>NW_022198433.1:350-5245 GCF_009176525.2 Contarinia nasturtii
AGAGAGAGAGAGAGAGAGAGAGAGAGAGAAAGAGAGAGATCGAAAAAGAATGTTTATATGGAAAACGTGAAAGACCAACAATAGAAAATGCAACATGCAAATGGTTGAAACTCGTGAAACAATATGACGATGATATAAAGTCATGGATAAATGTTGCAAAAACGTCTACAAAGTGTTAAATGCGACATCATAAATTATCTTTTTGATTAAAATGCATATGCATTTTGAAATGGCATTCATACTCAAGAGTGATTTCTGACTCGATATAGACCCATTTAGCGATTAACGTGCGATTGGTAACTGTTCCTCATTCCGAGAAAATGCACAAAATCAATGACGACACACAAGTAAAACGAAGTGATGGAGAATATCACGGAGACCCAACAGAGAAATAAACGATCAAAATGGTCGTTCAAACGATGCAATCACAATGCACTGGCACACATATTGATTGAGGCAGCACTCTGACTGCATTTAATTTGTGAAATGTCAATTTTCATTGAAATCCAATGTGATATTCTGATTTTTGTTCGAATGAACATGCAAGCGAATCAAACCATGAATGATATGGTGGTATCTCATCGGCGTAACTTTTGCAAATTTAACCTAAGGATGCAACACACACACACTTAATGAACAATTCGTCGTTCTTCTTAATTGATTTTTCTCGATCCAGTTTTTATGGTTTTTCACGTAACTCCTCTAAAATTACTCTTCAAAATGGGCAAAATCAATGCCCAAAACAATAAAACAATCATTAATGTTTGTATTCATTGGTAAAGTGCATAATCGAATACATTTGTGATTCCTTTTGTTATATAAACGATCGAATTGCCGAAACTAAAACAAACGATGCCATTTAAAATCAGAATCCGAAAAGAATTGTGATTTTAGTTTGATGAGAAAATGAACCATGGCGTTTTGTTCTCTCCATTTGCACCATACTGTGAGATACAGTCATTCGGAACATCTGTGAGGTAAACATAGCGGGTAACAATACTATCACGGTGCACCGATAAAGCAGCATATAAGCAAAAATGTATATGTTCACATACTCAATCGTATTGCCATTGTCTCGCCCAAGTATTTTTTTTAAGCAATTACTGTTAGATGACATAAAAAAAGATGTTTTCGAAATTAATTTTTCTATTGGGAGTTTCAGCGTTAAATAATAAAGAACAAACAAGGATCAAGGTTCACAAAAAATAGTCACATTTGATTTTTTTCGTGAGGTAGAAAAACTTCTTTTCCCCCTATTTCTAGTTATTATGCTTGTAATAAAAATGGGATGACATTTCTCTTCCATACTTTATTTATTTTTTATTTAAACTATATTCAGGTTTAACTAAATTATTTTAATTTGAATCGTGTATGTTGAGATAGAGTAGTGATTCGGACATTGTAAGTAATGATTGAGTGAATATATTGATATTCGATTTGTCACGGCCTCCAGAGGGATGAAAAAAGATGTTTGGATGCTTGAAGCGTTTGGCACGATGCATAGTAGTTGGGCCGACAAGTGCGAGTGTGTCGTGTCACATCTGCTTTTGATTCTCATCAAAAATGAACATGAGTAATTTTTCATATATGAAATTTCATTGCTCTCGTTCTCGATTACTTGTGAGATGAAATAAGTGAAAAATTCGTTCCATTTTGCTATCGAGAGAGAGAGAGGGATATAGAGAGAGAGGGATAGAGAGAGAGAGAGAGAGGGAGAGAGGTTGAACATAGATTTGGAGCCGAAGCGCGTATATCAAATGTGTCATGTATTGGATTTGATGGTCTTTTTTAGTTCATCTTTTCAAACTGGTGCTTGACGTCTATTTACGTATTTGATTCTCGAATCATTTCACATGATTTCACATTGGTCACGTGTATTGCACGTGAAACAGACACTATACACTGATACACACATTACCATTGAAATTTATTTATTTATTTGTTTTCATTAACATTTTCGATGTGCGCATCGAAGTCATGCTTCGATTCCAGCCAGAACAGGCGGCAGCAAGTGTGTGTGCGCTGTGTGCCAACAATCATCAGTCGACATTAAGACGTTTTTCGGTTGCATTTTTCAGATCATTTACGGTGACATATAATGTTACAATCATAATTCAAATTTATATAGAATATATATGGATTCTATTTATGGAATGTGCGACCTTTTTTTTCACGTTTGCATGTTATAATGGTGAATATTAGATAAAGGCAGATAAAGTAGATGTTTGTGTAAATGCGCAAATGGTATGTGATAGAAAATGCGTTGAATAACAAATGAAAATTCATTTTGTATTTGTCATGGTTGTATTTGTACGCTATTAAAGGATTTCGAAGTGATTTCGGGCGATTAGGATATTCTCAAATTTCAGAATTAGTTCTCACGGACAACATACCATCAAACACACCATTGATTGAATAGTGAAGATTAGAAACAAAAAAGGAAGAGCAATGGGCAAACGTTGCAATCAGTCAACAGCCGTATGATTACAATCAATTGTACACATGATCTCTCTCTCTCTCTATCTCTCTCAATTGTTTTATCTATTTCTTCGATGACGGGGTTTTCTTTCTCATTTCGCTCGACATAATTTTCGATCATGATGTTTGCCATGAGCAGAAAAACACTTGTCATTAGTTCGGTTTACCCGATTTTCTACATTTCGCATAGATTTATGTTCGTCTATTGTTAATATCGCAGAAAACATTATATGAATGAACAATGATCTGGTTGTGTCGTGCGCTCAACGCCTGTCCCCATCGACATTGACTTGTAAAAATGATGAGAGTTCCACGGACACTTGTTTCTCATCATAAACAATCTTAAACATTTAAACAAACAATGTAAAGTGGCTTTGGGTTGAGGACATAGTCGCACTCCTGAAACATTATGCGATGCTTTAACTATCTGTTGGTATTGCTCGTCATTGTCATAGACGACATTGGTTTGTATTCGTTTGCAATCGTTCCCGACCCAAGGGAATCAAGTAACCATAGGGTTTTCACATTGAATATGTATTTTGAATTTCGTTTTCCTTTTCGTCAATATTGTTAAACAGCATTTGCGGCATTTTCAAAATGCGCGCGCTCAATCATTATGACTCTGCTATTACTGTTGCACACTTACTTTGCACCATTACTACTTTGCTTCAGTTCACTTCTGTTTCACTACGTATATATATGGTATATATGAGCGCCCTTCTTCGTTGTTGTCATTCTTTGACTTTTGTTCATTTTTCGCTAACGCGTTTGTGTCGCAGCACCAATAATAATAGAAAAATAAAAGGGAATAATAATAAACACAGTAGGAAAAGAGGCTATGAATAAAAAAAAAGTATATACATACATCGAAAACGATGAATTATAATATGGGAAAGTACGCGAACGTTCGTCTGGTCCGCGCATAATCTATCCGCTCTCTCTCCCTCTTTTTTCATCTCTTGATGCTACACATGCGGTGCAGTGAATTTCCTATTCATTGAATGTTGAATTGAATAAGTGACAAACCATAAAATGTTCGACAAGCGCACAACCCTCTGTTGAAAAAGACCTAACATGTTGCTGTTCGTACAATTACACTCCTCTCCGGTTGTTTTGTTGGTCGGGACCTGTTAAATGAAACCGGGGGAAATTGTTGTAACGAATTGTCTATTGTTGTTGATGTATAGTTTCCTTTGGCTGCTCACTAACATCCTTAATTGATTAAAGTACCATTCAAATGATTATACAATTGATTTTTTGTTGCTCTTTTTCCGCCATAATCTATTTAATGTAAAAGTCTTGTGTTTTGTCAAAATATTCTCGCTCTCTTTTTTTTTCAAATTTTCTGATTTCGAAACTGTAATGGAATTTTTGCATAGAATGCATACAGCCTATGTTTGATTGCATAGGAGAATGTTTTATAATCGATAGCATAATTCGCAACAGTGGCACGGCACGATTTGTTGGTTTATTTTTCTTGCATACGAGTGAATTGAATGATGTGAAGCATAAAAAATGAGCAAAATTGAATAAAATTCACATTAGAACAACGTATCGTACATGCGATTGATGATGCTTGCGCATGGTGCGAAGTGATTTTGTGTAACGTGCACCAAAATAAATGTGCAAGAGCTAAAAATTGATTGGCAGCAGCGAATCCATTCTAGTTTCTAATCAGAACAATCCACAGAGATTGCAATCCGATTTTATATTGTTTTTGTTTTCATTTAGAAAAATGCACTTTATCTATCGATACCATCGCACGCAAACTCGCCCACTCTCCATCTCTAAATAAAATATGGATTGCTTTTCAATTTCAAGCAATTTTCTATCGGTATAGTTTCACTCTGCCTCTCTCTCTCTCTCTCTCTCTCTCTCTCTCTCTCTCTCTCTTTGTCTGTCTCTTGCGTCTCTGTCTGGTTGGTGTTTTTGCAATATACCGGAAATGCAATGGATTGACGTTGGGTGCATGGCGTGAAAATCTCTGTGAATTCTGTATACCAAATGTAATCAAAACGATAGATAGATTATTACTATTTTTATGGTTCTAATGCTCAGATTGGTAATTCGCGCGAGCGATCAGTGCCAGTCCAAATGCAGACATACACAATCACATCCATACATTTTAGCACAGTACACATTTGTACATGTTCCCCAGGAAGGAGCAATTAAAAAGAAAACTCAAATGGAAATGTACAGAGTTTGAATTTTAAAAACAACAGCATCACCAATCCAACCGGCAGATCGGTAACAAATGTCAGCAATGAGAATTGTGCATTGATTCGTCGAACGAAAGTGCATACAAATATTCACGAACTCAAGCCACAATACACAACTCACTTGGCCGACAATGCAATAGAGGTGATGCACACACACACATACATCACTGCCGTACAGTATGCACATCTAGTGTGCAT
>NW_022198434.1:0-4400 GCF_009176525.2 Contarinia nasturtii
TGTCTAATACAACAAAACGCATTTCACAATTTAAAACCTTACAACACTCCCACTTTTTAATTTGAAATGGAACATTTTCCTTTAAATTTGATTTTCTTTTTCTTGAGTGCTGATCATGAGAACAAAAAAAATTATTTTAGATTCTTTTTCATTTAACAAAAAAACATTAAATTATAAACTATTTTAGTTATTATTATTTTTATCAAAAAATTAATTTCGTTACTTAAATCAATCATTGAGTAAACTAATCTAGTTCAAGGCAAACAATTCCCATCAATTCGCGGAATTTTTCAAACTTTTCTCTACTTAATGCTTTTGTGAAAATATCAGCTATTTGTTCGTTAGTCGAAATACTATTTAAGTTAAACATTTTTTCATTGAATTTTTCGCGAATGTGATGATATTTTACATCAATATGTTTTGTTCTTTTATGTATTACGGGGTTTTTTATGAGCTTGATTGCGCTTTCATTATCGACAAAAAATTCGGGGGTCCAGTCGATATTCGGTTGCAATTCCCTCAGCAGTAAACGTAACCATGCCAAATCGACCAAGGCGTTAGAAGCTGCCACATATTCCGATTCAGCTGTCGATAGCGATGTAGATTTTTGTTTTTCGGATACCCAACTAATGATGCCCGTTCCCAATTTATACATAAAACCGGTTGTAGAATGCCTTGTGTCTACGTCACCAGCATAATCGGCATCACTGTAACCATGAAAAGACAATATTTTTAAATTTTTAAAAAGTATACCATACTTTTGATGTCCTTTAAGGTAACGAAGTATTCTTTTCACTGCGTTGACATGGGCTGTCGACGGATTCTCTAAGTATCTGCTTACAATTCCGATTGAATAGCTGATATCTGGCCTTGTGGCGACTGCCAGATACATAAGACTTCCCACAGCCTCTCGATATGGAAAAGATGTAGTGCTTTTATCATTTTGACGACGTAAAATTACATTTGGATCGGCTGGTGTTGTTACACTATTACAGTCTTCCATGTTGAATCGTTTTAGCACCTTCCTTGTATAGCTCTCTTGGTGCAAGAAAATCGAGCCATTTGTTTTACGTTCAATTTGTAATCCTAAATACCATCCAGCTTCAAAAACTTTTATATCAAACTCTTTTTGTAAATGATAAATGATCGCCGTAATAAATTTTTCGTCACTTGACGCGATCATTCCATCGTCGATGTAAATAGCCAAATAAGTTGTACAGTCTTTTTTCGTGTAGATAAATACACACGGATCAGCATCACTTTGTTTGAAATTAAATTTCTTGATGAAGTTTGTAAATTTGGCATTCCATACTCTTGATGCCTGTTTTAAACCATATAAACTTTTAAGTAGTTTGCATACTTTTCCACTTTTGTCGTCGAAACCTTTGGGTTGGCACATATATATTTCTTCTTCTAGTTCACTATGTAAGAATGCTGTTTTCACATCAAATTGTTTTAACTTTAGTCCTTTGGACGCGGCCATTGCCAATATTATGCGTACCGATTGGAATTTTACTACAGGGCTAAAAGTTTCTTTATAGTCAATGCCTTGTACTTGAGTGAAACCGCGAATAACTAAACGCGCTTTATACCGTTCAATTTCGCCGTTTGGTTGATATTTAATTTTAAAAATCCAACGATTATCGATTGCTTTTTTATTTTTCGGTAAATTAACTAGCGTCCACGTTTTATTTTTAACCAATGAATTAATTTCATCGCGCATCGCCTTAGTCCATTTGTCTTTATTTTCACTACAAATCGCTTCTTGATAATTTTCTGGCTCATCGTTTATTGCCATATATGCATTCATCATTAATGCCATTTCTTTTTCAGTAATTTTACCTTCACGTTTATTCTCGATCGCGCACATATTGTTATGCCTATTTCTTAAACGAGCGTCAACTAAATTATCAAGATTAACATCACACCACCGATCATTTTTATGTTCATCACGAAATAATTGATTTTCATCTTGAATGGAGTCATTTATGCTTATAATCGATTCATTTAGTTCGTCGTCGAATATTGTTGCGTTTCGCAAACTCACATCTACTATTGTACTTTGCGAATGATCACTTTCATCTGAAATTATTGATTCATTTAAAACACTTTCATTGTCATTCGAATCGTTTGTATTGTTTATTCTTACAATTGCATTTTCCTTCTTTTCATTGAAAACTACATTACATGCCACTTCTATTTTATTTTTAGCAAGATTTAACACTCTATAGCCTTTTGTTTCTTCACTATAACCGACGAAAATTCCCTTTTGCGACTTTGGGTCCCATTTACGACGATGTTGATTTGGCACATGTATGTATACATCAATACCAAACACTTTGAAATCGATGCATCTTGGTTCTTTACCAAACCAGAGTTCATATGGTGTTTTTCCTTTTATGGTTGATTTTCCTGTACGGTTCAAAACATATACCGCCGTATTTATAGCTTCTGCCCATAAATTTTCATTTAAATCTTTAGCATGCATCATGGTTCTAGCTGCGTCATCAACCGTACGATTTTCTCTTTCAGAGCTACCATTTTGCTCTGGTGTATAGGGTGCACTCTTTTGATGTCGAATGCCTTTTTCAGCCATAAACTTTTCCATTTCAGCATTCACATATTCAGTTCCATTATCTGTTCGCAATACTTTAATTTCTTTACCAGTGTCCTTTTTCGACACGTTGAAAAAACGTTTAAAATGATCAAAAACTTCCGATTTATTTTTCATAAAAAACACTGTGCGATAGTGTGAAAAATCATCTTTAAATAACACGAAAAATCTTGATCCACCTATAGACGTTATTGGCATCGGGCCGACCACATCTGAATGAATTAATTCACAGCACTCAGTTCGTAATCCGTCGCTCGATGGGAAACTTTTTCGCGTTTGTTTTCCATATACACACGCTTCACAGAAAATTTTTTCATCGTAATAGTCTATATTCTTTTGCCGTAAATAGTCTTTAACATACACAATATTTTGATGACCTAGACGTTCATGCCAAACTTTAATCGATTCCTTTTTGCTTGCAATGTAAATCGATTCACTTTTCATAACTGACTGAGTTTTCATACACATGTGATATAAACCTCCCTTTCGAACTCCCACTATAACTGTATCGCTGCCTTTCATAATTTTACATCCATTTTTGTCCATATACAAAATATAGTTTTTATCTAGAGTTGTGCCTGCTGAAAATAAATTCACATGTAATTCTGGCACATAGAGCACATTAATTAAAATCTTTTTCTGCCAGTCTTTACCGTTATACGCTAATATGTGTATATCACCTTTACCATGTGCTTTGATCACATCACCGTTACCAATTCTGATTTCGACCACGTGCTTAAACGGTTTGTATGAGTTTAATACATCTTTACTATGTACCATGTGGCTGGTAGCACCCGAATCCAAAAACCAATTGTCACTTTTATTTGATTTTTCTTTTGTTACTAATGCTTTTTCGCTGATTTTATTACACTTTTCATTCAAATTTTGGTGACTTATTTCTTTCACAATCAGTGCATTTTCAGTTTTATCATTCTTTTCGCGTAATTTCGGGCAATCGCGACGCCAGTGAAAACCTGAATAGCATACATGACACTTTCCCGGCTCCTTTTTCCGAGTGTCTGATTTTTGCGAATCGTGTTTTCTCATTTGCTTCTTTTTATCAAACTTCTTTGCCACCAACGCTTCGCCTTTTGTCTCAGTCGATTGTGCCGATGGCATACATCGACTTTCTTCGTTCATAAGTCTCATACGAAGATTTTCGAGTGTACGGTCATTTTTCGCTGTTGACTCCCATGCACTGTGAAAATGATTCAACTCGTATGGTAATGTCATGAGAATTTTTGTTACGACCATCGATTCACATATTTCAACTTCTAAATCACCCAACTGTCTGACGATTTCTTCAATTTTTGAAATATGTGTTGCAATATCATCATTCGGGTCTTTCGCGAAGCTATAAAAACGTTGTTGTAAAAAATGTATACTACACGCCGATTTTTGTTCATAAACACCATGTAGAGCATTCCACATTTCGCACGAATTTTTGCATTGCATAATGTGTAGCATTGCTTGCTGACCAATTGTTGTAGCGATGACTTTTTTTGCTTTTATGTCTTTTTTCTTCCATTCGTTTAACTTTGTCGTAAAATTTTCTACATTTTCTTCTGGTTTTGTGAATTCCCCACTAGCTACTTCGAAACATTCACTTGCTTCGAGCAGAATTTTAACTTGGAATTTCCACGCTAACCATTGACTTTGACCGTTTAATTTTTCAATTTTATAGTCACTCGATTCCATTATGCTCAATGTGATTTGACCGCGTGCAAAATTTCAAACGAAAAAAATATTGTTTATTTATTTCCTTTTTAAACTAAATCTTTACGAT
>NW_022198435.1:0-2582 GCF_009176525.2 Contarinia nasturtii
CCGTAACGGCACCTCTTGCTCATTCAGTTCGGCAGTGCCGCTCACACACAATAGTCGCATTCGCATAAGTATTAGTCATTTATACACTCCTTTGTTTCATTTTCAGCTCAAGCTATTTTCAAACATTATTATCATTTATGCATTATTATTATAAATTCAAATTAAAGTAATTAAGATCTATTTATTACATCGAAGTATTTTATTTACGGAAAACCCCATATTGAATGTTCTGAGCATCGAATAATTCTTAGTTGATTTTTAAAATCAGAATTTGAAATCTTCACTAAATATAGAATGTTTTAAATCCTGACGGTCAAATAATGAAAATAACTGTTTTCCAGGAGAAAAAGTTAGATCACGTCACAATTTAATTTCACACAAAGACTATTTTCTTTTTCTTTTCATGTTAAGTATGCGAGTCTGAATATGTCTGTAATCCGCTTATGCAATCCAATGGTCGTATTCATTCAGAGAAATTAAGAAGGAATGAATCACAGGACGCTTGTAACGCGACGTAATACACCAATTTTACATTGGATCTGACTTGTAAATTGTGGCCAAATCACAGTAAATTACAAAAAAAAACGTTATTATTTCCCATTCTTGTGATGGTATACAGATCAATTTGCACTGAGCCGCTTTTCATATTGTACCATCTATTCTGACGCATTCATATCAGATTTAGTCTATTATATAGTTCATAAGACGATGTAATCGTATATAATTAATGAAACATCTTTCGAAAACAAATTGGCTAAGGAATGTGGAAATTCATTTGATTGCTTGATAATTATTGACTATATGAAAAGCATTGATTTTTTTTATTTGTTACTCAGAAACGATTTTCGGAAATAATTTCAATTTGAGTATCGTTTTCTATTGTGAATCGATCAAATATTGTGCGACATGACTATTCAATAGCACATACGTTGTGCCGATATCAAAATGTTTGGGGTGGCCATAAGACCATTATTTTGGATGGAAATTAAGCTTAATCACCATAAACACTTGGGGATCTCATTTTCTTGTATACATAATCTAACCAAGTTTGGAGAATGTTATTTTTCGTAAAAGAAATGAAACTCACTTTCATGCACATCACTTTTTTGTCATTTTTTTTCAAAATAATAATCCACGTTTTTTTGACATTCCCCGATAATATAAAAGGAAACCAAAGGAAACACTACTATATAATAATGAGAGTTCATATAGATGAAACGAGGAATAACAATTTCAAAATATATGCTAGTGTCTGCTGGGAAATTATATTTTATATATAGTATATTTGTGGCAGTGATATTATGCTTCCCGCCGCATCATCGTCTCTTTAAAATATATAAGAAAAATCCATTTTTCCTTCCCGTTTTTACGTGAGATGAAATGTGTTGCGTGCAATTTCGTTTACTCTTATACTAGCACTTTGTCTATTCAAATGATGCCTTCTCCTGCCTTTGTTCGTCTATACCACTAAAATGTACAAACTATGTACAACAAGTACCAACATTTTTTTTAAATTTGGCTTTTTTAAAATTGAAAATATCAAAGCCTGGAAAATTTGGTTTTGGATGTTAAATTTATCAAATCAAATTCAAATGTATGTTAATTAACGCTGCGACATTTCCCTTACTACACAGGTGTTAAAAGCTTCAATTTTGACTTTAATGTTGGCAGCCAATTGACGAAGTAAGACTACTCCATATCATGCCTGAGCTGATTCATATGGCTGCGAATATCGCAATATAATGTCTGATATTATTAAGAACAATTTTCTCATTTTAAAATAATGCTAATTAGTTGTTGAAAAGACAAAGTTAATTTTTTAAGAATTTTTTATTACTTTTATATCACCTCATATCACAAAGATGATGTTTTATGGATGATAATTTGAAATTGAAAACATGAATTGTTCACGTAATTAGTTCTGGTCGGATATTTTTCCGAAAACTAATTAGTATTTTCGGCGAAATTGCGCTATTGTGCTTAAGTTCATGTAAAACAAATCAGTTTATGTATATAACATAGAATAATTTTATTTTTTGTCATTAATGAAACTATCTAGTTTTTTATGACGTGAAATGCAATATGCAACCGTTTAATGATCTTTTGTTGTTTAAATAGATTCATCCACCTATATTCAGGATTAGAAATTTGGTTTAAAAATATTTAGAACGCTTTTTGTTTGTTTTTTTTTTTTTTTATTTGAATGTATTTATTAATTTTCTAGAAAAAAAGGCTTGTATTTAACAAAGAACTTACTGGCTGACTAAAGTAAATATTGTAACAGACTTTACATCGATTGAATGAGATCCCTAAGTAACCCTACTTTCCCTACAGCTGTATGCCCAGTGAAGTGAACCGGTTTGACATTTCTCATACAAACCGACTTCGGAGCGATATCTCGGAATTGGTTTCGTTTTGTGTGAACTAAACGGAGCAAGCGGAACGTTCCGAGAATGGTTTGTATGGCGACGTATGTGTATGTGAATAGCAATGCACACTAATACACACACAGTCGTTGTACGGTCGTGTGTATACCAGAGGTCGCAACGGGGCCCCAACCCGAACACCCGACCGACGACCGC
>NW_022198436.1:0-2442 GCF_009176525.2 Contarinia nasturtii
GGAAAAAATAATCGCCTCTAAATATTGAAACCATTGTAATTATCAATGTGTGTTGACACCGCTTGACTAAATAAAACACAACTGATTCCAATTCGAATATTTCTTTATTTAAAACTAGGGAGAACAAAAAATTGAGAGTGACAATTGTAAGTGTGAAAAATAAAGAGAGGGGAAATTGAAAATAAAACTATTATATTTAAACTTTATTTCTTCCTTATGATCTGGACCAAAAAATCATATTTCCCTTCATTTCGATTCCGTTTTATGAATTAAGTAATTTACTGTTTCACATGAGATGAATGAAAACAAAAAACTTATAATTTAAATTATATCTTTCTCTCGTATCCACGAATTGTGTTCCGAACCAAAACCGAGCCATTTTACATATATCTGCCCCTTTCGTTTACGAAGTATTTTCTCAACGAGATAAACATTCGGATGCTTGACTGCTTGAAGTTCTTCAGCATAAACAGTGCCTTTAATTTCTCGATTTTGATAGTCTTCAAGCAGATATGTAATTGGGTCTGTATTATACCTAACAGTTTTTATTCGAAAGAGTTCCGTCGTGTAATTTGGTGTATAACCCTTTTCAAATGTTGTTCTATATTTTGATAGTCGAACGAAATCCCCCACTTTGAATTTAGCATGCCGTCGTTGCAGTTTCAGTTGACGATCAATAGCGTTATCCAATATAGCCTCTGACGATGTTGATGATGGTGTTGGCTCTAAGCGATTGTAATTGTACACAGTATCGCGTAAATGTTGCTCATTGGAAGAATTAACTTCATTCGGTTTCATTTTTATTGTTCTATGCCTAACAAGTATATGAATGAAAAAAAATATATCATAATTGTTGTTTGTCAACGGTAAAAGTAATGAGAAATTACCAACTGTCATTGTAGTCAGAAATAACATGCTGCAGAATATTCCACCATCGATAACTACCTTGTAGACTAAATTGGATGTAAAGTTTACGTTTAATTGAGCGTATCAATCTCTCAACAATGCATGCCTTTTTTAAGCTAAATGTTGAATAATGATTGATTTTATATTTTTCAAGCAATTCCTTCATTGATGAGTTTAGGAATTCTCGTCCATCATCTGTCTGCAGATGGTTGATATGATTGCCAACTTTTCGAATAATTCGCTCCATTGCACGAGTTACCTCCGGTCCGGTTTTGTTCAACAATGGTTCAGCATACGCCATTTTCGAAAATACATCGATAACGATTAAAATGTATCTGAAGTTCCGATTCTCTCGTTTGTACGGTTGCATTTCAATGAGATCGGCTTGCAATGTTTCTCCAATTCCATACATCGTGTATCGACGACGCAGAAATTTTTTTGGCGCATAGCTATGAATTTCTCGAACAACTTGTCGTTTGTCGCTCATTTTTTCTCTCTATTCTAACGTACAACTAATATGTGAATGACAAACATTGATGTATTTACGATAGCATTTATACGCTTCGCATGACTATGCTATCGAATGGTGAATATGTAAATTCATTGTCGTGTATTATTAAGCAATAAGCACTCGTGTTAGCCGGGATATTTTGAGTGGCTTTTATCTCAATTCTTATATCAACTGAACTTGTGATGAGAGACTCATCTGCGCGTGAAGTGTCAAATACATACAATGGAGAAGATTGAAACTGTCCACAATTAAGATTGAATGGATTTGACGAATCTATTCCGTTGTAGTAAGATGATTGAATGCTGGTATAATTATTGTAAAGTTCAGAAAATATACCTCCACCCACATCGACCTGGTTCATATTGTACGGATAAATCTGCGAATTCAGATGTAAGCGTACCTCTGATATATAACAAGTGTCAAATTTCGCAGCATTGTTAACTCGCACACTTTTCCGATTTGTCTGAAAAGCCACCACTACAAATCTCGGTCTATTTATATGCGATACGGTTTTGACTGCCCAAACGTGATTTTTTGTTTGCGGCAACTGTGGGTATTCCACCATATCCAAAGAGCGATGTTGTATTACGATTTTTCGGTTTTTCTATTTGCTCATCATATTCAATTTAACTCGATCGGATAAGGTAATGTGAGGCATTTTCCATTCGATTTTTCGCACTGCTAGTGTAACTGTTGATGCTGTGGCTGCCGCCCCACCACCACTCGTACAATCCAAACTACTTCGAGATCGATTTAAAATCAATTCGTGTTTACAGTTCAGAATTATTTTCTCGTAATCGTCGCAAAAACCGAACCAAACTCTCAACGGTATCACAACATCGTATAACTTTACGTTCGCGTGACGTGGTGATGTGTTCTCGTATACTTTACAATATGATGCATATCCATGAAGATGTGATGATCGTGCTGCAATCAATAGCTTCATTGTTGTTGCTCTGCCAACATTTCTCACGCGATCGATTTCGACATCGTTTAATTGGTAACGTACATCGCTGAACAGAAAT
>NW_022198436.1:2452-3532 GCF_009176525.2 Contarinia nasturtii
TTTGCTCGCCGCGAAAGTCAATTAAATTATCGTTCTGATCCACGATTGAAATTTGAATAGATCGTAATTGATTTTTTTCCTTAATTGGTAAATAGATTATATGTTTTGGAACTTCGATGAATTTATAGCCTGGACTGACTTTACAATGCGAAAATTGATGAATTGTATGGCACTGTTTTCCGTTGATGTAAGACCCACATACAATGTCACAGTTAATGCGTATTACATCGATATCTGTAATTTTAACAATGGTATCGCCCCAATATGCTGTGTTTTTCCTGAATGTCGTTGAACTTTCGTTGATGAAACCCAAAATGTTCAGAACAGATCCACCGATCCAAACAACTTGAGTATTAAATGTAATTCGCACTTTTGATGCTGCTGCACTGATTTCATATGTTAAAACTATTTTCTCAGCAGCTAGTTCAGTCTTTAAATAATTGAGAATGTCCTGCACTTCAAACGATCCCGTGGGTAATGAAATGGTTTTCTCTTTCGTCACATGATTTATAGTATCTTTGCCTTGAGCGTCTTTTTTCCGCTGTTCTACAACGTATTTGAACTTAAATTCGTTATTTCTCCCCTCATAAATATTTGGTACTGAATTGTATGACGAAAAATCCAACAAACCGCAACAGTAGCTGCTGTTTGGATCAAGTGAAATTTCGGGGAAAAAATCTGCTCGCAGCACCGATGACGTGCCAGTAAAAGACACTGTTAGCGCAGTCATAATGTGTGATTAACTGACATGCTTATAGCGATGAACAAGTTTTATATATATATATTTTTTACTGTTGATTCCTCCAAAAATCATACAAAAATCGCAAACATAAATGTCCACAAATATTGGTGCCATAGCTCTGGTATTGTTTAACATTATAAAAAAGCTGCACATCATTTTGGTTCAAATAGTCCAAAATTTGAAGAGGCGGTGGGAGATTACCAAATGAATCAAAATACAGAGCAACATTATGATTTTTCGCCAGAGCCGTCCAGTGTGTACCGTTTGTGTCCGAGCTGCCGTGGTTGATAATCCAACATTCTTGTGATATGGGTCCTGCTTTTTTCACTAATGTATCT
>NW_022198437.1:0-2385 GCF_009176525.2 Contarinia nasturtii
TCTGATAAGGAAAGCATTGTATACGATGGATATGTAAACATTCAACCACCAAATGGTGAAAAAGTCTACACCAAATTACGCTTGGTTAAACCCATACTCATTCAACCTGAATTTGTATATGAAGTTCACATGGAAATCTCACCAGCTGAAAACGATGGCACTCTGTTGAAATCTGAAGATGAGGGGGATTCCGATATCACCGTTTAATTTCATGATGATCCCATCAGATAAATTCCATATACTAAAACATTTTTCATAATTTCAAAAGAACCACCGTTTTTTTTTTTCATTTAAATTTTTGTATTTGCAGTTTATAAGCAAAGAGTAACTCATGTATTGACTTATTTAAAAGTATTCACTGCAAATAACAAATAATATTTCCAAAACAGATCCGTTGACTCAAGGAACGAAAAATACATTTGAATTAAATATTTTCAAACGATTTTAATGTGAATGGGTCATTAAAATTAGAACATAAACAAAACTGACATTTCACCAATTGATGATTTGCTTTGAATGTATTGGTAGTGTATACAGTATTTATGCAGACGTCAATGCGAACGTCAAGCTCTTCTGAACCATATTTCATAAAAACCGTTGGAACGACCGTATTTTCAACGAATAAATTAATTTCGTTGGAGAAAATATGCCGTCAAGTAAACATACCGGTGACGGTGCATATGAATGGCTGAAAAATCAATTTGCCAGCGAAAATCACACTGAGCAAAATTTCAAATTTAATAAAAAGTACGGCGAAAAAGACTTGGACACCGGAGTCATGATCATAACATGCATACCACTACCCAAACTGATTATTATTCGACCGAGATTTTTTTATTAATTACGAATGAAACAAGAACCACCACTTCAATGCTGCACCAATTTTCCGCTCAAGTCTGATGAGTTGCAATAGGGAATGCAACCACATTTAAGATTTTTTTATTCAGATTAAATTATTCATGAAAAAAGTCGATTTCATCTTAAGTTTAACATAGATTTCTGTTAGTATCCATTGTTTAGTGTTGAATAATTTTTTTGTACATCAAACTTTTGCCTTTAATACAATAAATTTTAAGCGTTTCACATCACAATTGAATGAATGTTTAAAGAATTTGATAATTTTCCCTGGTACAGATTTGAGCTTGGTAACTTACAAGGACATTTAGCACCCGGCAGGTGTGTCTCCGGTCTTGATTTCGTTTTGCAACAATGACGCCATAGGAATTTGGATGATTCGATCCATCGTACGAAGAACTATTCAAAGTCTCACTAATCAACCAATTCAATGGGAGGAAATGACAGCAAATTTTAAAATTGGCGCGCTGTTTAGTTTCGATTTGAGTTGTAAAATTACATTGACGTCCCCTTTGAAATTCGGTGCGCCACCGTCGGCTCAAAGAGACTTGAAGTCTTCACATCCTCTCATTGAACCAATTACATTCACAAAGAAAATCTTATGGGATTACTAATGCCAAATTGTTTGAAAGAAAAGAAATGTGACTAACGGTTTGAATGGCGAAAGTAAAATAGCATTGCCGTTTGAGCCATCTCAGTCCGACGTAAAATGCATGGAATGTTGAATACAACAGATAACTGATTGCAGTTCAAATATTATTATCAATTTGAAGTTCGAACATGATGAAATGCAGCGTCACACAATAATTCCATCCTTATCAGCGCTATCAATTACGTAGCACGACCCAGACGGTGTTGTTTACACAAAATGACGACAAAAAAGTTTTATCAAATTGAATGACTCTGATGTAATGAATGAAATCCAATTCAGTCGAATTTGTTAATGATAATTAAACGAGTTTCATGCAGCTTATGATCAGTACATTCAATTATCAGAATAATATCATTTTGACATGACATTTGCAACTATGGAAAATACCTAGGGGCTTTTATGATACAAAATATACACAAATATTCACAATATACGCGTCTTATTCGTCATTGTACACACACAGTACAGCTTCACAGAATCGAAGAAAGACCGCAAAAAAGGGAATGAAAAAATATGCCATACACGAAATATGTACGAGATATATGCGAAATATACGTCAAATATGTGCAGTTATACACATTTATTCGCGCATATTCTAGATATTCGGCATTATATTTCAATATTTACCTTAAAAGTAGTATACGTTTGAACATAAAAGCCCCTAGGAAAATACTATGCAATTTTCAACAAATCCAATCCAGAAGCGACAACAGATGAATGATCCACTTTTCAGTCGACTTCAAATTCCGTACAAACAAATCACTCGAGACACAGTAAATATACATTTTCAGTGCATGATTCATTTGTTTTGGATACACCTGATAATCAAAGCATTTACACAGACACTTCATTTGGTGTCAACGACGAATGCGTTTCGC
>NW_022198438.1:0-1363 GCF_009176525.2 Contarinia nasturtii
TAATTTATCCATTGAAAAGTGGCCTGTTTCGTGTGACATTTAATCGAAAACCAGAAGTGCCATGGTTTGGTCCATATTTGGCCAATTTTGTACGACCAACAGCCAACCGAACCAAATGTTCATCGTTACCATTCTATCAACAATTGTAAGAAACGATTTTTCTCTTTAACTCAAACCATTTCAAAATTTGAGACGTATGTATTTTTAAAGGTTTTTTTGTGTAAATGCTTTTTTAGTTATGAGGAGAGAAAACGTTTATTGGATACGATTTCATCGCGACACAAAGACAGCAGTACATTTGAAGATTTTACATGCCCGTGCACCCACAATGATTGACAACATCTATATTAATCAATCGAAAAGTTTGTATTGCTTTGAATATATTTTTTCTATTTGGTTTTCATCATTTCATAGTATTTTACAAGCATTAAAATTGTTTTTTTTTCTTCTAGAATGGAGTCAGCCGCAAACTGCAATTTTATCAGACGGCAATTTTATCAGTTCGTGATATTCCAAATCAGCTTTTAAGAGCTGTAAATATTGATCGCTTATCACCTCGGTCACATCGTTCCAATTGCATCCATTTAAGAGTGCACCAAAAAACATATTTACAACGTACAGTTTTTGGTTGCCTACGAAATATACGATATGAAAACAATGCAACGTTTATTTTTTTTCAATTTCATAAATAACTCTGTATGTTTTGTGAAAATTGCAAGTTTGCAATTGCCTAGTTAGGTCAAAGTATTTTCTGGCTGAAAATGGTTCCTCTTTTTTTTATGTTATGGAAATAAACGGCTAAATTTTATTTTCGGAGAAATGGTGAAAGAATAGCGTGAAAGAGATGTTGTAGATAAAGAGAGAGAAAGACAGAAAGACAGAAAATGAAAGCGTGTAATTATTCAACAAAACAACCAACATTTGCATCCATGTGAACACAGATTCAAAATTTAATTAATAAATATGTTCATTCTAAAGTTAATTTTGTTCCGAGCTTCAATTTTTTTTGTATAATTTATTATTAGTTTAAAAAAAGACATTTTGGCAAGATGCTATGACAATTGGGAAAGAGCTTCGCTGCGATAAATTTTTTAAGATATTTTCGCAGTATTTTTACATTTTTATCCATAATAAAATTTAAAACATATGCATATGTTCAAACTAATTAGAGGAAAATAATGAATGAGTTTTTGTTTTAATCCTTTTTGACCATAAGTATTTTTAAAATAGAAAATTGTAGATAATTCAAAGAAATAATTATTTTATTTTCTTCGCAATCAAACATATTAGTTGCAAGGGTTGTGTGTGTGTGTGTATGTGTCTTTTTCTCACAAGTCCCATAGTGGGGAAAAAATATCACGAG
>NW_022198439.1:0-46713 GCF_009176525.2 Contarinia nasturtii
AAATGTCACTCTATGTCATTCCACAATGATACATTTTTTGGCTTGACAATATATAAGCTCTTCATTCAACATGCATAATTTTTGAACGGTCGAGTAAAAAAAAGAAACATATCATAAAATATTCTTCTTACGTTTATCATAAAAATTCTCTATATTTTAAATTTATTTGTTTAAAAATAACAATAATTTCAATTTTTTTTTTCATAGATTGAACAAGAATCTAATGTAAAAAGTAATACCAATGCGACACCTACCGTTAAAATAGAAAAGGAAACTTATTTGGAATTGTAACATTTTGGTCCGCCATAACAGCATCTTCGTTTTGCTTCTCTGTGATTGGTCAAGTAAAACGAAGATGCTGTCATGGTGGACAAAAATGCTACAATGGATACCAACTAAGTTTCTTTTTGCATTTTTACGGTAGGTGTCGCATTGTCATTACTATTTACATTGGATTCTTATTTAATCGATGAAACATTTTTTGTTGAAATTATTGTAATTTATAAACAAATTAATTTTTTTATAAAAAAAAAATTTTAATAAATTTTTTAATGAAAAATGTTAGAAAAATATTTTATGACATGTTTTTTTTTCAACGATTCAATAATTATGAATGTGTATGCATTTTAAATGAAGAGCTTATATATTGTCAAGCCAAAAAAGTATTATTGTGAAATGACAGAGTGACATTTACATCAGCGCCGTATATCGAATTAATTTCGCTTGGCATAGGGGGAAATATTTTGACAGATAGTACTCGATCCTTTCTTTCAATTTCTTTGAGATTAAACTATGCCTCAAAGACATGCGATTCGGAACTCAGTACAACTAAGCGATTTATATTTTCAGAATATGAAAGTACATCTTACTGGACATCTGGAACCAATTTGGGCAATACCAACAATCGATTTTACTGGATGGGAAATGGTCGCAGTGTAATTTTCACCAATTGGATCAACAGCAGTTATCCGGACAATCCATCTCATGAAAATTGCATTGAGTTGAATTATCAAGCGAACTTCAAGTGGAATGACTTACGTTGCACGAAAAAACGATATTGTATTTGCGAATAAATGCTGCTATTCCTATTTCTTATAAAAAGTCATTGAAAATACTCTTCAAAATGATATCCAACGATGTCGACATTGTCGAATCAATGAATAAGCTTTAACATAATGGATTTTTAATTTAAAAAAATGAAAAACTTTCACGCTAAACCAGAGGTACTAACTGGCAATGGTGAGATTAATTCGTGTCTTGTAAGTGTGAATAAAAAATTGTGGTCAATTATTAAAGTTTTGTGGATTTTTTTGAGAACTTGAAAATATTTTTGCCGATTAGAGTCAAAGGCACCGCTTGTTCGGCGTAAAAATCGGTGCGTATTTTTCATTATTTTTTTCTGATTTCGAAAAGTACCAAATGGATCCAATGTATTTATTTGGAATTGACCGAGACTATCAGTCACCAAAAAGTGATGTCACTCTTAATATTTGCTATTAACAGAATATTTGTTATTTGTTATCAACAGTAAGTCAGCGCAACTTATTGACTTTGTAAGAAGGTAAAAGAGAGAAGTACTCACGTAATATGTGGCAATGGTAAAAATAATTTGGACCTCTGCCTCTTTCACTCTCACACAATATGAAGGAACGATGTCACCCAATCGTAAATAAAACAAATTTTGATACCACATTTTTGTATCAACAGCTAAAAGTGTCGATGAATGACAACTAGACATTATATTGAGATATTTTCAGCCAGATGAATCAGCTCAGCCAGATGTCAGTCAAGCGCTGAAATGGAGTGAAGCAATGTAAGTTCAATTATAACCATAACAATCACTTCTATTGTTTTCAATCAACGATATCTGGCGCTCCGCCTGGCTTCATCTGGCTGAAAATATCTCAATATAATATCTGATGACAACAACTGGATCTGATTAAAATCCTCCGATACCGAAGGGTAATTATGTGCCATAAATGTTTGTTAATTCTTATCAATTTAGATCAAAAAAATGAAAAAGCTTCAATTCACGTAATCACCGTAAAATATAGACTGAAATCTATGTGTAATAAAATATATGCAACGCGGTATTGAGTAGCCATTCATAAAAGATTGAATTTCGATATTTGTGTCTTTTAATTTGATAGAATTTGTCTCATTTTTTTGCCATTTCAAAGGTTTAATAATAATCACAATCATCTTTGAGCTACATTGAAATATTGTGATTGAAGAACCCGTGCGAACCAAACTGTCGAACTGTTAATACCATTGTAAATGCTCACGAAATATGCGGTAATGGTAAAAAAATCATCCAAAAATGTGTTGTTTACTTCGAGAAGAAAAAAAGGTGCTAATTAAATAAAGTGGGTTTAATTGAAATGCCACATGTTCGGACGTTAGATAGTGAAGAGTAGAGTGGGAATTTCAAACGTTTGTTTTCAATGTAACGAAAATGAAACGAAGAAATTGGGTAATGTGTGAATTAAATTAAATTTGAAATCATCAAAAAATCATCGATCATCCGTTTGACTGAAAAAGAAACCCAAATCCGTATCAATGATTAGTGCCATTTTGGCTGAGCATTCGTTTGGTTCGTTCAAATATTTGATGCTCACACGAAGACGGGAAAAAAGTGAATAAACGGTCAACATGTACTTGACGGCTTGGCTTCTATTGGGAACAGTCGCATTCAGTTTGTTCACGTTAGTACGATTCTTTATCAAATTCAATCGACGCAAGCAACGAATTTTAAAATATGTTCAACATTTATCATCACCAAAAGAGTACCCGATTATCGGCAGTGGACTTCGATTTTTTGGAAAAAGCAGCGAAGGTGAGTACATTGAAATACATGTGTGTGTGAATATGACCTGAAAAGAAAGTGCAGTGTGCAAAGAAAATCGAGTTTTTAAAGTCGAACAAGTTCTAGTCCATGCAAAAGTTCTGATCGATAACATATTACAATCATGTTTCGTTTTAAAATTGAGAAAACAACTAGAAAACAAAAATACCCACAAGGTGTGCGGAAAAGTAAAATGGAATGTTTGTTTAAAAAAAAAATTCAATTTTTAATTTCGAAGAAATGATGAAAGAAGCAGTGGAGTTTATGGAACAAATGAAAACGCCGTTTTATGCTTGGTTTGCTGGTGCTTTAATTTTGGTGATTGATCATCCAGACGATGCGTATACAGTGCTTACTTCAAAATCCTGCATGGAAAAGGCATTTGTTTATAAATTTTTCAATATGGGCGCCTCTTTGTTCACGGCACCAGGTGAGTTTTCTATTTCAAATCACCGAAAATGTAGCGATTCTCAGTGTTTTATCGTCCATTACGAGAAAGATTTTTTCATTTCGTTGCTGCTTTTATTCAACTCTTTAGAGATTCGAAGTTTTCTCCATTTTTTTTTCCATAAGTAACACCTTCAACATCAATTGTTTGCATTAATTTCAGTAAGTGTATGGAAGCCGCACCGAAAAACCTTGAACACAACATTCAATTTGAAGATTTTACAGTCATTTGTGCCAATATTTTGCGAGAAAGTCAAATATTTGGTACGAAATCTGGGCGAAAAGGAGAATGACGACTATTTTGACATCACACCTATGATGCATACTTGTGCGTTAGAAATGGTTTGCGGTAAATATATTTGGTTCGTGTGAAGAGGAACCAAGAACAACCGAACTGAGTATACCAATTTTCGTATGCATTACATTGAAATAAGTTGACAGTGGATTCAGTTAGATCGTTCTACTTTTCTTCATTTATTTTTTTCAATTATAACCGCTTAACCCCTTCTGAAACTGTTGTATTCAATCAATTGTTAAACGGCGGTGTTTTTACATTAAAATTAGCAAAAAATGATGAAAAATCTTTCGAATTGTCTTTGCAGCGACGACAATGGGAGCAGACATCGAGGCTCAAAATGGTAAAAATGCTGATTATGTTGAGGCTTTGGGCAGGTAATATCAAATCTCCATTGATTTGATGCACCATTTATAAAGGCTACAATCGTGTCTTGTTTCAGTTATTTGGCCGGTGTTGCAAAGCGAACGTTCAACTTTTTTTACCATTTTGATTTTATTTACAAACATACAAGTGCTTATCAAAATGATCAAAAATATACGGAAATTGCTGAACGATTACCATGTCGAGTAGGTTTCAAACGACATTTTACTTTGACTCGAACAAATTTTGATATATGTATATTTCCGTAGGTGATTGAAGAGCAAAAACAAGCCTTTTTCCAAGAGAATCCAATGGGAACCAGCGATGATAATACACCCGAAATTGAAGAGGATGATGCACGTTGCTATGAAAGTCCACAGATTTTCTTGCGTCAACTGTTTAAATTGTACAAAAAAGGATTGATCGATGATAAAAACATACGCGATCAAGTTTATTTAATGGTAAAAAAGCCTTTCCGTTCATATTAAAATGAAATTCTGAATGATTTGTTTCACTGTTTCAGATTTTTGCTGGCAATGACACCGCTTCTCTAACGCTTTCGTATGCGATTCTGTTGTTAGCAATACATCCCGAGTATCAAGAATGTGCATTTGCTGAGGTCGATCGTGTATTTCAAGATCTACCGTCAGACGACAGTCTGACCTACGATCATGTTGTCAAATTGGAATTTATTGAGCAAATTTTGCGTGAAACTCTTCGCTTAAATCCAGTTGCACCGTACATTTTACGGCATTGTCAAGAAGATACACAAATTCGTGATTGTATAATACCGCGTGACACAACGGTTATCGTAAATTTGTACACAATGCATCGCCGTGAAGATATATGGGGTTCGAATGCGAACGAATTCAATCCGCATCGTTTCAGTGCGGACGAAGTGAAAAAACGCAATCCACACGCATATGCACCGTTCAGTTTGGGCCCACGGAATTGCATCGGTATGCGATACTCGTATATGGCAATGAAAGTGATTTTGGCAACATTGCTGCGCAATTTTCGATTCACAACCAATTTGAAAATGTGCGACGTTCGCATGCGATACGAAATTACATTGAAAAATGTACGCGGCAATATGGTGCGAGTGGAACGACGAAATTTTAATAAGTGATTACAAGTTTTTATTTATTATTTTGAAAAAATTTGGGAATGTCTAAAGATACGGTTTTTACTTCATTTTGAATGTAAGTGGCATTTTCTCGGTAAATTAAGTGAATATAAGTTTGAATTCTGAAATAAAATTCTCTTAAATTTTGTACCTTGAACTTGGTGTGTTTTTTCTTTTTAACAATAAAGTTGTGTAGTTGAAGGTTTAAAATCAGTTTTTCAATTTTTGAATATGGAATGTATGCTTTAGCGCTGCGTGCAAATGTGAAAGTCGGTATGTACACATTCAATTAGAGAAGCCATGTTAACTGTGGTTTTTCATTCAGAAATGTTAAACTTAGACATTTTCACACATTTTTTCTCCCGCACGTCTAATGAAAAAAAGCGTTTTAATTTGAATGAATGTGTATTTTGAAACCTATTTGGAAATAACAAAAGTAGTAATAAACAGTTTTATGTTCGATTTTAACCAATGGACTGCAAGAGAATCCATTTGTAGATGGATCGCAACGAATACTAAATTTTGAATGGAGCATCTTAATGTCAATCTAGCAGCAGATTCTTGTTAAACAATTAAATATTCCTTAAAAATGAATTTTCGCAATGAGAACATTTTGTAGAAGTGAGATAAATTCTAATGTAACGCAAAAGTAAAACCAAACCCCAAACTTCGTGTCACAAAAACGAGATCGAGAGGCCAACCTTGAGAGATTCCTTTTTTAATTGTATAAATCGCGTAAGTCTAGTCGATTCAACCGGGTTTTTCATTCTAGAATTTTATTCATTTATTTGGAATATTAAAAAAGGTGTAACAAAACAGGTGACATTAAATTTATTTTCGGTTCAAGCTAATTGCTGGTCAATGACTCATAGAATTAAGACAGTCATACACCAATCTGTTTTTGTTTGGTTTATTTTAGTATTCGAAAACGGGTTTGAGTGAAGAAAGATTTTTTTCGTTCATTTTCAACGTCCGGATTTGGATTTCGAACACTCTTTCCTCAAAATTTCGTTTGATTTATAGCACAAAAAGAAGAATAAATATTTGTTCTAATAAAGTTACGATAATTGAATTTCATGGAAGAATGGCATTTACGAAAAAAAATGAGTTTGTTTACTTTTATTAGCGTTAACTTGATGCCGATTAATGGTTTCATTCAATTTTTACTTTGATGATTCGCAAAATATTGGACACGCATCAATTTAAAAAAAAAAAAAAAAACGTGAGAAAAGTAGCTCAATTTGTAAACAGAGAAATTTTAGCAGTAAAATTGAACATATCATTCTTCGAAGATTCTTAATGAACCTTTCAATTAGGTCAAACCGAGTTGGACGTATGAAATTGGTGCTAATTTAAAAGTTTTTAGAGACCAGGTTTGACGTATTCAGTCTGATAACATGTTTTACTGGTGGATCGACCAATTTATGCTATATTTATATTGGTTTTTTTGTGAAGTGACAATCAGCTTTTAATAGCTAATTACTAGTAACAATACCATTTCTGCGTTTTAACCACTCGTTGTGTCTCATGACCCGACCTTTTGACTCACTAGCCACCACATGTGAGTAAAAAAACCAAATGTCTCAAATCAAGCCGATAAACTATTTTGTGTAAAAATTGGAACTGGCATTTTTTACACACATTTTATATTATTTGCCAAAACTTATCTCGCCAGTTTTTTTAGCAACAAAATCACGAAAATGAATGTTCCTGAGAGTCACCTCACAAATACGATGCTTCAGATATTGATTAACTCGCCGTCCACATAACAAATAGAACACTGAATATTTTCCAAAAATGTTATGTTAATTTGGCTCAATTAAAAGCGAATGTTATTTCACTTCATACCGGTTTACAAGGGACAGTTGTAATTTTTGGACACAAACTTTAAATTAATTAGTTAGATTCTTGGCATTTAAATGAACCTGTTTTTAAATTGGACAAATTCATTGTTATTGTGACGTTAAATGTTGAATTCGTTTTACTATAAAAGAAATGGACAAATTTCGAGTGGTTTCAGTTGGTTGTTTCTCTTAAGTGCTGTAATTTGTTTCACGCGAAAAGAGGACTCATTTTAAACCAAAAAAAGTGTTCAAAAATTCATTAAAATGTATCTGTTAATTGTGCTGATTTGTATGTTGTTTTGGTTTTTTGTGAAGCATTTGTTGCATTTGTATCGTATGGAGTGCTATGTGAAACATTTGAAATCAACATATCCATTGGTACCAGTGCTTGGAACCAGCTATGGAATGATTGGCAAATCAACATCACAGATCTATGAACATTTTCTACAATTTTCAAAAACAAACGAAACGCCAACCAAGGAGTACTTAGGAAACATTTTGATTATCAGTGTTGATAAACCCGACGATATGAAAACTATTTACACATCGCCGCTTTGTTTAGACAAGCCGTTTATCTATGATTTTCTACCATATCACAATTCAGTTTTCAGCACCAGATGTAAGTGGTTTCTTCATTGCATAGAATAAAATAATAAAGAATTATTTTTCATTGAAAACAGCGGCTGCCGCTTGGAAACCGATCAGAAGACATTTGAATCCAACGTTCAGTATCAAAGTATTGCAATCATTCCTTCCGATTTTTAATGAAAAGGCAAATGTTATGTTGAACAAATTGGATCAGGAAGTTGGACGAGGGGAATTTGACATTTTACCACATATTCAATGGGAAACTTTGGATTCAATCTGCGGTAAGTTTATTTTCTTGATTTGTTTTTGTAAAATGTCAACGAATATTGTCAGTAAAAGTCTGAACTAGCTATTCAAGTTGATTTGTGCATTCGGATTTATTAAAGAAAAATTAATGTTTTCAATATTTCAGCCACTACAATGAAATTTGATTTGAAATCCCAGTCTTATCAAATCGACAAATACTTTCAGGCCACAGATGTGTAAGTAGTTTTAGAGATAGAATTGAAACTTGCCAATCACGTATCAATTTCAGCGATTCAATTGTTAATTGAGTAACGTTACTCCATTGGTAACAAGAGTCAACTTTTACGCGGGTAATGTAGTACCAATTTGAACTACCAGCGGTCTTGCGGATGACGTCAGAAAGATCGATCGAACCAAGCACACAGAATTCTTTATTTTAACATGGATTGGTTCAGCCGCTTTTCAAAATAATATTTTTTGGATTTCTCCTCTCTCTCTCTCTCTCTCTCTCTCTCTCTCTCTCTATTAATCTCTCTTTTCTCTTTACATCGTTCCCTGGATTTCTCTCTCTTTCTCTTCCACGCTCTCCTTCTCGATTTTTCCCCTTATCAGCGGAATTTTCGATACTTTTCCACTTTTTCTTGAATATCTATTCTTAAAAATTTTCTTCATTCCCTTAAACCTACCAAAGATTCTTCTTCTAGAAGAAAAATACATTTTTTAGTCATTTTCATTCAATCATCATTTGTTTTTTTTATCACCAGATTCTTCAATTTGATTTCCAAGCGCTTCATACAACCATGGCTACACATAGATTTCATATACAAACGGACGCAACTTTATAAACAGGAACGGCAATGTCTCAGTACAGTTCAACCATTGATAGATAGCGTGAGTATATCAATTGCAAAATGCCATTTAAAAATTGTTGCAAATTTTTTCTTCGAAATTTCTATAGATATACGATAATGCCGACAAAAACAACAATCACAATATCACAAAAAATATGGATCCGTCCGAGAAGAAACCACAAGTTTTAATCGATCGACTTCTGCACTTACGTTCCGAGGATGAACTCGAAGAAGATATAATCAAAGAACAAATTGAAACTGTACGTATTCATTTAAAGTGCTTATGAATTTTACCTATAACACATTTTTTCTCGCATTAGATTTTGGTAGCTGGAAATGATACGACAGCAACAACACTTTCATTTGCAATTTTAATGCTTGCCATTCATCCTGAGGTTCAAAAAAGGGTTTACGACGAATTGCATTCGATTTTTACGACACAAAATGAAGAGATTCTTGAGCAGCATCTCAATCGGATGCACTACTTGGATTTAGTGTTAAAAGAAACGATGCGTTTATTCCCAGCTGGAGCATACCCACAACGCAGTGCATCGGCAGACATTCCGATTAGCAACTGTACGATACCAAAGGGCACAGTAATTATACTATCGATTTTTTCATTGCATCGGGTATGTTTCATGCATTTTCATTGCATTACTCAGACCATAGCCCGAGCTAACTGGTTTAGTTGATAAAGCTCGTGTTAGCTTGTGGCATACACTTAAAGCATTTCATACGACATTTTTGTAAACAATTTTTCATCCAATAATTTAGAGACAAGATATTTGGGGAAAAGCTGCCAATGATTTTAATCCAGATAATTTTCTTCCTGAAAATGTAAAAAATCGACATCCATTTGCGTTTGTGCCATTTAGTGCAGGGCAACGAAATTGCATTGGTAAGGAAAAAAAATCAGAAAATATATGAATATTCAATGACAAACCCCGAACCAAGAGCGATTGAGTTCAATAAATTTCGAATGTGTCGCATGCACACGCACAGTCGGGTATTTACTTTGTGCGCTACTATGCTTCGGTTCTCTTTGTAATTTGTTGAAATATTTTGCTATCTCTTTTCAGGTCATCGATATGCCATGATTTCAATGAAATCATTGCTAGCAGCCATGGTACGACGTTTTAAATTCACCACCTCCATGAAAATGTGCGATATTGATTTGAAATTTGAAATGGTCTTGAAAATTGGCAACAAACATTTGGTGCAGATTGAACGACGACAATGGTGAACATCGAATCAAATAAAGATTTTAACCCAATGAAATAGACAATGTATTGAGATATTTTCAATCAGATTTAATTTAGTTTGTCTAAATTTGAAATGTGAAAACGTTCATACAATTTGGTTTTTTCTTTTTAATTTTTTGTTTTTATTGACTAGACTCCTTTAAAGAAATAAATAAGAAAATTATGGTACATTTTTAAATATAATCGTTTATTGAAAGAAATGTTGATGCAGACATTATGTAGAGCAAAATGTGTATTCTTTAAATAGTAAAAAATATTAATGAATATTGTTGGAACTTATAACAAAACAGAATTTAAACAATTTATTTATGTGAAGTACTAAAAACTAATATGAACATTTTAAAGTTAACTCAAATCAAATCAGTGTTCAATAGGGAATGAAATCGTCACTACGCGTCATGGACGCGTTCACTAAGAGTAGCTCTTTTTAAAATCACCACGCTGTGGCAAGTAGACGCTTTGCTTCACAAGTAAGATTTCATGCTATGGTGTAGTACCATCTCTCATTATATTTTTCAACACTACAGGGGACAGAAAGCTTTGATTCTTCGAGCTCAAACGGAAATGAAATTTTCAGCATCAAGTTACGATCATGTGCAAGAGCCAAAACTGAGTAGCATTCGTCTGAATAGCTGATATTTTCACTATGAAAACCAACCTTTCGCAAATTTGGACCGTATCTCAGGGCTCGTTTGATTCCATCAATTGTGACTTCAGTAGAATAAACGTTCAACGTCGGCAAAAATGGTAGACTCTGAATGGCGTGTATTAAATCTTCATCTGAATAACACAACAGTCCAAGTGTTTTGAGAGATTTAAATTTGACCAAACTTTCAATAAATTCCGGAATTGCAACTATGGACACATTTTCTAGCGGCACATTATTTTCGGCAAATGAATCAATCAATGTTTGAACCGACATTCCAGGGCAGTGAATGTGTAGAGTTTTCAACTGAAGAAGTCTGCGTAATGCCGAAAAATCCATCTCTTCATGGCTTTCATCAAGGTACAAAGCCAAATGCTCGAGCTTCAATTTGCCAATACATTCTAGAATCTTTTGAGGGCATTTATCTGTCTCTAATTCAAGATGTCGTAGTTGTGGATTGAATTCTATGAATTTAGTTATTATCTCTATTATATCTCGATCGTAATCTGTCTTGTGTACATAAGGTATTTTAGCGATTTCTAATTCTGGAAATTCACGTGCAAGCCAATCAAGCTCATGAATATCCACGTAATAAAATTTCAAACTTTTCAACGGTGGCATCACATTGAAACTACGAAATTTCCCAAAATACACTTCAAAATATTCGAGAGACCGGAACGGTGATCGTGTGCGCAAATCAACAATTTTGCATTGCATTATTCTCAACGATTTCAATGTTTCGCCACAAAAGTCGGCGATAACGTTGAATGTGTCCCGATCAGTTTTAACATCAATCAAAACAATTGAATGTAGAAAGCGACCAAAAATACTCAAAAAGCTGGGTACATGTTCCAATGTTAAAAGAACTCCGATTGTGATGCCTTTGAACCGCTCTGGATAACACTCTTTCGCATTCTCCTGAAATTGAACACAGACCTCGGCTGCGCTCAAAAAGTCATCGATATTTTGCACACGATCAAAAATTTCTTTGATGCAATCATCGTTAAGAGCATTTAAAATGTGATTTTTAGAGTCTTGTGGAGGCGCAACGTTTGTCTTTAACTTGGCATCAGTTTTCATTTTATCAAAATCAGCAGCAATCGAATCGATGTCACTGTTGTCATTTTTTGTAGTTGTAATATTGTGAATCATTTCGACCATTATGGGTGACTCGGTGCTATTATTAAAAGTAATACAAACATAATATTGATTAAAATACTTTCTCGAATTTTAGCTTTTAAACAAATATATACCTATTTATGTTTTTAAAATTCACAATAAATCAACACTGGAAAACTTTTTGTAAACGAAATGATATCTTGGGATCTTTTTTCGAGAAGATGCTTCACTATGAGTGTAAAATATGATGATTTGGCAAATAAAGCTCGACTGACTCGTATAGACAACATAAAATTGTATTTACCCACGTCAGATTGAGTTTGTATTGTTATTTAAGTTGCCGTTGGTGCTAAATATAGGAAGTATTCATGTTAATTACTTGTTCTGTTTTAGCAGGTCAATATGGGCAGTTGTTTAGCTTGGAATATAGGGGTTTATTGTGACTTGGTCTATATACTTTAATCCCTTTCAAAGAAATATTTTTACCTGCCTTGGAAGGTAATACTCGCTTAAGCAGGTGAAGACATTTCTTAAAAAAGGATACCTGCTTAAACTGGCAAAGGTCTGGATTTTTTTTACCAAGAAACACTAAGTGAACAAGAGAAGACGCTTCAATATGTGTGTTTAAAAAACAAATAGTTTTTTTGAAAAACTAATGTGTGTTTAATGACTGGAGCTGTAGTCGTCGAAAGAAAGAAAGAAAGTATTAAGGTCAAGGGCATTTGAATAGCGATTGCTACCTACTTCTCTCTTTGATTACACAGAAACAAATATTCGAGTACGGTTACTCGCACTTGCGCTGTTAGCAAAGAGTCTACCCTTCAAAATGAGTTACGCACTCTATTTTACTCTATTTTTGGTGTTAATTCCATCCAATTGAATACATCATAGTGAAAGAAGAAATACACGTCTAGTCATAGCCGCATGCGTTCAACGTACATACGACATTTGAAAGTATTCTATTTTCTAACAAAACACTATAAAAAATATGTCTGACGTTAATTTTGCCATAAAAATTATTTTTGAAACACTTTTCATAACTAAAGTCACAAAAAATTTGGATTTTTGTATGTGAGCCATGCCTTAATGGCATGAAACTTTGTACAGGTTATTTTTTTCACAAAAATATTACATTCGGGGGGTTTGGAGAAATTTCAACCAAAATTAAGAGTACCTCCCATACAAAATATTCGTTTTTGAGCCAAAAAATTTGTATGGAAGGTACCCCCAATTTTAATTGAAATCTCTTCAATCTTTCAGAATGTTATTTTTTTGTGTAAAAAATGGTCTGTGCAAAGTTTCACGTCATTAAGTTAGCATACAGACATGGCTCCCACACAAAAATTGAATTTTTTTGTGATTTTTTCAAGGAAGTTGTATCAAAAATTGATTGTATCTCAAAACTAACATTGGATTCGGTTTTCTCGTGCCAAAAAACCTGCCAATACATATTTTTGAGAGTTTAAGTCTACATTAAATATGACTTTTGGACGAAAATTGGACTCTTTTTCATAGGTCACTGGTTCATCACTCCAGGCATTACATTTTTTTCCATCAACCAAAGTCGCTCACAATCTAATGATTTCTATTTCTCGGGTCCCCCAACCATCCTGTGAAGTCGGATTTTAAATAACTTCTGTGGGGCGTGAGATAATCGATGGACAAATTTTGCGTACGACGTACGACGTGGAACAGACCCACAACAACCATGCTCAAAACGGCCTGATTCGGGTTCTCTGACCTCAGAAACGTCCAGAAAACATGTTTTTGAGGTTTCGTAAATTTTGACCTATTGCAATACTTTCCCCTTTCACACTAGGTGTGTGCGGAAAAGTAAAATTTCTACAATTTAAACATTTTTTCGAAGAAATATAAAAAAATAGTGAACAAAAGATTGAGCTTCCACCTATGTATGAGTGTTGGTCCATTTTTTTTTGAAAAACGGTCGTTTTGTTCGAAAATTCCTGGAAATTAACAGGCGCACTACCTCTGAATTTGAATTTTTAACAATTACTTTGTTTGATATTTATTATGTATAAAATTTATTTGTGTTTTCTTACAAAATACTGGTTACTGGGATACTATTCAATGATGAAGTTTATTCCTCAGGTCTTAATTTCCAACATTAAACCGCGATTACGAGCCAATGCCAAGAGAGAACTGTATTCATCAAAATCAAGGTCCAAATGTCTAGCATCAAAACAAATGTTCTGTGACCTGCGACCTAACCGCAGGGCTTGTTTGATTCCATCAATTGTGACTTCTGTCGAAACGACCACCAATAATTTCAAAACTGGCAAATTCTGAATGATTTGCGCGAGCATTTCATCAGAAATCTCGGTCACCACAAGTTCGTCGATCGATTCAAGTTTTATTAAATGCTCAACATAATCGGGATTGGCTTCGATCCACAATTTTTCAAGTGGTACCACATTTTCGGCAAATGATTGAATCAACGATTTAATTGAAATGCCATAATTGTAAAAATGCAGACTTTTCAAATGCTTAAGTCCGCTCAATGCCATAAAATCCAGATCGGCAAAATTAAATCTTGTGTAAAAGATTAAATGCTCGATCAATGTTGTTCGCTGGCCAATATATTCTAAAACTGATTGATCTATGTAACGATTACATAATTTCAGACTTTTGAGCTGTGGATTGCATGCCAGAAATTCGAGTCGTACTTTTAAATTGAGGTGCGAAACAAATACCAATTCAATCTCTTCCAACTTGGGGAACTCGCGTCCAAGCCAATCAGACTCGATATGAACATCATAAAATTTTAAACTTTTCAACGATGACATAACGTTTAAGGCATGAAATTCAGCATTGTGTAGTTCAAACTTTTCGAGAGCCTGGAACGATGATCGTGTCATTGAATCAATATTGAAGTCGGCAACAATTTTTAGTTCTTTTAATGTTTCACCACAAAAATCAGCTATCATGTTGATATCTAGATAAAAAGATCTGGGGACATTCAAATCAATTGATTCTACCAAATAACCGAAGACACGCAAAAAGCTGGGCAAATGTTCCAGTGACAAGGTACTTGGAGATGATTTATTTTCAGAGATTTTGAGTTTTCTCAAGCTTTGCGGAAGACATGTTTTCACATTTTCTTGGAATTGAACACAAACTGCGGCTACGCTCAACAAATTTTCATCAGTTTCTATTCGCCGCACAATTTCTTTAATGCAATCATCGTTAAGAGCATTTAAAATGTGTTTTGGGGAGTCGCGTGGCGGCGGAATGTTTATGTCATCTATTTCCATTTCTTGATCAAAATCAACGGCAATTGAATCGATGTTGCTGCAGTCATTTTTCATCGTAATATTGCTGTAAATCATTTCAGCCATGTTGGATGTTTCGACACTATTGAAAGTAAAGAATACTTCAATTAAAACATTTACTGAACAAAATAAATTACGCTTTAAGTTAGAAAACTAGAATTTTTGCTTTTGAAATTACTATAAATTAAAAAATACCCAGTACTTACCGAACTCGTTATTTCTTTTAAATAAATTTAAAATAATGTTACACAGAAAAACTTTGAACGAATGAAACAAGAGAAGTAGATGTAGTCAATTTATATCCATTGGATTTCAAGGGACTGATGTTGGACTGTGGGACATAACATTAAATTAGGTTATCTAATGACTTCATAACGACTTCGAAATTATGAAATTCATGCTTAATTAGTTATTACTGGCGACATCTTGACGTCGAAAAACATAAATAATAAATTCGAACAATGTTCCAGGTAACAAGGGTTGCAGATAGTAGTAAGAGAATATGTCATTAAAGCAAATGAAGAGCTTGGAAGTACTCGTTTCGTTAATATTTGAAAATAGACTCGAAAATGATTAATGACAATGTAACATACATGGACCACTTAAATGGGTTTCAATTTATTTCCAGAATTTCAAAGTCATTCATTTTTCTTCTTTCGTCCGGAACAGTCTTGTCTAAAATCGATTCAAAAGGAGCTAGTTTAAAGCAAATATACCTTCATAAAAAGTGGGAAAAAAGTTTTTTACTAAATAAATATTTTCCTCCATTTATTTTCAGCATCAAAATGTGGTGGTTTATCCTAATCGTCATACTCATCGCGATCATTGTTGCATTCGTGAAAATGAAGAAAAAGTTACTGAAATCGCTTGAGATTAAGCTGAGTGAGGCAAACGGCGAATGTGAATTGGTTGAAGTCTTACCTTGGCACATTATAAACGTGCTCGAAGGCGGTTACATTCAAGTAATCTTACTAAAGCTAAAGGACGTGAATGACTTTTTGAGTGCGGCCGAAACGTGCATTCGTTTTCAAGAAAATGCCAAACAATGCTACCCATCCAAGTTCAAATAGATTTCCATCAAAAATATTGCCCACGAAATTGAAGTAATTTTGCCATTGGCACATGTGCCAAGTTTTCTACAGTCGTTCGGTCATTTAATTCGATGCCTAGAGTTCAATGGTCATTCGGTTGAAATTGATACGCAAAATGACATACTCGAAATGATTTCGAAGCATTGCAGTGATACGTTATCCGAATTATTCCTTGACGACCTCAATGTCAATTTAGAAGGATTGTCACAATTTAAAGCGCTCAAAAAACTGAGTATCAAACGTGTCCCGATGACAAACATGGAATTATCTTCGAATTTAGAAGATGTGATATTGTCCGAAACTCGGTTTGATGCGAATGCCAAAGGACAAGAATCTCCGAATTCGTTTGATCCAAATGTGGCACTTATTTCCTTTTTACAGCGAAACCAACAACTCAAGCGTCTGACAATTCGAATTTGTCTGGATATTAATTCAAATCGTCTCAAGTTAGGCGAACTCTTGCCAAATCTTATTGAATTCAATTCCTGTTTCATTTACAGATCTAAAAGTGAATATAAGACTTCATTAGCGAATTTGAGCCAATGTCATCAGTTGAAAAGTTTAACTTTTCGGTGCCACAATTACTCGACCAAACAATTTATCGATTCAATTGCCGGAAATTTAATGTCGATGCAAGAATTGGCAATCAATGGTTATCATCATGGATTGAAAGACAGCATAAGTGGATTGGCAACATTGAAGCAGCTCAAAAAACTTACATTCTTCGGTCCGGGTGGCGTTTATGGCAAATTGATCATCGAAATAGTCAAGAACTTACCAGGTTTGGAGATATTGAAATTTAAATCTCTTCGCTTCGATTTGGAAGAAATAAAGGAAATTCTGAAATACGGTGAACGACTAACTCAACTCAAAATACGGATATACAAAATTGACGTCGATTTGGTGAATTTTCAAAAGATTTTGACTTTGAATAAAACTCATGTCAACGTTGAAATTCAAATTGCCGAGGGACAGATCGATGAAAACATCTTTAAGTCCAACGAAAAATGGTTGAACATATCTCGAGTAGAATATTATTGAAAAAAATGTATACTGTTCTATGAAATGGGAATAAAAAAACGCCAATTTTATAAGTTACTGTTACTTTTGTATTTTTTCTGAAATTTCATAATATTAAAAAATTCTATCAAAAATACCAAACTTTAGTTTCAATTAAATTTATTCACACAGATTGGCAGTTTATGATTTATTTGTAAATAAGAAAACAACACAACAAACCGATTTTAGTTCAATGAAGCAACGGAATTCATTGAGTGAATAGAAGAGCAGTGTTTGTGATCACAAAAATCAACTGCAGATTGTAACCAGTGCGATCATTTAGTTACCATGGGGATTTAGTTGACTCTTCAACGATATCAGTTGAAGATTTCAAAGATTTGATGTTCACTGTCAATTTGCTCACAGGTTTTTTCTTCAAATAATTTTTGACAAAATATTTCCCGAAAAAAATGTAAACAAAAATCTGGTTTGATAAAAGTTCAAATAACTTGTTTTATTTGTTCACACAGACACATAAGCAAAAATCGCTTTATTTTTATTGACTTGTATGACATTAATTTAAACAGAAAAAGCTGCAAAATATTTAAAACATAAAAACTGGTTCTCTCGATTAATACTACAAAATCTCTTCTTACATCACTTTATACTTTTCCGCACACCTTACATTCCTTTCTTATAAAGAATTTACTGCTTATAAAAAAGAAACTTGTTATTTGTCGTCTAACATTAAATTTCAGACATCAATTTCATTGTTAAAAGCCGAAAAAAAAAATAGTTTTGTCACTTAACTACCAAAACTATTTTATCACAATGGTATTTTTTGGCACGTTGACATTTTCATCCAATTCGAATGAATTTCAATGCATGCTTTACATTTGCCGGCAGATCGTATACTTTGTACTCAGGAATATCGCATTTTTTACATTGAAATACTGGTGCTGGTGGTTTTTCATCACTTGTGTCTGGCGTAAGGTCAAATCTATTTACTGTATCTACTGATGAAACTGGTGCTCCAAAAGCATTTCCCGCTGGATTATCTGCAAATCTTGGTGGTGTCGCTGGTACGTATGGTGGTCTATACGGTTGTGGATAATAAATGTCGTATGAATGAAAATATGGATCATATGGTCTCGATTGGAAATTCGTGTACGGCACCCGTTCATTGTCCTTATCTTTATTTTTCGAACCCTTTCCAATCGCTTCTCCGTAGTAATTTAGAGCTGTACTGAACATTGACACAATGCCCAAAATTGTGAGGTACTTCACAATCTTCAGGAACAAATGCATGAGACGTTCGGGTTTTGACATTTCTTTATTGCGCTCTTCTCGGTTTGCATCATTTTTTGGATGCGATTCTATAATTTCGCTCAACATTTTCGCTACTTCACTCTCCATTTTTGCTATTATTGGTCGTTTCCAAGAGATTTTAAAAGTCGCGTTTTTTCGCAAAAGTCTGGTGGTTACTAAATAGAATTTTCGATGAATATAAAGCTAAATCTATGCGCGAAAAATCAATCTAAAAATAAAAGGAACGAAAAATGTCAGGAATTCAGTAAATAAATCGATTGCTATAAAAATATCATTCACCTTCAATTTAAATTATTCCAATATGTGACTAGCAAGCTTTCTTGCTGAAAAATATAGTTTAGTTGCAAAATATCGCAAAATGGCCAAAAACGGCGATGCATTTATTTATTCATCTCACTCTGTGCAATGCTACATGATGAATTTCATGGCGCCAATAAAACTTTAAATTAAACACTATTTGAAATATATGTTAAAACAGCATTATTTGTAAAATGCACTATGAAAAAACAAAATGCATTAAAATCTGGAATTTTTTTTGCACTAATGGTTTTATGTTGAACGCTTGAGTTTAACTGATATGCGCTGCTTTGTGAACGTCTTACTCAATATGCGATTTCAGCATTTGCTGCAAAAACTGGTTTGAATACATATGAATATTACATGTATTCAAATTCAACCTTGATATGTGTTGCTCTCGCGGTGCTCTTTCGACTTGTTTGTGTAGTGAAACTGCCACTGTGAATCACAACACTGTGAACGACGTTCGCTGTGAATCACTATCTTTTGCACGGTTTACGCGCTGATTCATTGGAATTAAAAGACAAGTTTACACCCAATTCCAATTTATGACAGTGTCACCAAACTATTTATTGTTGTACACCAATTATTCTGATCAAGTGTTTTGGTTCTTATTTGTCGGAGTTTGCACGCAATCATGAAAGGCATTGTGGTCTCTGTATATTTGTCTCTACATTGTCCGATTTTAATTTAAATTCGTTCGCCAATAATAAATTCCATGCTGGGAATAACACAGATGATTCCGTACAAAAAAAATATTTGTAAACATTGTTTCAAATATGTAAGTCAACTATATGTAACCTATAAGACCTTGAAGAACCTATAAGAAACTTGTGTACCGATCAAGGTGATTTTGTGAGAAGAACTTGATTTTGATACAATGTAAGCGATTTTGATACAATGTAAGCGTAATCATCTGTAAAAGAATTCAACAATCTTTATAGAATTGATAAAAAACGGTCGATAAATTGAACGGATTGAAAAGTACGTTGGAATCCACACAACTACTCCCGCTACAGCAACTAACACTAACAAACTACCTTAAAGTGTCACTATATGTGTTCGGAATAACTCCAAAGGTCTCCGGTCTATCACAACATTTCTTCAAGAGATATGATTGATTTTGAGTTATAAATATACAATTTTACAACACTTACAAGTGTTTTCCTCATTTCAGTTTATTTGAGACTGAATGAATATTCTCTTATACACAACAATTAAAATAGATAGACCGTAAATAATTAATAATAATATATTTGTATTGCTGAGAATGTAAATACGGAATCTACCTACTGTTCTCACTTATAAATGTATCTGCGAGCGAGAGCAAGAAGAAGTGAGATTCGTTAATTCAATTTTATTCCCAGCGACATCATAATAGCACACAGTATAATTACGTATCATTCGTATTGTGCATTCACATAGCAAAATATAATGTATTGAATTAGCGCCAACTGAACGCTTGGCATTCCACTGCCTTTGCGTTTTGCTATGAAGCGAAATTGATGTTTCGTGCAATTCTGAGATCTTTGCAATTGTTTAGCTCATAAATATTGAACTTATATGACATTTGAAATTATAATAACACTTCAAATTGTGAAGAAATAAAGAAAAAAAGTTTTTAAATTTAAAAAGATTTTTGCGAAAATGTTCTGCTGTGAATATTTCCAGAGTCGACTCACAAATTTTCTTTCTCTCGTTTGAAAATATTTGTTCTTTGAACGTTTCAAGTACATATTCTTTGTGAGAAAGGAAAGTGGGCCAAATAATTCGCAGAGAAACATAGCTCAATTGAGTTAGTATGGCATATGTTATCATTTAAGTTATTTTTGATACTTTAACTGGAATAAAACTTGACATGTGCTGGGCAATTCGATACAGACAATCAATTTTGGGTGAGTAAAACTTCGATTTGGGAGAAATATTCCGACAAAATATTCAATGAATCTAAAATCAGCTTCAATGGTATGAATTTATGCTGAGACTGGATGCAATCAATTTGGCAAACGAGTCAAAATCTTCTCATGAATATTCAGCATTGAAGAAGAATCTTTAACAAACTTTCTGCGTCCAATCACATTTACTGTTTTTCTACACCCCTCAAATTATTGATTTAAAAAAAAGACAAATGACAACTGCCTGTAAAGGAACCACGAAGAATCAAACAATTGAATAGCGACTTTGAATTATAAAATGTTCACAAAGCATTTGAATATCGGACAACCGGTATATCCATTCATTGGAAATGCTCATCTCACATTTCGAAAAATAACAACCGAAATGTTTAACGAAATCAGGGAATTTACAAAGCATACCGAAACACCGTACAAATCTTATATTGGACCAGCTCTACTAATCAATCTCGACAGACCAGGCGATTTGAAAACAATACTCACATCACCATCGTGCTTGAGCAAGCCGTTTGTGCATCAATTTTATCCGAGTCCAGCCGGAATTTTAACAGTTAGATGTAAGAACTTTGATTTTACTTTTCCGCACACACCTAGTGTGTAAGGTAAAGTATTGGAATCGGTCGTTTTCTGGGTGTTTTCGGGGTCGGGGAACACAAATCTAGCGTTTTTTCGATGTCCGAATGTATGTGTACCCTGTACCCTGTACGCAAAAATTTGTTAACACCATAACTTTCAAACCAGAAAAGTAATTCAAAATCTGACTACACAGGTTGATTGGGGGTGCCGAGGAATAGAAACCATTAGATTTTGAGCGACTTTGGTTGATAGAGTGAAGTGTCATGTCTGGTGTGATGTCCATGGGAAAAATTCAATTTATCTTCCAAAAGTCATACTTTATGTTACTGAAACACATTTTCACATGATTACGATATCATACAGGCATTGAAAAATCTATTAAAAATTATTTGTATCGCAAAACTGATATAAGATTCAGTTTTCTCATGAATTCATATTTACGGTAAAAGATACGTATTAATAATAAATGCATGTTGTGGATCACAGTGCGGAAAAGTTCATCTTACGTATGTAAGACATTTTATTTTTTACGTTTTTGTTTAAATCTACGTCTTCATTTAATGTAGTCAGTCGTTCTTATTTCATCAATTTACACTTATCATTCACATTCAAAGCTTCACCATGAAATTTAAAATATTTGCTGTTAATTCACATTCAATGATCAAATTCATTAGAGCCGCGTGTATGGAAGCCAATTCGTAAAATGATCAACCCAGCCTTCAATATGAAGATTTTGCAATCATTTATGCCCATTTTTAATGCGAAGACAGATAATTTTGCTGGATAATTTGAGCAAAGAAGTAGATGGATCGACTTTCAACATTTTGCCGTACATGAATTCCTGCACGTTAGATATGATTTCGGGTAATTGGTGCTCAATTTTTGAAATTTCACTTAAATCGTGTATAAAAAGGTTCCTTTGTAATGAAGTCGCTGAAAATATTTTGAATGTGAATCGTTTTTGTATGGAAAATAGGACCTAGCTCCGAAATGTTCCATTGGGTGGTTATCTTCTTTTCATTAATCAGATGAAATATATCGTTTGCCGCAGTTTGTGTTGCATTGAAAGGGATGTGGTCGTTAATAGCAGTTATTCACTGATAGACTGATAGACTTTTGAAGCAATGGGTTTTGATTTGGAAATTCAGCAAAACAAAAACAGCGATTTCCTCCGTGGCATTGAAGTGTAAGACACCTTCCATTCTATCTGATCACTTTTCACAATAAAACCTCCAAATACATTGTCTTATAGGCTATTTGAGACCATCGTTAATCGTTTTACGCACATTTGGACCCAATGGAATTTGATTATCGCTGGAGAGACATGTATTAAGAGGAGCAAAAGCATTTGAATAAGTTACACAGTTTGACGAATCGGGTACGTTCTTTAGATCATTTTTTTGATTTCGAACATTTCTTTCCACTATTAATTTTTCTAGGCTTCGTTCCCCGCATCATTTTGAGGAAAACTCTTTGATTAGCGAATCAATCGAATAAAAAAATGGCTTATCTATCTCCTTCAGGTATTCAAAATAAAAAAAGCCGACTATGATGCTCGCGTCAATCCCGACGAGCATATCATCTCCGAAGATTCGTGCGAATCGTATAAAATCACCGCAAGTTTTAATCGATCAATTACTTCGTCTGTTGCAATGCATCCAAATGTTCAGAAAAAAGTATATATGGAATTGCGAACAGTTTTTGATGCTCAAAATGAAGAGACGTCATACGAACACTTGCAACGGTTAACCTATTTAGATCGTGTGATCAAAGAAGTGATGCGTCTATTTCCAGCCGCACCGTTAATTGCAGCCCGAGCTGACATTCCAATCAGCAATTGTACAGTACCGAAAAATGCATTCATTATGATGTCGATTTATAACATGCATCGAAGACGAGATATTTGGGGTCCAGATGCTGATGATTTTAATCCTGATCACTTTTTGCCAGAATATATATATTGCTGTCACTTTGACAGGTGTGTTGTTATCTCTTATCAAGTCTGTGATTTTTTTACAATTATTAAATTGAAATCAATTCGTCTTTACTTAAAATTATCTGTAGTGTGTGCATTAAATCGTTTCTCATTTGAATCATATGAAGTTCAGTTAATTTTCTATAGTTAAAACTTATATTTTACTGTTTTCAAATTGATTGACTGTGTTTGTGTTATCTCATTATAAAAACAACAACAACAATGATTAATGAACACGTATGTACTGACAGCTGTTTCAACAATAGAAAAACTGTGGGACGAACTGTTATTAACTGCTTTCGTTGCGATCAGACATTTAATTCGAAGTGTTTTGGTCTGACACAAAGCTCATTTATAAACTTAATCTCGTCAGAATCAAATGTTGTGTTCATCTGTGCAAAGTGTCTCGACTATATGTCAAAGAACAAAAACAACAAAAACAACCCCAGATTATCTACACAGAGACGACTGTCAACGCCATCTCTTGAAAATGAACTGAAGAATGACTTGAAGACAACAAATGACAAAACCAGTAACGGTGATAAAAATTTAGCTTTAATTTCGTCGAAAAACATTCATGAAATGTTCGATACAATTTCCCAAAGATTAACGAAAATTGAAAATATTTCAACTGATACCTGTAACAAAATAAATAAGAACGAAATTAATGTTTCAGCAATACCCATATCCTGTGATAGTGTAAATGACAAAAATTACAAGAAACTATATGATAGCATCATTGATCTGCATGCTAAATTAGATAGTCGCTTCTCAAACAATAAGACACAATCAGATCAGAGTTCTGATTTATTATTAATAATTGATTCTTTAAGCAAAAGGATTGATTCCTTTACTTCAGACACAAAAATAAAAACAAATTTCAGCACAACTCATCTAAATACACCAATCAGTAAATTATCCAAAACTGATCCTTTGGATTGGACGTTTCACTTCGGGCACTCTCCGATCGTAGCACAATCAACGGATAATTCTGATATTTTTTCATTACTCCATGGTTTTGAACGCAACACCTGGGCATCTCTTGACTATTTGAGAAATAAAATCACTGAGAATAATGAATTGGTTTCAACTATTCATTCTACCATGTCTACAATTGCTCGGGACAATAGAAGTGAATTTTTAGCCACTTCGGCATTGACAGCATCACATGGATCAGCCTTAACAGAAGCAATATCAATTGATCTTATACACGGAATTCAAGATAAATGTGATAAAATTGAAAAGAAATGCGATCAAATTGATGAAAAGGTCACAGTTCTATCTGAAAATTCGGTACTTAAAATCATGGACAATCTCAGTTCACTTGACCATTCAAGCAGTGCGAGTGAACTTTTGAATAATTTTGCCCCTGAAACACAAAAATCGGACGTCTCCGCTACACTTATTGAATCGATTACCACTGATAATTTGGCAAGTAACTTTTTCGGAGCTCAAGAAACAAACAACGAAGATAATGGCGTATTGCAAACAACATCAATTGAAAGTGTTTTATTGGACCCTTCATCTGTAAACTTACAAGCGGTTGACTTGTTTTTGAATGATGCAACTAAGACAGCATTGAGTGCAAACACAATGGCACATAGTCATTCTTCGAATGAGAATGAAGGGGAATCATTAACATCTTTAACTGATCAATCGATTAATGATGCAACGAATGAGTTTTATTTGTCTAAATTTAAACCAACCACATCATGTCAAATGATTCTTGATTATATGGCCACAAGAGGCGTTCCAAAACCACTTCTGAGCAACATAAAAGTTTTTCGACTGGTGCCGAGAACTCGTGATGTATCTGCTTTGTCTTTCGTTTCTTTCAAAATTGATGTCAACGATGAAGTGGCAAGTATTATCACAAAAATAAATTTTTGGCCATCGTCATGTATAATTAAGAATTTTGTACACAAAACTAAGTCAATTATTGACTTGTCAACCGACAATGGGACATCTAATAATAGGGTTTTCGATCAAAATTTTCGGATAAGTCCATGTCACAACTCCGCAACGAGGACCTTGACGTCGGATCGTTAAAAAGCTCTTTGAATATTTTTTGCGAAAATATTGACGGGATTTCTAATCACAAATGTCCCGATCTGCTTCAGTCATCAGCATCAGCTGAATATGATATTATTTTACTTAACGAATCGTGGCTGGACCACTCGCGTAAAAGCTCCGAATTTATGGACAGTCGTTATACTGTATATCGTAAAGATAGATCATCAACTACAATCGCAAATACGGCCTCAATAGGAGGCGGAGTTCTTATAGCAGTGCTCAATAACTTATGCTGTGAGGAATACTCATTCGATAAAATAAAAGACTTGGAAGCGATTTGTGTAAGAATATCATTATCATCGAGTTTTACTTACATCTATTGTTTATATATTCAACCAACGGCTACTTTGGACACATACAAGTCCCATGTTGATGCAATTGAATATATCTGTGAGATTATAGGGGGGTCAGACACCCTCTTGATATATGGGGATTTCAATTTTGGAAACTCCGTTGATTGGTATGAGAATGATTCCGGAATTGGTTTTGATTATCTGCCAATGATCGGTGAGTCACAGTCTGCAAAGTCGATCATTGCGAGAGAAGCAACAAACAGATTGCTCAACTGTGGTCTTTTTCAATTATCCAATTTTAAAAACAATTGCGGAAATGTGCTGGATTTGATCTACACCAATAGTCCTGAGCTTGCTGTGGTTACCAGAGCTGAAATATTAATGATTCCGTCGTTTAAAAGTGACAAAAGCCATGTTCCATTATTTTGTTCTGTTGATTGTATTCCACGCATTGAAAACAACATATCATCTGAAGCAGTTTTCTGCTTCAAAAAAGCTAATTATGATTTAATTAGAGATCATTTAAAGGATCTGGATTTTGGCAAAGAAATGAACTATGACAACAATGATATAAACATTATTACAACGAACCTATACAATACTATTTATAACACATTTGAGAAATTCGTGCCATCAACTTTAGCTCGATCTTCAAATAAACCAAGGTGGTTTGATAAGAAATTGGCATGTCTGAAAAATGCACGTAATAAAACTTTCAAGAAGCTATGCACACTTCGAGGGCAGACAGACATCGACATTGCTCCAATAAATGAACAGTTTTTGAATGCTCGAGAGGATTTTGAATCATATCGTAAACAACTATTCAGCGATTATCTTCGTGAGCAAGCAACAAATCTCAGGAATGATCCGAAATCTTTTTGGCGTCACATTAAAAGTAAGCGAACTTCAAATAATATCCCATCAACTGTTATTTACAGAAATGAGCAAGCGTCAGATGAGAAAGAGAAGGCTAATCTTTATGCTAAATTTTTCCAAACGGTTTATGAAAAATATGATAATGGGGATTTCAACATTCAGAGCTTTTTGGCAAGTAGAAATGATGTCAGTTGTTATACCATTGAAATTACCATAGAAATGGTCTACTATGTACTAATTACCATGGATGTTAATAAGGGGAGTGGCAACGATGGCATATCACCTATTTTCTTGCGAGAATGTGCGGAATTTCTAGCTGAGCCATTGAGTATCTTATTTAATAAATCCATTCGAAATGGAGTCTATCCGGATGCCTTCAAGATGGGTCAAATAATACCCATATTCAAGAATGGGCGCAAAACTGACATCGAAAATTACCGGGGAGTAAATATACTACCTGGATTGGCCAAAGTTTTTGAGAGGGTTATGCATAACTATCTCAAACTTATAATTCCATCTAAAATATCGGCATCCCAGCATGGCTTCGTATCAAATCGGAATATAGAGACAAATCTCATGGAAATAACTACACTGGCACATAGGGCCTATGAAAATAAAACTCAACTTGATATTTTCTATGCTGACATTAGTAAGGCGTTCGACACAGTCAATCCAATCAAACTTATTCAAAAAATCTCAAAATTTCGTATCTCCAATGACATCATAAATTGGCTATTTTCTTACTTAAATAATCGTAAGCAATACGTTAAAATAGGATCATCTAAATCTGATCTCATTGATGTTTTATCGGGTGTTGGCCAGGGCACTATTCTGGGTCCATTATTATTCATCATTTTCTTTGACGATTCTAATATTAACCTGCCTGGCGTTCACAATTCAAATTTTGCCGATGACAAGAAGTTAGCATTGGAAATTAGAGATCATAGAGATTCGGAAAAACTACAGTTAGCAATCAATATGTTTTTGGACTGGTGTGACAATAACGACTTAAAAATTAATCACAGCAAATGTAAGCTGTTTTCATTGTATACAAAACGATCGCCCATAGTGAATAAATATACAATTCGTGACAAAATAATTGAACGTGTGGATGAAATCCGCGATCTTGGTGTGATCCTCGACAGAAAACTAAGCTTTAAATCACATATTGAATTCATTTGTAATAAGGCGAACGCAGCATTGCAATTTGTAAAGCGACAATCTTTCTATTTCGACAAAGACATAATACGAATTTTATATATGGCGCTGGTTCGTTCAAATCTTGAGTTCGCAAGCACTATTTGGTCACCATATCATACTACACAAAAAAGACAAGTAGAAAGCGCACAGAAACAAATAATTATGCTGTTGAACGGTGATTTTCTTCGTCAAATGAACGGGGACTATATTCTTCGACCATACACCGAACGTTGCATGAATTTTGAATTATCCACGCTTATTCGCCGTAGAGTGAACGCTTCGGTATTGTTTATTCATTCCATCATTACTGGCAAATATAAATCGCCTCATCTTATGTCGCAAATAAATTTGAATAATGGACAAAGAACATTAAGGAATCCTGAATTTATCCGACTAAAGACATATTCTACTGAGCACACGACTATGTCACCATTCAATAATGCATGCAGGGCATTCAATTATGCAACTTTGTTTATTGACCCATCACTATCGCATTTTCAATTTCGTCAAAAGTTGTTACAACTACCAGACGAAGTATTTGGACCATGGGCCATTCTGTGACAGAAAGGGAGAATTTTTGTTTGTGCTTTCTTTTTATCGGACAATTACAATAAAAAACGAAAGCGCAACCCCAGTTGATCGATCGAGGGTAATATGGAGATCTGGGCCTGATCCGTGGACTAAAATTATGATATGCTGTGATTTTCTGAGAGGCCACTTATTTACGATGATGAAAGTGCCTGACAATGATATTAAATAGAATCTACTATCCCTTATATTGAGAAATCCTATATACTACTTATTTATTCACCTACCTATCTTATTTAAATCAAAACTCAAATTAATTACTCATATTTAACTTATTGCTTTGATTGTGAAATCCTAAAATTGTTAAAACACCTAAGTTCAGCCAGCATTTGGCGGTGAAATAAATAATAATAATAAATAATAAAATAATAATACCAACGAAAGACATTCATTCGCCTACTTACAAGGTGGAACAAGGAATTGCATCGGTTTGTTTTCGTTCTAGACAAATGAAATTCATTTTGACCAATTATAATTTTTTGCTTACTTTCAGGTTATCAATATGCTTTGATGTCAGTAAAAGTGGTACTGACAAAACTTTTGCGAAACTACAAATTCAAAACAGATCTTAAAATGTCCGATCTAAAACTTAAATTTGAAGTTACATTGAAATTGGACAATAAACCTATGGTTGCAGTGGAACGACGAAACTGTTGAAATAGAATAGTCAGATGCAACAGCAATAGTGCCAAATCAACAATCGAAACAACGAGATTTCGGTAGAAAAATTTAAATTTTCAAACTAACAAAAAATTAAGTTAAAAAGCTTAAATTGTATTTTTTATTATTTCCTCATTTTCAATTGGCTTCGATATTGTTGAAAACTATAGATTCAAAACGGAATTCAATTATTTAAGTTTATAAGTTTTTGATGTGAATAGTATTTTGTTTGTATGTTGTTATTCAAGGTTTGACATATCCAATGTTTCTGTTCCGTTGGTTCGGAGTAATTAATGATTATGAATGAGTATTAGGGTGGCCCAAATCTCTCATACATGTTGGATCATTGCTCCCAAGTGCTTAAAATAAATTATGGACCAAAACTCAAGCGGGGTTGGCGTATATGAGATTGGGAGCTTTTTTATGCGAACGCAGCTGATCAGCGCCACCTCACATTAGTTGGAATTAGATCGAAAAACTGAATTTAATTCTGTAGCATTGAAATGAAAAAGAGAAAAAACAACAACAATAGCACGGCCACACAGAGCTGTACATCTATGCGTGCTGATGCATACATAACATACACATATACGCTTTCTTCATTCTTTCATCCCATTGTTATACGTATCTCACTGATCAACAGATCTATGTAGCCATGTTACTGTTGTTGTTTTTTTTCTCTTTTTCGATTCAATTCATTGTAACTAAATTGAGTTCAACTATGGAATACAAGATGGCACAGATGGCCGGTTGCCAAAACTATCCAACTTGCATCATTAGATAGAAAAAACTTTTTAAAAAAGTAATTTGGACCGACTGGCTAAAATTGTAGAAAAAATGTCATTTTTTGGTCATTTTTTGACTTTCGAACGAAAAAAAGTGTATGAAGCAGATATTTTTGAAATCGAATGCACCATCATTTCTAGGATAATTTTTTGCGCTGAATCCGAATCTGGCCTTGAAAATATCAAAAAAATAACAATCAACCCATTGCACTTTTTAACCAATTGTTCACAAAAATTCGAAGAAATTGTGGTTTTTCACAGTGGGTAGCTCATTTTTAAGGCTTGATTCGGATTCAGCGACCGATTTTACCCCAGAAATGACTATTCGTACCGAAGTTACTGACAAAACATACAAAAATTTCACATTTTAATTCACAAATTTCACAATTTCACAATTCAAATTATCGCGATTTGTATTTTTTGTAACCCAAGAAGACGCATAAGAAAAACGTTTTTAGCGATTTCAAAAATTTGGGGAGATTGCAATACTATGTGTGCGAAAAAGTAAAAGACTTTTGTTGATCTCTGAACGACCGAGCGAGCGAACACTTTTAGATAGTGATGGAGCGAGAGAGGGAAAGGAAAGTACAATGGAAACGAACAAATATAGTTAGTAGGTCGGCTCGAATAAATACGTTCGTTCGAATGTGAAACGCACTTCCAACGAAACTCCTTCATCGACAATTATTGCCGATGTAGAATGAATCATTTCCAATTGCCAACAACTTTTCCACAATTTCAAATAATATTCTATCCAAACAAACACAACCTGCGTAATAACTGTATTTAAAACCCAAACCTTACTCAATATTTCTCTTTATTTATAAATAATAAATAAAACCAATTCACACGAAAAAAAAAAACATTTTCTTTCAAACTCAATTTTATATCAAATTCCGTGACTTGTGAATCATTCAAGGTATTGGAATTTTACATTCGAAAAATCATCATTCATTAATTTAAATTCCTTAACATGAATAAGATTAGAATGTTTATTAATTATAAAAGTAAATAATTAATAAATACTATTTATTACCAATAATATTATTTTTGAAACAAAAAATCAAAAGAAATGTGTCTGAAATCACATATAAAAGCATACTGATATTTCAGTTAAGTTCAATTGAAGTTGAGACACGACTAAACAAAATGAAGTGCTACTTAATTTTTGCAATTGTTTGCTGTTTTGCAGCTCGTCTGAATGGTTCTTCGATGGGAGGACTTGGATTTTTTGGTTTGCAAAAGGCTATTGGTCCATTCCCCGCAATTATTGCTGTTGGAGTTGGCAAGGCGTAAGTTGAAATAACCCGTTCCGTCGATAATTTCCGTCTCAAATTTAAATAAATTTTTTCCGTGTAGTTCGCTCGCTGGTACAAGAAAGTACTGCGAAACGGAGAATATATCAGAGGCAGCTGGAACGGCAATAGAATCATGTGTAAATAGGTTTGTGATCGACCTTAAATATTTTTGCATATTATTAAAAATACGTATTTTTTTCGCCTAAATAGCACGGCTGCTGTTCTTCAAACAGCTGCAGGATTAACTGCAGCCGGAGCAGGTCTTTTGAAAGACATTTATGATGGCAAAATTATCAGAGATTCCATTCTTAGTCGGTACGAAAGGAAATTTCCTGAACAAAATTGAATGTTTTCATATTATTAACCTTCATTTTCTAGAACAAAGCAAGCGTTAGACTTCATTCCTGGTGGCCAGGTGTTGAAAGTTGCAATTGACTTCGGAGATGGTTATAATCAGGGCCTAAATACAAAAGAGATAATTGTTAAAAAGTAAGATATACTCGTCACTCAAATTTATTGAGTTAATCGAAACAATTTTTAATTTTTAGAGCCAAGAATTCTGTGGAAGGCGTTCCAGGTGGAAAGGCATTGCAAGTTGGCATCGATATATCATCTGATTATTATCTAAAGGGAGAAACTCCACGAGATATTATTATTAAGAAGAACGACGATGCAAAATCATCTTTTTCTTGAATTTTGTTCGATTTTTAACTTGTTAAAATGTTCTCATTGCCTTCAAAATATTTCTTAATTTCAGAGGTAAAGAAGGCGTTGTTTATCTAAAAGAATAAATGGAAAAAGATCCAGACAAATTGGGGAATGCTACATTGACCGGAGCAAATGTTGTACTGTGGTTGTTTGTGGGTCCAGTTCAATCGAAAGTAGTCGTTGAAATTGGCAGGGCGTAAGAAACAAAGTCTTGAAAATTAAATGACATTTGAATTTTTAACGCTTTTGATTCATCCATAGTGCCATTGAAGGAGCAAAAACGTTCAAGCGCACAGACAGTCTTAAGGAGGTATCCAAATCTGCGGCGGAATCAGTTAAGAACAGGTTTGTTAATGTAGAAAAAATTGTTCGACTGCCTTTTGATTTTTCTCGAAAGTTAGCAATAATGTCATGCTGATCGCTGATGTGATTCGAATACATTTTCTGTCGTATCGACAGTATATTTTTATTAAAAAGATGGTCTAAAAAATAAATTCTAATGCAAATTCCGAACAGTGCTTCCAATGCGTATAAAAGTATCGTTGGTGTTTCTTCAAGTGGTGTTGCTCTTGTAAAAGACTTGTATGATGGCAAAGATGCAAGAATAACGATAGTCACTCGGTAGGAAAATATCCACAAATCCACATTTTTGTTTTCTATTCAATGAATTTGGAATGACATTTATTATCGTTTAGAACGAAAGAGGCGCTTGATCACGTGCCAGGAGGCCAGATACTGAAAGTTGGAATTGACTTCGGAGATGGGTATCTCAAAGGAGAATCAACACAAGATATTATTATAAAAAAGTACAAACAATCACAGTTCTTAAAGACCGGCTGAACTGAGCATACCAGATTCTCCACGTGTTATGTTCATTTCAGTCGTTTTCTAATTTGAGAGTAAACGTCAATTTCGAATTCAATATTTATTATTCGTCTTTAGAACGAAGGAGGTATTAGAAAACGTTCCAGGTGGAAAGGCACTGCAACTGGGAGTCGATGTAGGAAGTGATTATCATCTCAAGGGAGAAAGTACGAAAAATATCCTTGTGAAAAAGTAAATGGAATTTCAGTACTCATCATATTGTGTGTGTTTGATATTGCTTATCTCTGAATTTATTCGAAACAGCTCCAAAGAGGCACTTTCTGACTATATTGGCATAAAACAATTATCAATGAGAAGACAAGCAAGTGGAAAATATGATAGCGTCAAAGGTGAATCAAGTGGTAAAGGGAAGGAACCGGTTGTTGAATCACCAAAGGGAAATTCTGAATCAAAATTGAAAAAGTCCAAATCCAAACTTTCCAAGTAATTTCGTAAACATCAGCGTTCTCAACGGCGGCCATTTTTCGATTCCGACGCCGATCCGACGCCGATATCATTGACACAATACATTAAATACAAGTATCAACAAAGAGTCTTACAGGAGTAAGACGAACTTTTCCGCACGGTGGTAGATGCGTATTTTATCAAGCTATATATATTCGGCATCGAAATATTCTTTAATTTAATAGCAGATGTACTCGCAAAAGATTTTTCACACTATCATGATGAACTCATTTGTATGAAATTTGAAAGTATTCTATTTTCTAACAAAGCGCTATAAAAATATGTCTGACGTTAATTTTGCCATAAAAATTATTTTTGAAAAACTTTTCATAACTAAAGTCACAAAAAATTTGGATTTTTGTATGGGAGCCATGTCTGTTTGCTGCCTTAATGGCGTGAAACTTTGTACAGGTTATTTTTTTCACAAAAAAATAAACATTCGGAGGGTTTGGAGAAATTTCAACCAAAATTAAGAGCACCTCCCATACAAAATATTCGTTTTTGAACCAAAAATTGAAAATTTTGTATGAGAGGTACCCCTAATTTTAATTGAAATCTCTTCAAACTTTCAGAATGTTATTTTTTTGTGTAAAAAATATGTTAGTCTGTGCAAATTTTCACCTCATTATTATAGCATACAGGCATGGCTCCCATACAAAAATTCATTTTTTTTGTGATTTTTTCAAGGAAACTGTATCAAAAATTGATTGTATCTCAAAAATAACGGATTCGGTTTTCTCGTGCCAAAAAACCCCCCAGTACATATTTTTGAGTGTTCTGGTCAACATTAAGTATGACTTTTGGACGAAAATTGGACTCTTTTTCATAGGTTTTTCACTCCAGGCATTACATTTTTTTCCATCAACCAAAGTCGCTCAAAATCTAATGATTTCTATTCCTCGGGTCCCCCAATCATGTAAAGTCAGATTTTGAATTAAGTTTCTACGATGAGCGCAATCTTGCTAACAAATTTTGCGTACGACGTACGACGTACAGATTAACATAAACCATGCTCAAAACGGCCTGATTAGGGTTCTCTAACCTCAGAAACGTCCAGAAAACATGTTTCTGAAGTTTTCAAAATTTTGACCGATTACAATACTTTTCACCTTACACTATGTGTGCGGAAAAGTAAAATGCATATTTACAGATCGCGCCGAAGTTGAGGTGATAAGGAATGCCAATGCCGATAAATCAAAGGGAAGAACATCTCGCAAAAAATCATTCTATTTTGTGATCATGAACCTTTATAAAAAAAATAATTAGAACAATTAATTCCATGTACGAAAAAGAAAAATAACAAAAAAGATGCTAGCTAACTAATGAAAAATGACAATAAAACAATGTAAATTACACATTAGTCAAATGGACTATCTATTAAAATAATTTATGTATTTTATTTCACAAAAATGGTTTTACTACTTTTTACTTTTCCGCACACCTAGTGTAGGAAAGGTATTGTATTAGGCCAAAAAATTAAAGTCATCCCAAAACATGTTTTCTAGGCATATTTCATGTAGAAAACACGATTGAAGATGATTTTGGGGCATATTAATGTGCGTCGTTCCAAAAACTCAATTCAAATTCTGACTTTGCAGGATGATTTGGGACTACTAGAAGACGTGCTGATTAGTTTTTGAGCAATATCTGTTCATCGGTGTAATTTTTTTTGGTCCGAATGGAGTACCCACATCCATACATTTTTTGATCATTTTTCAACCATTTTGGTGACACGATGGTTTCCTGCTAAGACATGAAATTCAAAATCTGACTTTACGGGATGATTGGGCACTACGAGGAATAGATCTGGTCAAATTTTCAAGGACATTGATCAATCGGTGTAAAACTTAGACTCTGAAGAGGCACTTATCAGAAAAATGCCTTAAAATGATATTCTTTCAATTTGGACGCTGAAAGAATGTGTAATGGGGGGTCTTTTGGCACGAGAAACCCACAGCAATGAAACGTAAACAACAATGACACGTATTTTTACTGTCAAAATTTTGATGTCAAATGGTGTCGATACTGGTGACGGTATTTTGAAATAGACTTTGTAATCCATATTCATCGTATATGATCCTATGTAAAGTTCTATACTTGATCTAGTTCACATTGACGGTTCAAATCGTTTATGTCCACTAGCGTGGACTTGGACTGTGTTTTTCTTCACTTGACTGTGTTGAAATGGACAAGTATAGTAACATGGCGTCGTTCAAATAAATTTAAAAATCCGTCACTCGTGTCGACACCATCTCTATTGAAGTAGTAAGATGAAACAAATGGAACAATTGTTCTGAGAAAATAAATAAACGTGTTAATAATAATATAATAAAACAGGATGGCTTTTATACCCATGATCAGACTGGCCCCGATAACCAAAAACTTCGAATTATATCGCTGTCATCCCTTGCATACGGTAATACTTTTTTGTAAATCTCTTGGAAAATGATTTTTTTTTAAATAAACACCTTGCCTTGTCTAGTGAAAAACCAAACATTTCGAAGACATTTGGGAAAAATGAACCAAATGTGGTCACAAAACATTAAATGTCATATGAGAGAAAACGGGTGATGAGATGAAGTGAACCCAGTTGAAATTTTCAATCACAAATGATACTGATTTCTAGCGGTGTTAACCCTTTAAAGACTAATGAGCTGTGAGTCATTACTAATGACTTATTAGTGAAAATTATTTCATCTATTTGCATGTCTCTTCGTTAGAATTAGATTTAAAAACATTATTCGGTAATTGTTTTTATTGCTTTCATTTATTTTTATCTTTGACATTAAATATGTTTTCATTTTAAATTTTACAACTTTATTATTAGGCTTGATAAATCATTTCGTGGAATTTGGATCCTCACAAATTTTACTTTTTCATAATTTGTTTAATTTGACCTGAAAGCATTGTATAGTAGATGATTGTGATATAGGTGATTAGAATATTTTTTGCAGAATTTCCTTGATTGCGTCTGACCTCTGATTCAATGATGCAATTTTTTTATATGCCACTGTTTGGGTAATGAAAAAGAAATAAAATAAATAAAGTAACGAATTTTTTTTTATTATTTATTGATTTTTACTTGATTGGAAAAGGAAGCTGCAATGATACATTTCGATAAAGGTCCATTTAGTAAGCTTTACCAAAGTGAATGTGCCACCATAAGAAGTTTGAAGAGTAATGATTTTTTTTTATTTCGTTCATCAATCATTCTGGCAGCGAATTGACGCACATTAGTGCGGAACATGAACGTTAAACTCTTTGAGTTCGGGTAGATTACAATCGATATAAATCATTTGCTGCTGTGATATGTTTTGAATATGTAATTTCTCCAAAAATTTCAGCTTTGTTATACTTCGTATGTCACTCCAATTATATAACATATAATCGTGAGATAGCAATTCAAGGTTCTCAATGCGCACATCATTGTTGGCAAATCCCTCTAATAATTGGTTTAAAGGAACCGCTTCTCCTGAAAAATTTCCAAATTTGAAAGTTTTTAAATGTTTCAGCTTGCATAATTCAATCAAGTCGTCTGAGTTCTCGTAAATTTCGCACAGGATTTCCAAAGATTCGAGATTTTCTCCACAATTTCCAATATATTTAAAAATTCTTGGAGAAGCCATCTCAGCTACTACCAATCGTTTCAACTGAGGATTATATACTAGAAATTCAGCTATTTCCTCAGTCGTTAAGGCATGCTCATAAAAACCACATTCGATTAAATTTGGAAAATGGTGTATCATACCGAATTTGGTGTTTTTATCAAAGGTCAAACTAATCAATTTCGAATTTATATAAAAATTTAAAATCATATATTCACCAAATGATACATTTTCGATGGAAACAAGAGTGTTGTCATCCATTTCATAATTGGTCGGACCATTTTGATTATCCACAAAAATGCGTAGATATTCCTTCACTTCATTCTCACGCAGAACATTGTCTCCTTGTTCAGAATTACTAATGCGTAACGATGTAAACCGAGTTGGATAGGCTGCAATTGCGTTATCTTGAAATTTATCGCACGTTTTTGCTACATTCAAATAGTCTCGGACGTTGGGTATTTTTCGAAGAATTCTTTGGATGCTATTGTTGTCTAGCTCATCACAAATATTTTTGGGCACTTGTTGTACGATTTGAATGCTTGCCTCGAATGTCTCCGGTTCATTTGGCATGCGATAAATATCCGATAGACCAAGCACTTCCATAATGCTAAAAGCGAGAAAGGTTACATCATCCGTATAAATTAGTTTAAGGTATTCCTTAAACTGGTTCGGTGATACTTGTGGTATTCTCAATTCAAGTACACCATTTGCATCGGATTTTTCACAATACATATTGAAGAATACAGGGTTTGTCTGGGAAAAAACCAGTTTATGGGCTGGTATGCGTTCTTTTTCAATACCGCACACAAAATACATGTCGGCAGTTCTCTTGTCCAAATACAAATTCCGCCATTTCTTCGATGCGAAAGTATTACTCTCCGAACCCGATTTCTCTGAAACTTTTTTAGATGATGCCATTTTTTTAGGATACACAAAACTGATGATTTTTTTTAACAAAAATGACTATTTCTGAATTTACATTAAAGAATAATGATGAATATTCACTTCGTTTTAGATGTTTCCACTTTAAGAGAAGAGATGAAACTGAAGAAAACAGAGGATGCATCCACTTTTATACCCAACTCGGTAAAAGAGATAGTAGTGACATTCTCATTATGAGAAAGGTCATTAATGTATGGGCATATCATTATGTTTCCTTTCTTAATTACCTTTACCTAACTATAGTTAACTATTCGTACTAAATTTGTCAAAGTTATTTTAGACCACTATTTTATTTATTCTTTTTTAAAATAAAAAATGCTTCTTTTTGTTCGAATATATTTAATGTTATCAAAAATATTAGAAAGATAATTTAATGTGTGATTTAATGTTATTCATAGCCTAGTTTAAATCTTTTGCCTCTTGAATCGTGTCGGGTAACTTTTTTCCGTATGTTTCTGGTAAAAATACCGCAAAAAATGCACCAAAAAGGGCAGTGCCGCCAAACAGCAATGCTGGAAGTTTGGGATATGTCGTGGTCTGGATTTGGAAAAAAATCAATATAGTATCAATTCTATTGTGCTTAAGAAGAAAATGTGAGCTTTTCGTAAAATGGCAAATATATTTGACACTTTCATCGAAGCTGGTTATGGCAAGTTAAGCCTAATAATAAGACGCGTAATCTTTTTTTTTATTCTCACGGCATTAATAATAATTCTAAGTTTGCCATTCTTTACAAAAATCCGACATCAAAATGCTCCAAAATCCTTTTACTTACCAATATAGCTATAAGTGGTGCAATCATAGCCCCTACTCTTCCGATCATCGACGATGAGTTCAAGATGGTCATTCTGAGATTGGTTGGCCACAGTTCAGATGTAAAAATGTACATAACATTTAATGCGCACGATGTTGACGCTTTTGCCACCATGAACGAAATCAGTACAAATGTTGAATGTTCCTTCGGGATCCATGGAGTTATAATCGTTAAAATGGCTGACATTAAAAAGAAAATGAATAACAATCGTCGGCGGCGCATTCGTTTCATCAATGGCAATGCAACAATTATACCGGGAATCTCGGCCGACACCACGAGAATGAAGCTCAAGTACCGGTTCTCACCCGGAATATGTGTCGATATTAAATTCAAACCGTAATAACTAAAACAGCATGTCATCCATAGGTAACATCCAACCATGAATCGTAAAAACAATGTTTTCGACTTGAATATTAACCGAAGGGAATACAAAACGGAATGATTTTCGGCATCGACCGCATTATTTTTTGCAATAACATCCGATGAGTATTTCAATTTCATCGTGTCTATCGATGATTCGGATAATTGTTTGTCGTTTTTAGATGCAATTCGTTTCAATGTTTTTATGGCACGATCAACGCGCCCACTTATTAAAAGCCAACGCACACTTTCCGGAATTAGCCAGTAATAAAAGATTGCTAGCAATCCGGGTATGTAGAGAATTTGAATGGTGGATCGGAAACGTACATCGCAACAAGACCTAAGAGGACTGCACCCATAGGATATGACATGAACACTATCGAACTGCCTAGGACGCGGTGCTTCGAATTCACATATTCTACGCCTAGAACACAAGAACATGTGTACGTGGATGTGCCTGCGGCCGATTCTAAGAATTCCAGCTATGTCCGGGGGAAGGAAGAGAGAGAGAGAAAGAAACGTTTAGATTATCTATAAGATCAAAGGCTTGAACTTTTGGAAAGAAATCTCAAATTTTTTAAGAAGTGATTGTCATCAAAACATGCAGGAAGAGTCATCTTTCCACTATATGTGAGGAGCTATCTCCTACGTGAAGGAGCCTTCTTCAAAAGCAGACCCTCTCCTTCTTCATAAGATTCAAACTTACCGCCGTATACATGATATAATTGATCGAAAACGATTTTATAATGCCAAACACACTGCTGCAAAGCATTCCAATGACAATCACCCTCAGTCGACCAAATCTGGAGGTCAAAAATTGATTAAAACCAAAAAAGTAAGAAAACATAAGACAATGAAAAGTTTCTTATCTCATTGTAAATATACCATACAAATCCACTTCTTCAATCACTTATAGATAGTAATGACGTAATAATATGACGTCGTGTCAAAACTGATCTACTTTAATTCATCTCTATTCTCTAATTGAAGTATTGTCATCGTAAACTAACTTATCTGATAAAAGTCCCGTTAATGGCATGAATAAAAATCGACCAGCATTATTGGCGGTTCCGACCAATGCTAATTTGTAAGTGTCCGCACAGTGGATGTTAAACTGAAACAAAAAATTTCACATAATAACGAATTCCAAAGTAAATTACATCACATTTTTGAAAATTGCAAATAAAATCAATCTTACTTCTGTTTGAACGTTTCGCTCATCTGAAGCGTAAATATATTCGGAACATTCTATCTCTTGTGACTTATCAAACATGTCTGCACTACACCCGTTGAATGCTCCCGATAGTGATTTATTTATTGGCGCATAACGAACACAATCTTTCAAAAGACCATCGTCGGATGTTGGAATGCCAAAGCGCAACCATGGTTGATCATACTCTATATCACGATTATTTCCACCGACGTCACATTCAGGCACTTTACATCTAAATTAACATCATTATTGTTTTGTATGGTTTCCATTCAAAATTTTGAATTCATACCAAATATGCTTGAATTAAAGGCCAATTTACCGATATTCGAGTGTATTTGCTGAAATTATGTAATTATGGACAAAGCTTGCAGCCACCACATTTGCAATAAATAGCAGTGTATACGAATAAAATTCCGAAATGCCAAATACCCCAACTTCAGTTAGTATTGTGTCCAAACTCGAATCAACACTGTCTTCAACACTCATATTTTTAATCACGAAATTTCAATAAACAAACAAAGAAATTTTGAGCCTTATTGAAACACTGTTACGTTCTGTACATATTTTATAAGTGAGATGAGAATTTTCATTCCTCTTTCACTAATCTGCATTACGATATGACCTATTTGAAACAAAGAGAATTCCATTTTGATGTCCTATTTTGTTAGACTTATCAACATTTAAACCAGAGTATCATGATTTGCTGCTGCTCAGCATATAGCTGAGAGCTGAGAAATGCTGAACTCGTGCGGCTAACGCATACGAAACGGATGACACGCACACATGCATTCTTCCCGTTTAAACGGTTATAAATAGTTGATTGGATGTTCAATTCAAAACTCAAAACTTAGTAACCAGTTGAGTTTGAAATTGTGTTGCGACCGACATATGAGAAGCTGCGAGAAAAACATCACATCGCATCCCTCGTTATTTTGCTTACGTAAGTGAAAGCAAGAGATGAGATGCGACGTGCTGTTTTTGCTCTCAGTCTTTCATATATTCTGATGCACGATACATATTCCCCTTTCACTTCGTATGTTCGCTGGTATAGTGTGTTACCGTTGTACCGGCAATAGCGTCAACGGCAGCACATACGAAGCGAAAGGGAAATGTGTATCGTGCATCCGTTTCGTATGCGTTAGCCGCACGAGTTCAGCATTTCTCAGCTCTTAGCTATATGCTGAGCAGCAGCAAATCATGATACTCTGATTTAAACGATTACATCAATATAATTCTAATTCGATCATAATAACGCCATAAATCTTGAACAAACAATTTTATTGATTAAATACATTTATTGTATTGGCGATAACATGAACAATTTTTACACGTCACGATAAACGTGATAGAATTTGAAGATTTAATCACCGCAAATAGGGTGGATCATTTTACTTTTCCGCACACATAGTGTAAGGTGAAAAGTATTGTAATCGGTCAAAATTTTGAAAACTTCAGAAACATATTTTCTACCTATTATTGAGGTCAGAGAACACGAATTTGGCATTTTTAAACATTGTTTTTGTTAATCTGTACGTTGTACGTTGTACGTCGTACGCAAAATTTGTTAGCAAGATTCACACAGAAATTATGCCCCATAAGAGACTGTATAAAATGCAAAACTGTAGCACTGCTAGCACCACTACGGACAACTATGGAGTTCCAGTCCGTTGGTTGCAACTGAACAAAAGTCTTTTCACTATTTGGCGGCACACATGCGCGCTGGGGGGCCGGTTTGACCCCCACCTGAGGCAAATTTTTCAAAATTCACCCCCGGGTAAATTTTTAGGAGATTTACCGGTTTCATACCTCTTAGAATTTTTTTCTCAGATTTACAATATAATTGTACAAAAAATATCAAAAATACGCTGACACACATTTTTACTTGTTTCTCTCATGCAAAATTTTTATTTTAGTTTTCCATATAAATACCCCTCCCCCCCATCGAGACCAAAGTCAATTTGACCCCCCCTGTGACAGTTTGGGAATAATTTCGGTACGGCAAGATTGCGTTCATTGTAGAAACTTAATTCAAAATCTGACTTTACAGGATGATTGATGGTCGCGAGGAATAGAAATCATTAGATTTTGAGCGACTTTGGTTGATAGATAAAAAATTCATGCCTGGAGAAAACCGAATCCGAGGTTAGTTTTGAGATACAATCAATTTTTGATACAGTTTCCTTGAAAAAATCACAAAAAATTGCATTTTCGTATGGGAGCCTGTACAAAGTTTCACGCCACTGAGGTAGCATACAGACATGGCTCCCATACAAAAATCCAAATTTTTTGTTACTTTAGTTATGAAAAGTGTTTCAAATATAATTTTTATGGCAAAATTAACGTCAGACATATTTCTTCTTCTTTTGACTCAACTTTTGCTACTTCAGTTAACACCAAAAACAATTCATTTGAAGCTAAAAAAATGCTGTGCTTTGGAATTTCCAAAAGCATCATAATCTACCACATTCACTTGTGATGATATCAACTTTATGAAGTGTTTTTCCAGCAAGTTTTTCCACTTGCATACTCAATTGAAAAAATATCTTGCGTTACGGATCGGTCCATCCTCGGGTCAAGATCAGTAATTTGGATTAAGTAACTTAGGTTGATAGTAGATGGGCGCATTCCGTCATTGGATCAAGTAACGACAAAAATTACGGCAATCACAAGTCAGACGTTTACCCAACCAAAAAAAAAACCCCGCGAAATTGTCATTGTTGTCACAATGAAACTGAATGAAAAATAAAATGTCTTACATCCGTAGGATGAACTTTTCCGCACTGTGATCCACAAAATGCATTTATTACGTATCTTTTACCGTAAATATGAATTCATGAGAAAACTGAATCGGATATTAGTTTTGCGATACAAATAATTTTTGATAGACTTTTCAATGCCTGTATGATATCGTAATCATGTGAAAATTTGCAGATGTTATTTTTTTCACAAAAAGCTAACATTCTGAAAGTTTGAAGAAATTTCAATACAATTGAGTTTTACGGTTGTTTTTTTTTTCCATAAAATTCATTGTATAAACTCAGATTTAATTCATATTTTACAACTTTTACGATGTACTTACGGTACGAGTAAATAGATTTTTTTGGAATTATTATTTATAGCCCATCAAACGTATTTGCGATAATAAGAACAAAACCCACTTATCTGACGGATAAGTTTATCTTACTTGTTATCATTTTGCGATTGCTGACATAATCCGCAATCATTTATCATGTCGACGGTCATACATCGCGTCAATCATTCGAAAAGTTGCAGCCCACTTATTCTGACACGTAAGATTGAACTTCAGATACTTTTTGGAAAAACTTTCACATTTGGAACATTTCAGGAAAACAAAATCGGATTTTAAATAATTTGTGTTTTTTTTTCATTAAATTTTAGCTTAAATACGCCAGAAAAAAAGGGGGCCAAACACGATTCAATTTATCAACCATATTATCTTTATAACGTGCTTCGAATAGATTTTCACTTAGAAATAAAATCATAAAATTATCTCTTTTTGTTCTTTAAAATAAATAAAGATCGGTAGTTTTCGTATGACAAAAATAAAAACAGTAAAAAATGGTTGAGAGAAAAACGGTGTCAAATTCTTCGTTAGATTCAACATTTTCTGTTGTCAAAATTCCGCGTGATAAAAAATCGCATGAGTATGATCCGTTCGAGCATCGACAGGTGTCACATCCAACAACGTAAGTAAAATTGATTCATTGAATTGTGGTCAACGCAAAAAAAAAATGATTGTACTCTTTTTTATTTGTCTAGTGATAGTGAAACATTGTTTCATTTGCTAAAGGGTTCATTAGGGTCTGGCATACTTTCAATGCCATTGGCATTTTCAAACAGTGGTCTTTGGTTTGGTCTAATTTCAACGATCATTGTTGGTTCAATATGCACATATTGCGTACATATTCTGGTCAAATGTTCGTATATTTTGTGCCGTCGTGCGCAATTGCCATCGCTAAGCTTTGCCGAAATCGTCGAGCTGGCATTTTCATCGGGTCCAAAACCGTGTCGTAAATGGTCAAGTTTTGCTCGATTTCTTGTCAACACATTTCTCGTGCTGGATCTGCTTGGCTGTTGTGTGGTTTATACGTCGTTCGTCGCAAAAAATGTTCATCAAGTGGTGGAAAATTACTATCCTGACTTTAAAATGAGCTTAAAATTGTATATGCTGTGTTTATTGCCGATATTGATTCCAATCAATTTGATTCGAAATTTGAAGAATTTAGCACCATTGTCGGTTATTGCAAACATTCTAATCATGACTGGAGTGGGAATTACAATGTATTACATTTTTCAAGACCTACCAACACCCAATGAACGACCATTTATAGCCGAGTGGAATAAAGTGCCGATGTTCTTTGGAACGGTGAGAAACATTTCTCTTAATTTCCAAAGATAATTTGGATTAAATAATTTATGCAATAATTTCAATTGGATTTTTAGGTCATTTTTGCACTAGAAGGCATTGGTGTGGTACGTATTGTGGGAAAGTCATTTTTGCTGAAATTTGAAGATTTTATCATTTTTTTTTTTCAAAAAATCAAAAAAACAGTCAGACAGGACTTCTCGAAAATTTCGTGACTTCCTAACAAAATTAAAGAAGAAACCGCTCACTCATTCCATCTATTTCAATAGGTAATGCCACTGTACAACAATATGAAAACACCGTCAAGCTTTCTGGGTTGCCCTGGCGTTCTGAATATCGGCATGACAATCGTTGTTCTTATGTATGCTGGCATCGGATTTCTTGGTTATTTGAAATATGGCGAACATACCGAACCATTCATTACATTGAATTTACCCGTCACAGAGAAGTATGTGTATCTAAAAGTTGATTTTTCTCAAATTCCTAACAAAAAACTTCTTATTTCTGTTACCAGACTGGCGCAATCTGTCAAATTGAGCATTGCAATTGCGATACTATTCACATATGCGCTGCAATTTTACGTACCCATGGAAATCATTTGGAATAGTGTCCGGAGCTCATTTTCGGAGAGCAAACAAACTATTGTCGAAAACATACTACGAACTGTAATAGTGATCGGTACCGTTTTAATAGCAATTTCCATCCCAAACATTGGGCCATTCATTTCATTGGTCGGTGCTGTGTGCTTATCAACACTCGGCCTCATAATTCCATCAGTCATCGAATTGATCATCTACTACTACGAACCGGGATACGGTAAATTCAATTATGTTCTGTGGAAAAATGCATTTTTGATAGTGTTCGGCCTGATTGGATTCATATTAGGCTCATACATCAGCTTATTAGAAATTATCGAATCATTACGGTACAAAGAACTGTAAAATTTAATAATTGCATGTCTGCACTCCAAATCTTACACCATATTATTTTAATTTAGTTGTAAAAAAAACTGACTCATAAAACGACGTTAGATTAGGTACAATTTTTACAATTTCATGAATGATGATTCATGAAATCAGACTTTATGTATTTTGTAAGCAATAAATCGATTAAAATAAAATGTTTTTCTTCATCAAAGTGTGATTTTTGAATGAATTTAATTTTAATCTTTATGGTTGCTGTTGGTTTTCATTATATGCCGCGTCATTTTTTTATTTTTACAAACAAAAATTCGCCGACGTCAATTTTTACGCAAGTTGAAACGGCTTAAGCCTTTGAAAATCACCTTTCATTACTTCATTGACACGGATGTGTCACGGAGTATGAGAAATTCGACAAAGGATAAAGCTATTGTAGATAAATACCATTGAATTGAGAGATTTAATCATAAAAAAATACAGATTCACAATTCGATATACAATGAAAGCACTTTAGAAACTCTTTCTACGTCGAAAAGTCGGATTTTTACGTTTTTTCTAAAAAAAAAGTTCTTATCAAATCTTATCGCCATTAAAAAAAAACAATGAAATGTCATTAACTGTTAAATTGAATGCGCATGAATGAGAACAACTACGATTTGGAGTATTTTCATGTGTCTCGCTTGAAAAGAAAATGTAAATTTACAACTTTGATCCCTTGTGGAAATATTTCGCCTTCATAGCCGACTATAAATTGACTAATTTGGGACAAAAATGGCTGATATTTCAGCTAAAGTTAACTATAAGTGACTATATGCGTCTTAACTACGGTTAACTATGAGTATATGACTATGTTGACTATAATCACTTTCAGTTAACTCTGAAACATAACCGACTATATTCGATTTCAATCAACTATTGGTAATTTTAACCGAATAAAAGTGATTAAAATTAACTTAATTTATAGTCAGTCAGTCATTTTTTTCCACAAGGGATGTAGCTGTTAATATTTTGAGTCAACGATGTTGATTTTAATGAGTTGGCAACAAGATGACGTTTTAAATGAGAAATTGTTTCAAACTACATAGAATACGAATTGTATTATAAGATACTAGCCGGCCTCTAGCCTATCTCTGAAATTACTACCTCTATAGATTTTGACTTTATTAAATTTTGTTCATTCAATATTAATTTCAATTTTAAGTCCAAGACCATGATTTCCGACCTCAATAACCGTGTTAAATATGTTAAAACATGATAACCGTGATAACCGTGATAAAACACTTTAACTCATATTACACAACGATGGCTGTTAAACCAACTTCAAAACTACCTCTTCCTCTAATTTTGGGCCGAAGAATCCGAATTTGACCATCCCCCGTACAAATATTTTAAAATTAAAAAACGACCGTGATGGAGTAGTCCAATTTGTTCCAAAACCTCATGGTGACCTAGATCTCGGTCCAAAGTATAAGTGTGCAAAGTTTGGTTCAGATCGGTTGAAAATTGTGGGAGGAGTTAAGGACAAAAGAATGGCATTTCGTTTTTATAATATAGATA
>NW_022198439.1:46723-49862 GCF_009176525.2 Contarinia nasturtii
ATAACCTTCTGTTATATGTGAAAATTCAGTGCACATGTATTCAAATAATTAATTAATTTCATTTTACTTCAATTTTCAATCATGTGTTTTGCTTCCCATGACTTGGGAATCATACGATTATTTTTTTGTCGACATGTTACATGCTAGGGATGTTAAGGAAGGGTTATCTTGTCTGTCCGTCTTTTTCCGTGCGAATAAATTGTTTTGAATATCCTTCGAGAAAATCGATTATAATACCGCACATTATGATTTATGAGTTAATGATTTCCAGTTGGTCTATTGTTTTGGATAGCTCATATTCACAAATTGAACTTATTTTGAATGAAAATTAAAGGACCACGTAAGCCTAGTATATTTGGTGTCATTCTCAATTTACCTTAATGGACATGTTTCTCCACTTAAGCCTCCTTAATAGATACAAAATATTCATACGAAAAGTACAGCAGTAGACCGCCTAATTTCTGAGATGAGGTCCTATATAAAACTTTTAAAAAGTCCGGAACGTGGATGTTTTTTTTTTCTATGGACGTCAAAAGATGAAGTTATTTTTGTCCATCCGTTCCACAATTCAAATTCTTCCAGTATGTTCTTATATGCACTTGAAATGCACTTAATCGATTGTTTTTATGATTTTTGATACGACTTTGTTAACAAATGCAGGCTTTAATAAATAAAATGTGGATAAATGCTCATAAAATAGTCATGAAGTTATTCGCTAGTGAATGAAAGTATCGGGGTTAGACTGGGCGCGAAAAAACGTTGAGTGCGCGAAATATCGAAGGTGGCAGCATTCAAAAATGATAAATCACGGCCGGTCTAATCCAGGTCATTTTAAAAATTCGCCAAATTTTAATGCAATTTTAATCGCGGCATGGATATTGACAACTCTAATTCCTCCGCTATGTGCAGGGCTGTTATAGAAACTCTGGTGCGGGCACCTTTCTTGTACATGCGGCTCTTTTCAGGTGCGACACTTAAAAACTTGTATGGAATAAGTGCCGAAACTAGTGCCCGCAAGTCTCCGGTGCCAAAAACGGCTCTGGTTATGTGCTTAAATGCATATGCAATTCGTTTGCATCATATACAATTATCGAATCGGCATTAATAATCAAGCATTTAAATAAATAAAATACGGACAAATGTTCATATAAAAATAATGAATTTATTCGCTAGTGAATAAATGTATGTATCGTGGTAATTTCACAAATTCTCCAACTAATTCGGCTATAAATGCATTTGTCCAATGAGTCGATTACTACAGTTCTATCTTAACGCCGGAAGCAATCAGACAAAAACAGTTCGTTTCAAAGTAACATTTTGATTTCATCAAAGCGATTCCAATCATGAAATCTTTGGATCTGTTGATTAAACATTTCTATCGATTGGGATTATTCCAATCAAATGTCAACTTTCATGACAAAATGTATGGCATCCTAGCTGCGTGTGGTTTTTATGGCATTTCGATATTGATTTTAGCATCGTCTGTGTGTTATTTTGTATTTACGGCCCAAATATTCAGTGAATATGTTGAAGTTTTTTATTATCTAACACATTGTACGACGCTTTTCTTTTCGTGGTACACGATTTATTTGATGCAACAAAAACGCTTTCGTGCTCACATTGCTGAACTCAAGGAAATAATTGCATTAAGTAAGTAAATTACTCATTTTGTTAATAATTTTTCAGAGCAGTTCATCAGCTATCTGAATATTGAATATCTCATGAAAATATCATCGGAGATTTAGATATCCCATAAGCATGAACTGCCAAAGATTTTCAATTTTTTTTTTTGAAAAGAATATTGAAACCAGTCATTGTCGCTTTTACACAAAAAAACTAACTCCAATTTTGTAGAAATTCAAAATGATGGCAGCAAAGCACTCTACGAAAAAACTGACTATCAAATGGAAACAATGCTTAGACTGTCGTATAAATTCCTAATGTCTGTATGCACCGGTATGTTTATTGTTCCGAGCTTTATGGTGTCAGTTGTTATGTACTTTTATTTGGACAAATCGGAAGACTCTTTTTTACTCATTTTTCCAGGAACGTATGTTCAATCAATTAGAGAAAAAGAAATATATTGTAATCACATTTCATTCAAGGTTTCCATTTAACTACCGAACACCGGTCGGCTATTTGGTTGCATATTTTATTCAAGCATCGGCTACACTTATAACGGCCGAAATTTTGCTGTGCACCGTGGGCTATGTTGTGGGAATTTGTTTCTTCATCTCAGCTTTTATTTCGGACATTAAGAGACAACTTTTCGATTTGAATGCAGAACTCATTGCTTTGGAACCTGATAACCTTACACAAGAACAATATGTCGAATTGCGGAAGAAACAGTATGGCATTATGGAATTTTATTTCGTAGCAAAAGAGTTAAGTATAAACACACCAAAGTCAAAACTAAAAATACTGACAAATTCGACGCCGTTTTCTTAGGTATATGTTGAATTTTTCGAATGATAATCGTGGCCTCATTTTCACCTATATGATTTTCACAATTATTGCTTTTGGCAGTCTATTTTTGCAATTGAATGCGGTAAGTTAATGTCAATTCAATTCTATCAAAGTTTTTTTTTACATTTTCTGCAATTCCTTTTTCATGGCACTTTTTGAGCAAGTCTCTTGCGAATGTGAATTTTTTGGTCATACTAAAAGTAATGACACCAACTGGACTGGCATCAACTTGGTTGTTTATTTTTTGCTTTGCTGGTAATTATACGACGGATCGTTTTCAAGAAGTCAATCATACGGTGTATGAACTTGCTTGGTATAATCTGCCATTGGATTTGCAAAAGGATGTGCTGATCTTTCTTGAGCTTGCTTTAAAGGAAGTACACCTGCAGGGAATCGCAGAAACTCACTGCACACATGAAATGTTCAAAAAGGTTGGCATGTGTTAAAAGTGTGCAAATGTGTTGGGTGTAAACATCGCCTTTGAATTGTATTTCATTCTATTTACTCCAATTTCAGATTATGAACACAACATTCTCGTACTTCATGGTGTTGCGGGAATTTTACTGAAAATAACTTACAAGAAGAAGAATTTACACTTTTTTTTAATTCAAAGAAATGGATTCAGTTAAATAATGTCAATATTTTAACTCTTATATCAATTCACCAGTGATGG
>NW_022198440.1:0-2981 GCF_009176525.2 Contarinia nasturtii
GACGACGACTTCTTCCTTCACAATGATTTGTGAACACCTTGGCTTGCATTTGCACTTGTGGCCAACCTTTCCGCCACTAACACCCTTGCATTGAAATGGATTCATTGTTTTCCTGAATCGCATACGGTGATAAGAAATAGACAAAATCAGAGATGGTTAAAATTTTACTAGTCGTATTTTGTACACAATGTCAAACAAGAAAAACTATTTCCATAAAAATGTTTCATTGTGGGATCTTCATTGAATTGTTAGGACAAACAATTTTTCTCCATTCAATTTAATACTTTTTATCGGGAAAATGTACAGCTTTTTCCAAAATAAAAATTTGTTCCGAATAAAACGTGTTTCTTCTCTTAGCGTCAGTCTACTATTGCGTGCTATATGCGATGACGTAGCGCAATTCACTCACTCTATGTGGAAATTGGCGGTACAAATATTGATTGTATCAGCAAGGTCAAGCTTCGGTATGAAGTTGGCTGTACTACTCAATTTTCAATGAATTCAACCTTTTTTTAAATGACGAAATAAAAAGAATTGATCGATCAAATTTCTTGTGAGAAATTTTACAGAGAGGAATTTATTGATTGAATATGACTAATATAGAAACATTGGAAATTAATAAATCTTAATTATCTTCCGAATAATAACCTCTTGATGCACTTATTTCCGTTGATGTAATCATGATACAAATTGAAAGCAATCTGTGATACTTTGATATCGGTTAATATATTTTTGATTCAAGATAAGTTAAATGATGAGTAAGACCTTCTTACCTTCTTCTTTCTTTATATATCTTTAGCTTATCAATGAATTTTAAATTCTGTATGTGCTTTCTGGTTGCCTGTTTGAAAGTTAATTTTGGCTAAGTTTTTCACCAATTGTTTCGAAAATGAGGAAAATAAACAAAATATGTCAGAATAAGATGATTGAAATCAATGGAATTGTGGATTTATTTAGCTTTTTGTTTAATACAGAAGATAATAAGAAATATTGTCTTGAACATTGAACAAGTTATCAAAATGTATTGTTTTTTCTTTTAAATCGAATGTTATTGTTTAAACTTATTTCAGCTTTGTTTCGTTCATTGTTTGTATGAAGTTTTATATGAAAGAAACTATTTATTATTTAAATCTCCAACAAATGTTCGTGTTCGTTCTGTCCAACTAATAGTCGATTAGGTCCAAGCCTTCAATTAAATGGCTATCATTTTGGAATGTAATGCTTAGACCCTTCTCTGATGTTACTTCGCCAAGACTGTATCCGTCAAAGTAGAGCCCTGCGAAGTATTTTGGAAATTCTAAGCAAATTTGGTATGTGTTGCCCGCATTGATAACGATTGGTATCGGTAGCTTCATGTAATTACTTCGGTTGTGATAAATGTTCTTCGTCTCTTCAAATATAATGGTTCCAGTTTCGGTAGCAAATGAATGGCCTTTTATTTCTACAATGCTAACTTTGGTATTCAATGTTTTGACAACGTTATAATCCTCATAAACGTTGGTAAAATATACTCCACCAAGCAACGTCATCTTGTTCGATGTAATGAAAACACTTTCACGGCCTTGGAGTTGTTGCCATTCAGAATTGGCTGTATTTGGCAAACACTCCCAAACTTTGCTTTCATCCCAGCAAAGTCTTTGGCGAGGATTTTGATTAAATTTCTTCGAAACGAGTCCTTTCAACGATATGGAACGCATTATATCGCACAATTCGTCAGCTGTAAACATACCTTCACACTTGAGTGTGGCTTCCGAAAATTCCTGAATTGTCATTGTTCCGAATCGAATCAAGAACAAACAATCACCCAGTTGGCTCCGCAAATTCAATCCATCATTTTTGTCCAAGCGATTTTGTTGGCATGCATTCTTTGCCCAAGCCAAACAGCGATCGAATACGATTGATTCTTTACAATGAAAGTCCAATTTCAGAATTTCACGCAACAATTTTTGGCTGCAAGCGAGGAATCCATCTGATTCTAGCACTCGTTCAGCATTCAAAACGATTTGTTCTTCACAAAATTTCTTCAACTGTTGGTGTTCGTGAAGTATGGCCAAGTCATACACCCAGCAAACGTTGGTCGATGTTAAATTGTCATGCAGATGTTTGACACATCCATCCATGCAATCGGCGACCATGTATTTATTGGCCAAATACATGATTTCGGGGATGTGCTCCATTGTGAATGTAACAGTACCGAGGTAAAAACACTGCAAAAATTCTTTGAACGCCTTTGGCGATGAATCGACGATTTCCACGTCACCTTTTTCCTTAATTGAACCGTAGAACTCGGCACGGAATACACAGCTTGCCGAGGCCAAAATCAACTTGTGAGCTGGCATTTTTTCGATTAATTTTTTCGCAGTAGCATCGGTCACGTTTTCTTCGTAAAACAAAAAGTTGACATCCGCCAAATCCGGCTGCAAATAGAGACCATCGCAAGCCTTGTCACGTAAATGAAACTCGTACTGTTTGACGGCTTGTCGTTCGACAGGAACATGTTGTTCGGTGTTTTGAGCCATTTTTTGATTAATATTCGGATGGAATCGGGTAAAAAGACGCTGTAAAATTTTGAAATGAAATTTATTTCAGAATTAATCGGCTTTTGTTCATTCGACAGAAAGTAAATGTACTTTTATAAAATTAAATTTTAGTAGAATGGTCTTTATTCAGGGACACACAACAATGTCTCTATTCATGTTGTTCCATACACAATCCAATCACGCTATGTTTCTTTCGGAACAATCGATAAATCAAGATAATTTATATACTTCGGTTGTTTATAGAAAAAATAACTTCCTTTAAAAAGAGGTGGATACGATCATGAAACACCAACATGTACAAATGTTTGACGCTATTTCTATGCAAGTGTGTATTTGTTAGCGACCGTAGACGCCATATTGAATTCTTTTTTCAAGAATTGAAAATTTTTTACGAGAAGAAAAAAGTTCGATTTTTGGGAAAGTTCCATTGCGCGACTTGTT
>NW_022198441.1:0-2931 GCF_009176525.2 Contarinia nasturtii
AGACTTACGGATATAGTTAAGTTCTTTTCTATTTATTTTTGTAGTTTCCAGAAGCCTTTGAAGCTTGAATCATTTGTTTCTTTGTACTTTGTAAAGCATAAGTAGGACGAAGAGCTACGTGAATTTTTCGTGCGAAATCCAAATGTATAGAGGAGCCGGAAAAACTATGTAATTTGCATATAAACGAGTGGACCTGAAACATGTGCTTTTTCTTCACAAACAATACATACACACTAACTCACAAACAATTGAGATGCTTGTGTATGTATTGTCTTTGAAAAAGGAGCACATGTTTGAGTCTCACTCGTTTCCGCTCCATGGTATAGAGATTTTCAAGTAATTGAGGCGAGCTCAGATTTTCTGTTGCCCAACCGTAATATTATTCAAATCGGAAATAATATGATTTTTTTTCTTGAAACGTTTTTATTTTATAATTTACAAAGTAACTTTTCAAATTGTATGTTAATAGTTTCAGGGGAAACAAATATTTGAAACGAATGGAAACGATGAACGTTACATTTTAAGTGGGGGAAAACGTCAGCTTGAATTGAAGCAAGTGTCAACTGTCATTCTCTCGATATTTTTTTCGATTATAAACTATTGTTGTCAAAGTACTAGAAGTTTTACAAATATTGTGTTGTTTGCGAACTTACAAAAGGTATTTTATTTATTTATTTATTTATTTATTTATTCACCGTCTGATCACAGACTGAATTTATCACAAAATTTGTACAATATCATTCACAATGAAACACCACCCGATCGTATACCCAGCTACCAGCCTTTTCGACTTCGGAGTAACAGATATCGATTGTGTTCATTGTTTTAATTTCTTTATTCTAAATAACACATAAAAGTTAAAAATTAAATTTTTCACCGATCAAATATCACATTTTCCAATTTGACAATATTGTTTCTAAAGATGTGTCTTGATGCCGATTCTAAAAATGCGGTGGGCGCTGGTATCGAAGATTTTTTGTTGAAGATTCAACGAATACGACATCCATTAAAATACATAAAGATTTTTGTTACTAAAGAACACACTGACTCTGATTTTGTGTGTCCGTTTGTATTGCAAATTCTGCACTCAGTCGTCAACCGTAGCTGCTTGTACAAAATTTACAACACACACGCATACACAGAATCGGTGTCAGTACTAATACGTTTGCAATACAGCTATATAGTTCGCTAGAGCTGTGTCAAGACAGCAGTAGTAACGAAAATCTTTATTGTCTTTAATAGGTGGCGTATTGTTGAATTTTCAACAAATATTTCCATACAAAAAGTGCTTCACCAGCGCCCACCGTAAAAATGTTTCTCTTATCAAGTTAAGGTTTCTACAAGCTACGTAAAACGGCTGATTATGTGCATAATCCGATGAAAATGCCCTAATTCTAATCAGTTCTGTACTTCTTAAATTTCTTTGGTTTTCGTCATATTGCAGTCTTGTATATACAATTTTATTTCTAAGTGAACTCGACACTATTTTACCCAAAAGGAGATCATAAATTAAAAATACAGAGGCATTTATACGCCGTCTCCAAAGCGGTTGAATATTTAAAACATCACATCTAAATTGATACGTTGGTAGCACAAAATTTTCATCTCTTTGGTAAATAAATCTCTTTGTTTTCAAATGTCCATTGAAAGCTTAGTTTCACATTGAAAACTATTCATGTCGATCTTTTCGTGTAAATTATCAAAAAGTGTTTGTTTCACAAAACTACAAATTATCATTTTGTTCTCTCTTTATTCCAGTTTCGTTATGAGTCGGCCACGAAAAAAGCAAAAATTGTCACACAAGCAAAACGATAATGAAGATACGGTTGCGGGTCCATCAAATGCGGAATCATCACCAAAAATATTCAAATTGAACAATCATTGCTTTAACGAAATATTTGAATATTTGTCGCTGAAAGACCTGCATTCATTCGGTCAAACATGCAAACGAATGAACAAAGTGGCCGGCGAATATTTCAAACAAAATTATTTGTCGGCTATAACATTATGCCAAAAAGATGGAATTTACATGAAATATTACGACAAATGGAGATGCAAAAGAGGAGAAGAACGTATTCAAATATCCGGTTTCAATAAGTTCATGCCACGCATCTCACATTATTATCTCGATACATTTACATATATCAAATCTCATATAAATGAATTTGAGTCAACTAAACACATAGAACTTGGATGGTTAAACATTAATCGCGGAACAGTTAAGTATTTTGAAAAATTATTGCCCCAACTGGAAATTGTGCAACACATAGTTTGTTCGATGCATGGTGACTTTTACAATTTGATATTGAAATATTGTAAAAATTTGAAGGAGATTTATGTTCGAAATTCGGATGTCGGTGACCGAATAAGAGGTAAACTCAAATGGTTATTACAAAAATATCCAAAGCTTGAACGTTTTGAATTTTGGCCTAATTATCCTTATCAATGTGAAGAGCTTCGTGAATTTTTCGTACGCAATCCAAATGTACAGAGATTTTCAACTACTGCAAGATTTTTGTGCGACAATGGTGACATATTTTTAAATTCCAATGCAAAATTGGATATATTGGAACTTAAAGAATTTGCCTTTTTTAAGAGGTCTCCAGCTTTTTTTGAATTAGTAAACCGACTCCATGAACGAGGCTTTTATAAGCGGTTATATATTCACATCGGTATAGTTGATGAAGAGACGAGTACTTTATTAGCCGCACTTAAAGGTCTGGAGTTATTGTGCATTGACTGGTCTGACAAGATTTATATTTTAGCTCAATTGACCAATCTGAGAGAATTAATCATTTTGGATAGATCGAAGGTTCCTAAGGATATGGAGATTTTAGCAAATGGACTGATAAAACTCGAACGTCTTTACATTGATTTGGCTAGCATCGATGACATTATGCCATTCATTCGTCGATCACCGAAATTGAACAA
>NW_022198442.1:0-1188 GCF_009176525.2 Contarinia nasturtii
ACCAATTAAATCTTGTTGGCTGGATTTTGATTCGTCGTCGCATATTTCCCATACTTTTATTCTCGTTGACGTTGTGAAAAAATAGCTTTCATTTTCGACTATTGTGGCGATCATGTCTCTCTTGATAATGGGTAAAAAGTTGCATGTGTTGAGTGCTGCCTGTAGATCATTTTCCATAAGTAATCTCCATGCACAATTGTTGTCATATCTCAGCTGAATTGGTGCTGATGGTCTGTATATTATCTCTCTTGTCGAAATAGCTCTCGCTGTGCTCATTGCTTGTTGGGACAGCGGGATATATTTAGTCTGCTCTTCATTCAGAAGGAAGTATTGATTCGGAATTCTCGGGATGACCCAATCGTTTCCCGTTTGGAGTGGAATGGTTGTTGCTTTGTACACTGAAAATTGTTCGCGTTCGATGACTGGAATTAGGATTTCCGTTAACAATAAATTGTCGTAGATGGTTGCTGTGATCTCCGTTGTAGCGAGGAGTCTGGCCGGATTGCCCGTTTCTTCGCTTTCCATGAGAAACCTTTGGGTTGGTTTGAGTTTCGTCGCTATCGTTCTCGCAGTTTTCATCAATTCACTTATTTTGATGAATTGTGGTGGTTGATGATTTTTTGCTCTTTTCAGTTCTCTCGTGATTCGTAGATGTAATTGGTTTTTTTCCTCCAGTGCCATGTTTGTGATCTGTATCAGTGATTGCAGCTTTTGTTCTGACTTGATGTCGCGTATGACGTCTGTGTTATGGTCGATGTCCTTCCTTATGTCGTTCAGCGCTCCTTCAACGCGTTTAAATGTGTCAGCGTTGCTTGTGATGAACGATTTGATGAGCGTTGTTGCATTTTCCATAATATCGTGTTGTAGGATGGTTTGGTTCGTTATCTTATTTATAGTGTCGGCGTAAGCTTTTGCTGTTTCTTCGTCCATGACTCCATATAGGTAGTGCTGTATTGTTCCAACGAACCCGAGGATAGCTCTTTTCGTTCGATGCCAAAAGCTTTGTGTGGTCACTTCCTCGTTTTGTCTTTGCGATTCATCCAATTTTGTGCGTAATTGTTGGATTTGGATCCGGCAATCTCCGTCTTTAGATATTTTGCACATCTTCTCTATCACGGTTGTCAATTCCTCTGCAATTTGGTGTAGTTTATAGAATTCCGTGACGTTTACGTGATAGACCAATTTGTA
>NW_022198443.1:0-13096 GCF_009176525.2 Contarinia nasturtii
ACCCTGGCCAATAATGTTGCATACGGTGTGTCAAAGGCCGCTCTTATTAAACTAACTGAATCGATTGCAAGGGATTTCGGTTCAAAGGGCATTCGAGCGAATTCAATCTGTCCAGGAATGGTTCGAACACCGTAAATATTTATATTACAATATTTCGACGAGTCATTTTTCTAAAGGAACATATTTTTAATTTGTTATTAGAATATTCCAAACCGGGTGGGGCATAACAAAAGAAGAAGCTGATAAATATCTCGATGAAAATGGTAAACTTTATCCACTTGGGCGTGCTGGTGAGGTATCGGATACATCGAATGCGATTGAATTTTTGATTAGCGAGCAGGCAGCTTTCATCACAGGATCTTCATTAACCGTTGATGGCGGATCCATTGTTGGGATGGTCGATGCATAAATGAATAGTAATTTCATAATGAGAGACGTAGAGTGGGTTATGTTTTTCGAAATGCTATGTCAAAATGAAGTTCTGCTTTATTTTTAACTAAATCGCCGAAAAATATCCAACTCTTATCTCCATTTTTGCTAACAAAAAGAACATATTTTTCACCAAAAAAATGTAAATTTTCTATAAAATTTTCGAAATGGTTAAAAATTATATATATATATTGTCAAATGTATCACAAGTGGAAATAAATCATGCAATCGTTAAATAAATGTGAACATTTTTTGCTCAAATCAAGCCTGGTACGTCTTTTTTGAAATAGTAGTTGAAATGAAGATTATTTCAAAGGCAATGGGAAGCAATTTGCGCGATATAATAAGCGCTAAATTAATTTGTTTATATATGGGTTACGCGTGCTTATGCCGACATAGAAACTGTATTCATACTAAAAACAGCTTCAATATGAGTGTACAATGTATGTACAATAAAAAAATGACATGTGCCAAACTGCGTCTGATTAATTCAATTTATCGTTACCCGGCCGAGCGGACGAACATCGTATAAAGAAGAAAATGAAATTACAACTTTTGGCACTTGTTATTTTGCATTTTAGCACATAAATCCAGTTTGTGTGTTATTCTCTCGTTTGGTGTGTGTTTTTGTCATTCGCTCGCTTTATCAAACGAAGTCTATTATTTCTTCATTAAAATAGTAAGTCATTAGTTTGTTTCTTATGATTATTTTCAATCGTTTCGGGGAAAATATAAAAAAAGTGAAAAACAAAATGCAAATCAGTCATAATTAAAGTGACAAAATTCGAAAAAAACAAATATTTCTGACATAAAATATACCGAAGCTCATAAAGCAATATATGTGTGATTTACGATCGACATTGGAACCCACCATTGGCATGAATTTACATTTTTTGAAAAGTATAAAAATGCACATTTATTTTTCAAATATCACCAACCTGTTATTGACACTGCGGAAGTTCGGGCACTAGTGAGTGCCAGCACCTAATCCATAAAAATGCTTAACTGCCGCACCCGAACGCAAGAAAGAGTGACACTTACAAAAATGTGTTCCCACCTCCGCGGTGCTTTGTACCGCTTTGCTCACCAATTGATGAAGAAGAATTCGTTTTTTGCATGTGAATTGTATTCTACAGCTATCATAGAAGGTCGAACGACCATTCATAGAATAACCAATTCCGATCTAACATAGCCGGTTTTCTGTTTCACACATAAAGAAGATTGTATAGAATTTGGTGATTTACGAATTTTAAATAATTGAAAAAGTATGAATTTTTATTTGGTTTTTCAACCAGACTATTATTTGATACCAATAAACTGTATTAATGTTGAAAAACAAAATAAAAGTTCATACTTTTTCAATTAATAAAAAAATGATAATTTTTCATTTTACTTTGAGAGTTTTTTCTCCAAACATTCAAAGTGTTATGATAAATTATGTTATCCAATCTAACGCACAAGAGATGTGAACTTCCCTATGACTCGTTTTTGTTATTAAAATGTCACTTTTCATTAAGAAATAATCATTCCATAGTATTTTCAAGCTGTTTATTCCATTCAAATCTCGTTTCATCGAAGCGTCCAATTAAAGTCACAACGATCATCACTCAGTGTTGTTAGTTTAAATAAGCACTAATTCAATTTAAAAGCGTTTTTTCTTGTGTTTTAACATCATCATAACTGAAAATACCAAACTCTGATTGCGAATGCGTACAGCAAAAATCAGAAAGAAAAAAACCCGCACTGATAACAAACTTGACCCAAATTATGATCAACAACATGCATGATTCATTTCATAAACAGAAATTTCTGGATTACATTTTCATACTGTATTCTTTCAAATTGCTTATAATCAGTAAACTCGCATTCAAATTTGAGAAAAAAACATATAAACAAGTCGAAGAAACGTTCAACGACGTTCGACGAAAATATTATAAAAACACGTACGAAGGTAACCGTTTGTGCATATGTATTTTTTTTTCCAAAGACGCGAAACAAAGCATAGCAATGACAGGAGTGCGAATAACAAACTCGAAGAAGAGCAAAAACTTTTTTCTTCAAAAATAATACAAGTGTCGCAGTTTTTTTTCATGCAATGTTATTTTTAGCAGTCGTATTTTTTCTGTCACATTTGTTCTGAAAGCATCGCATTGTAATTTTAGCTCTCAAGGTGAAAGATGAAGTTATTCTTCGTATTCGCACTTTGTATATCAAGCAGTTTTGCTGGATCGATTCCAGGTAAATCTTTAATTAAATACCTTTCCCATGCTAGGTGCACGGAAGCGTAGTAAATATTTGACGATCATTGTTTTTATTTCAGAACCACAACATGAACACACGTAAGGCAGTAAAATAATTTTTGTCGTTAGTCAATTGAACTGAGTTTGTTTCATTTCGTTTCGTTCATATTTTGAAGGTCAAAAGCGGTGGATCGATTGCATTATTTCGTTGTAGATGGTTAGTTCCAAAAATTGTGAGATCTTCGAACTATATTCACTAATTCTCATAATTTTCTTCCATATTTTACAGATAAAAATTCTGAAATAACGAAATTATTGAAAGAAGGAGCAAATACAATTATCCGTATTATAAATAAACACATGCCAGCGCATGCCGATCAGACAAACGGTAGAATACACTCAATTGAATCACAAAAAAAAAACTTTATAAATTGAATGAATTGTTATTATCACACAAAAGACGACGAACATTCGACTGAAGCCACAACCGAAACTTCAACAGAATCACTAATAGAACGTATCAATATCAATGCTTTGAATCATATTGGATATACAAAATTAATGGAAGCTGTGTCGCATGGTTTGTTGAGTTGAATGAAATATTCTCAATGTGATCATTAAAATCAGTCATTTGTTGACATTTCAATTTGAACATTTTTGGACTAGGTGAAGGCGATATTGTCAATATGCTTCTTGAACTGGGCGCAAAACCAAACATTCAACAACCAGTATCTGGCACAGGCGCTTTAGCTTTGGCGGCTCAGTATGGTAAGATGTTACAAAAAATGTTTGGAGCTATTTTGGGGTAACCATATTTGAATCTAAATCGCTTTTGACATTTTCAAGTGCTCTTTTTGCGACAAATTGCACTCTTTTGGATGAAAATAGACAATTTTCTTCGAAGCAAACGTGTTCAATTCACAAATGACTTCATCAATATGTCATTCTCATTCCAAAGTATTTATAAAATGTTAATTTTTACAGGATTTGAAGACATTGTTGAAAATCTGATTAAACACAACGCCGACGTCAATATTGTTGATAATAACGGCGATGATTCACTTTATTTGGCACTAAAAAATGGTAAACGGAATCTTTTTGTTCTAAATTAAAATGAATTCATTGGCATTTTCATGAACTTTTCTCAGGTTTCTATTCAATAGCGGCAACACTCGTCGAACATGGTGCAAATCTCAGCCAATATAAAGAATTGTCAAAATCAACTGTTCTTGGTTGTGTGGCAGCCAAAGGTAAACTAAAAAGTCGTTGATACCTGGTTTTGTTCATTGCTTCTTAAAGCTTCAGTCTGAAGTTTTGGCTGACGGAGTATGCGTCATGACATCGATCCATCATTGAGATCGCCATCAACGGATTGATGATGGATTCCGTCTCCAATTGATGTAAAATAAGAAGATTTTTCATACCACGAAACTTAATGACAGAAACGATATTAAGGCGCATACCAACGCCAGCCACAGATTCAGTCTATGAATCGGAAATAGCTCAAAGAAGCAAAAATGATAAAAGGAGAAATCAAATTTTACTTTTATAGTCGATCTCAAGTTCCGTCTTGTACTTGCAAAAAATGACATTCACTTTGATGACTGGAAAAATGGACTGGAAATGGCAATTAAACAAGGTATGGACACTCGCCCAAATGTCGGACTATTTGTTTGAATTTTCAACTTCAATTTAATATTTAACATTTTTGATTTCATGAAAAAATATCATTTTATACACAATTCGATGCAGAATTTAATTGTGCTTCATTTCACGTTTCTCAAAAGATAGTAATTTCCAAAAATGTATTATTTTTTTCCATTTTTTCGTCATAACATCGAAAATTCCAAATGTCGGATATTCGTCGTCCAATTCTCGGCTCCCTAATCTCGACATATTTCATGCATTTTCACTGCGAAACTTGAGCAACTTTAAGTTTTGACAGCTCATGAACGCATTTTTTACATTGAGGTAAACAATACAAAATATCGAAGTTGAAATTATTGGATTGATATATTTTTGCTCCATATTTCATTTTACTTATTTTTCTATAGTAAAGTGGCAAAAATATTTAAAAATATTACGTTATTTCACTGATCTAGAATATTTTTGGTTTGAATTTCACAATGATCCAAATACGACTTTAACTGTCACATCTGTCAAATCCAAAGTGTTTCACTTGAAACTTCGGTGCTTTATGTGTCGGCAATTGGACGATTTATTCCGGAATAATATTACAGTGAAAAATGAAAAATAAATATAATTGTTTTTCTTTATATTTTCAAAATTTCTGTTCAATAATTAAATTAAACTATCTACAATTCGTCGATATAATTTTTTTTCCAAACTAGTTATTTTTTCATATAAAAAAACGCATTTTACCGGCTTTTCTCAAAATGACATAGCTTAACTTTTGACGTGAAAAAGTGATAAAAATGCCGAATTTTTTTTGAACGTAATTTGTGAAAGCAATAATAGATTTTAGATTAAAATTTGGATTATAATAAAGAGATTTGATATTGATCTTTCATAATTTACTTTTAAAAATGCAATTCAAATGAATTTTCAATTTTTAATTTCAATTCACCTCTCGGTATTCCGACATTTGGTCGTGTGTCGACATTTGGAAATCTACTGTATTACTTTTCCGCACACATTGTGTGGTTCTTAAACATGTTTAGATTAGTTCAATGAATCGTCTTTTTAGGTGATGCTAAGACAACCGAGTTAATAATCAACGAGTGTCCAGTTGATTTAAGTAAAATAAAAAAACCGTATCCACTTCATTTGGCCGCTAGTGGAGGTAATTCGATAGCAATTTTCACTTTTTTCGCAATTCTTGTGCTTGAGCACGAAATCTTTCTAAAAGTGTTCAACTATTTTCAAAAATATTCATTACGAGTGGCTGCTTGGCCGTACCTTTTCTTTGATTTACCAAAAATTTTGAAAACAAATTCAATTCGGATTATTTTCTCCATTAGGTTTTGAAGATGTAATTGAAGTTCTTCTAAACAATGGAGCTGACATAAATGCGGAGGACAATTACGGAAATCAACCGTTATTTTGGGTGAATATCAAATCAATTCAGTTTTATCAAAACATTTTTTAATTTTTTGTAACATTTTGTGTTTTTTCAGGCGGCATATAGTGGAAGAGACAGTATTGCCAAACAGCTTCTCAATCACGGTGCTAAAATCAATACCAGAAATAAAAATGGATTTACCCCGCTCCATCTAGGTAAATGATAAAATGCCTTAAACAATTATAGCAAGTTGATTTTAATTTCTTGATTATTTTATTTTTCACAGCATGCCATGAAGGTAAATTTTAAATCAATTTAAATTCGTTCTTCTGTTCAATGATCTGTAAAGGTTAAAATATGTTAAACTTTCACCGTCAGGTAAAACAAAGGTTGTTGAAGTCCTGCTTGAAAATGGAGCCGACATAAATGCTACATCTAATAAAGGCGATACTCCGATTATGTGGGCGGCGTACTTTAGTAAGTACAAAACGAAACAGTTAAAAGGAAAAATAATTAATTTCAAATTCAATTTCATCAGATCACTTGGACATCGTACAAATATTGATAAAAAATCATGCCAACGTTTATCTTAACAACAACGCCGGCACCACTGCTCGAGAGTTTGCCAGAGAAAAGGGATATTCGTCGATTGCGAACATTTTAATGGATGCTGAACGAGATTCTTAAATAGAAGAAATTTGGTCACTTTTGTAAATATGAAGTTTCGAATTGAATAAAAAGCTCGCAGAAAAATTTCTTCTTCTTTTAATAAAAAATTCCAATTTTCGTAAAAAAAAACTTTTTTAAATTAATCTCAGTTGGAAAATTGATATCGGTGTACGAATAAATTCGTATGTGTTATTTGCTCGGAATTTCTCGTCAGTTCAAATTAATTAAATAGAATTTTCTTTTTGATATGCTTTGAATTTGAACTAAAACTAGCAATACCTACAGTTGTGATAACAATCAGGCCAAGCACAAGCCAGAACATACACGAACATATAGGTGCAGTCATTGTTTTTGTATCTTTTGTTTACATTCATAATTGAGGTTGCTGAAAGGTTATTTGAAAAAAAAAAGCTGATTATCTTCCAATGTTATTGTACATTTTTATTCAGAGTTTTTCAGTATATTACGTATTCAAAATTAAATTTCTTAATCCTATTCTATGCATGTGATATCATGCCAAAATATGCTCCGATTATCTTCTGCGTCATGTTGTTTTCAATCAAAGTGTATCAATTTGAAATTCCATATTCCAATCATACGAATCAATGCGTCTCATTTCGATCAAATTAAATTCCGTTTTTATCATTGTCCATTTTGTTGCCAAGTAGACATCTTCTTTAACATAAAACGTAATTTTCGTGGCGAAACCCACTTTTTCCCTTTCTTCGTTCAATGCCTTTAAGTCGATAACATTACTTTGTTCATCAAAATGAATTCCGCCACGCAGGCATCTAACTTTAATTTTATTCAATTTCGGTGCTCGATGGATAAATGGTAAAATATCATCTGTAGATGCATCCAGAAAATAAATGCGTCGTAGATTCGTGAGTGCATTTGGTAAATGTTCCAAATCATTGACGGCATGAGTGCACGTGATGCAAAGTTCTTCCAAATTTATTAAACAAGAGAGATTAATGTAGTTTTGACGTGAATTGGCTGCCACTTTAACAAGTGCCTTGACTGATTTTAATTCTTCGATAATTTTTTGATTGAATCCCAAAGGATGATCGAAATACAAATGTAATTTCTTGTAAAATCCACTATCATAAAGTTTATTTAAAAGGCGACAAAATGACATCAAATAAACTCTTTTATCGTATTTGATCGCCAAAGTGTTCAATTTGAGATTCGTGTTTGTCATCGTTTGTTGATTGAACCAAAAGAATTTGGCACCAGTTGATAATCTCTTGATGTTTGGGTTCAATTGGAAAAATGTCGCCAATTCTTCGATTTCAAGACCGATGGCTGTCAACAATTGAAAGTGTTCAAGCAAGGGATAATGTTGCAGAAGCCAATTATACTGCGTTCCAATGATCGTCGTTCCATCCACGCACAGTCTCCTTAAATTTGAACAAAACATCAAAAACGTTTCGAAAAAATCACTTTCAATCTTACACTCTAGCAGTTCGACCGCTTCAACGCGGCCAAGTATCACTTGCATGCATTCAATTTTCGCTTTCGTCAATATGTGATCGTAGAAACGAATTTGGACGAGCGAATGAAGACGATTCCATCGAAGAAATTCGTAAAATGCTTCATTTGATTGTAGAACCCGGATTTTCCGAATAAAATCGATCAAAAAATTTGCATGCACATAATTCACATCAAAATCATAGTAGAATGTTGCTCTTGCCGCTTCATAGCTCTGGCGAAAACAATGACCAACAATTTGCTGCATTCGCTTGCTTGTTTCACCAACAATTGCCAATTGTTTCAAGGATAGGTAATCGAACACTTCTTCAAAGCAATCAATGTTTAAATTGAAAATAGACGATTGACACATTTTCAGTTGAACGTCAGATGTGACGATGATCGATTGATGTTGATTATGCTCATGTTCATCGTTTGACTTCCTTTTTTTTTCGCTCGGTTCATTGTCGGTATTGTTATTGTCATACTGTTTTTCATTCATCGTTCTCATTCAGCTTATCAGTAAGCTATTTACAGAACTAATAATGAGTCGAAAAATATACGGGAAAAAAATCGAAACTTGTTTATGCGTTCGATAGCTCTATTTCTACAGACGGAAGTTAATAGTATTATTATTTACGAAAAAAACGAAATTAATTCAAATAAATTAACAAACGCACCAAATATGTATACCATAGGCGAGTGCAAGAGGAAAACTGAGCACGTAGACCAACAACTAGGAGAATTTTGTTTGTAAATAGTCGGAATGATTTTGTTTTCAGAGCGATTGTGTTATCACAAAGCGATACACTGACAATATTTATGGTGATGTTCCTATCTATGAAAATGACATTTGATTTGAAGGAAAAGTGTAGTAAACAAACACTTTAAGTACATCGTTTACGTACCGCAACAAATTTTAAAGTGATCGAAGATTGACGAGACTTTCGGTTTGTAAGTTAACCCTCAAACGATCACAATTGCTTTAACTAGCACAACCATTATTTTTGATCAATTTTAAAATACTTATTCCTCAAGAGACTCAGCTAATCTTAATTACCATGAAACTATTGAGGTTTGACTGTCTGATTTGTAGAATGAAATGAAAAAAGTAAATAAAATCAAATACATTTTCGTCGCAACCTCTATAATATAATTTTACATTATCAGCTTAAGAGAGGATCGTTTCCATTTCATTATCGTTTCATTTCGTTCATACTGAAGTCCGTCTGTTTCATTGCCCATTTTGTAGCCAAATACACATCTTCATGGACGTAGATCGTGATCTTTCGCGCTCCAACCAATTTCTCACGCTCTTTATTCAACGCAAATAAATCGAACATGTTGTCGTTTTTATGGAAATGTAATCCACTCTGAAAATAAAATGTCTTACAACCGTAAGATGAACTTTTCCACAACATGCATTTATTACAAATCTTTTACTCAAAGAATTCACGAGAAAACTGACATTAGTTTTACGATATAAATGATTTTCGACACACTTTTCATACAAAAATGACTAAAAATGGGAATTTTTGTATGTAATCAATCCCTATATGATATCGTAATCATGTGAAAGTTTGCAGAGGTTATTTTTTTCACAAAAAGTTAACATTCTGAAAGTTTGAAGACATTTCAATACAATTGAGTGGTACCTTCCATACAAAATTTTCGTTTTTGAGCAAAAACCACAATTTTGTTCGGGAGGTACCCCTAATATACGTTGAAATGTCTTCAAACCCTCGGAATGTTATTTTTGTGTGATAAAAATATCCTGTGCAAAGTTAAAGTGCAAAGTGTGTGTCGAAATATATTTGTATCGCAAAACTAACGTCATATTCGGTTTTCTCGTACCCAAAAACCCACCAACACATATTTTTGAGTGTTTAAGAATACATTAAATATCACTTTTGGGGGAAAAATTGAATTTCTCCCATGGATGGACATGGGCATCACACCAGCCCCGACACTTCACTCTATCAACCAAAGTCGCTAAAAATCTAATGGTTTCTATTCCTCGGTACCCCCAATTATCCTGTGAAGTCAGATTTTGAATTACTTTTCTTGTTTGAAAGTTATCGTGTTCCCTGGCTCCTAAAACACCCAGAAAACATGTTTTTTGAGGGTGTTAATTTTTCGACCGATTCCAATACTTTACCTTACACACTAGGTGTGTGCGGAAAAGTAAAATTTCACTTGTATTTTGTTCAATTTTTCTGCGTGGCAAATGAATGGTAAAATGTCATCAGAACTGGATTGGTCAATTTTAATGCGTTTCAGTTTCCGTAGGATATGTGGAAGTGACTTCAGATCAGTTAAAAAACGACTTTCACCGTTGACGTGTAGTTCTTCCAAGTTTCTTAAAGCACCAATATTGTCATTATACCAACTGACACATAATCTTACCAAACCTTTGACTGAATCCAAAATTCGCCATAAAAATTCATTTTCTCATAAAATTCACTCTCGTAGAGCTCATTTAGCAAACGGCAAAATAAATCGAATTCGAGTTCATAGTTGTTATGAGCAATCGCCAATATATCAAATTTGATGGTTGAATTTTTGAACAACTCTAGAATAGAGCTCTATTCGACCAGAAAAGTGTTGTATCGACAGAAAATTGCTTAATTGTGGTGTTTAGCTCAAAGAATGTTTTAAATTCTGGTTTTTCTCGCCATCTAAGACCATTCAATTTAACATGTTCCAATTTTGGGTAGATTCGATGCATCCATTGGTGTTCGTATGACACCATTCATCCAGTGATAAATATTTGACATTTGAGCAGGCAGCAATCAATGCATCCAATACATTTGTATCAAAATTACAGTATTGTATTGCTATGCGTTCAGCTTTACTGAGAACTACTTTCATTTCGTTAATCCGAGCCATTGTTAAAGAAACAGCAACAATTTTGATCCCTTTAATTGATCTTAAATGTCTTAAAGGAGTTTCAAAATCTATGATGTCACCAAACTCATCTTCATCGTCTGTGAACATGTCATCCATAACTTTGACGTTTTGTAGGAAATTGCTAAAACAATCTGCCTTGACTTGATTAAGATAAAAACCATCTATGTCAATGTAAAAACCAAATTTGGTAAAGTATGCTCTTGTGATTTCATAGTTTAGTTGGAAAAAATGACCAGCGATTCGTTGCATTCGTTTACAAGTTTGTCCCATTGCTGCCAAATCCGACAGCGATAAATAGTCGAACACTTCTTCGAAACAATCGATGTTTAGTTTGAAAATATCAGCCGAATGTTGTACCCCGTTCCCAGCAACAATAGCATTTTCCACTCGATTAGTCTCTTTATCAGTTGGCTTAATTCTCTTCGTACTTTGATCGTTCATTTTGTTTAAATTATCGATCTGTTGACTACGTGAAACAAAGAAGGTTCAATTAACACACTAATTCATTTTTAATGAATAAAAATTTGTAGAAGGACCACAATATTGACAACTTGTGTGATAGTGTAAAACAATAGACTCTGTTTTTCATGTACGGCAAAGCCATGAAACAAGTTTTACCTTAAGTCTCTTTTTTGCCAATAATATCAAACAATATTCAAATGAGCGGCAATAGTGTTGAGTTTCTTCTCTTCGAAGGACAACTGCGCTATTTTTTCTGAATAATTATTTTGACACGAATTCGTTCCAATGAACTGACATTTGATAAGTACAAATTCAATTATTAAAAGTAAATATTTAAGTAAAGATCGTTTAAATTCATAATACACTGCCAGTTTTTGGCCGTAGAGCTTAATGTGAAACGTGGAACCGTACTACTAAGAAAAACAAACTACTCGACATTCATATTTTGAATTTTTTGCCACAATTTTTTTAAAATAAATTACACCTTGAAAATTCATCGGATGTATCGAATCCTACATTCTGTAGTGAGCCATTTGATGCAAGTGGCATCAGCGATCAAGTAAGACGTTGGAGCTACGTGGAATGTACATATCCACCAGGTCAATTAAACCCACACAATGAACCGTTTGATCAAAAGACCGTGTGCAAAAAGGTCATACAACTTGGTATGCACTCAGAGTGAATTTTGTTTCGATTTGTAATATTTTTCTCTCTTGCAGTTGATGATAAGCGCGTAGTAAGTCGATCTTCTTTCTGGGAAAAAATTGGTGCTGCGAAGGACGAGTGTTTGCATAATAATACACCATCGTATATAAAGACGGAATTTTGCGAGACATGCGATGGCTGTAATACATATTTTCTCCACGTAACCATCTCTACATGGTCTAAAAGGCAAAGCTACATATCATATAATATAAAATATTTGTGTGTTTTTTCAATTTTTTTTATTTATTATAAATTCTATTAATTATTTTCGTTAATATTATTGCAAAACTTATTCAATTTATACAATTTTGCAAGAAAAAAATATTTGCAAGAAAAAAATATTTGCAAGAAAAAAATATATGAGAAGCTGGCGTGAAAGAGATGGCGCTTCTTAAATCGAGTCGCGTTGAAAGCCGACTGTAAGTGATACTCGATATCATTTCTACCCAAACCGGTGCAAAATCTTACCAAACTTTTTAGTGAAGCCAATTGTGTTGACGCATCCAATCTGTACCATAAAAATACAGTTTCTTATGAAATCCCGACTGGTCAAAACCATCTTCATTAAATCGTGCTTGATCGGCTCCTTAGTTTTGTTGAAACAATGATCCACAATTCGTTGCATTCATTTACATGTTCGGCCTATTGCTGTTAAATCTGCCAGCGATAAATAGTTGAACACCTCTTCAAAACAGTCGATGGTAAGTTTGAAAATATCAGCCAATTGTTTTTCCCCGTTTAAAGCAACAACAGCACGTTCAGCTGGATTATACTCTTTATCATTCGGTTTCATCCTCTTGGTGATTGGTCCACTTTGATCATCATTTGTTCATGAATCATTCTGTCTGCTTTGTCAGTCTATTACAAATAACAAATGTAATAAAAAACAGACGCAATTGTTTTAATGAAATAAAATGAGTGAATAGAACTACACTATTGACACGGTGTAACTGGGTTTTTTATGAATGTACAAAAAAAGTTTGCTATAAAATTATATTTTGGTTGTGAAAAAGTAAAAGGAAAAGCTATCAAGAAAATCTATAATTTTTTCTGTATTTCAATGAACAGACAAAAACTAGCTTTAATATTTGAAAAGTATTGGTCTAGGTGTTGCTTGTATACGTAAAAATATTATATATTTATGAAAAAATTGTATATCACATTTACTAAGAAATCTGTTCAACTGTTT
>NW_022198443.1:13106-15729 GCF_009176525.2 Contarinia nasturtii
AACGGGTGGTGACTAGTGATATACCATTGGAAAGGTATTTGGACGTAAAATAAGATGGTGTCATCAAATTTGAGATCCATGTATTCTCCGAAGTGATTTTGGTGACATGAATATGAGAAAACTGAAATTTTGAACATCGTTCCAAAAAGGACCCTCCTAAAAATTTTCATGAAGTCGGAAAAATAAGACGTTTTATATATCGTTGGAAAGGTATTTAAGAGAAAAATCCGGTTAGTAAAAAAAAATTGAAAAAAATTTCAAAAATATATCCGTGAAGTGGCGTAAATCGGAAAAAAAAGGAGAATTTCATACATGTCTCCATTCAGAGCTAACCTGGAACGCCTAAATATCATTTTAAAATTTTGAAAACACCTTTTAGGGATAGATATGATCATTTTGCATCGGTTATGACCATAGCCGACATAATTCTGCAAAATGTGCAAAAAATGAAGCACCCTAATTATCATACAGAGAGTCCATCTTACCGTTTAAAGAGAAAATCAGCACCGCAGATCTGATAAGCTATTTATGATAACACAATAAATATTGCACAGCTACTGAATTTTATGTTATTCAATTCATTAGATTTATTGATGATGTCGATTGAAAATATTGAAAAAATTTAATTAATTTGTAGAAAAAAATGAAGAGAAAATAATTCAAAATGAACAACACCAATTGTATGAAGAATCTCGTTTCATTTCGATCATATTGAAGTCTGTCTGTTTCATTGCCCATTTTGTTAATATATACACATCTTGCCGGACGTAGATTGTGATCTTGCGCGCTCCAACCAATTTCTCACGCTCTTTATTCAACGCAAATAAATTGAGAATTTTTTCATTTTCATCGAAATGTAGTCCACTAGAAAGATCTTCAACTTTCAATTTGGTCAAATTATTTGAATGGAAAATAAATGGTAAAATGTCATTAGAACTGGCATCTTCAAAATGAACGCGATTCAGTTTCGAGAGCATATGTGGAAGTGTTTCCAGATCAGTAATATCATCACTGTAGTTGGCGCATAGTTCTTCCAAGTCTTTGAAAGCACCAACATGCACGTAATTTTGAACCTTAAATTTCACCAATCCTTTTACCGAAGCCAACTGATCGATATCTTCTTGAATTAGAAAGTTTTCAATCAAATGTAGTTTCTTATAAAATCCAAACTCATAGAGTTCATTGAGAAAACGACAAAATACATCGAACTCAATCTTATCATCATTGTAATGAATCACCAATGTATCAATTTTGTGGTTGAGATTTTTAAAAAGTGTTCTGTTTATCCATAATAGCTGGGAAGTGATGGAAATTTGTTTGATCGTCGTGTTCAGCTCGATGAATGTGTTTAGGGCCGGTACATTTTTCGTAGTGCCAGGTAAAAATTGAATGTGTTCCAACTTTGGATAAATGCGACGCGTCCATTGAGGTTCATCTTGATAGCCAAGTTCGAAAGATAAATGTTTCACATTTGTACACAGTTCAAGCAAATCATCCAACATCTTGTCACCATAACTAAAGCTCACTTTTTCAGCTTTACTGATGATATCTTTTATTCTGTAAATGTCATAAGACAAAATTCCACAATCAAAAAAAATCATTTTGATTTCTTTAATCGATGTTGAGTGTTTCAACGGAATCACTGAAGACTCATCTTTATAGCTTGAGAGTAGGCAGTGATTAATGCAGACGTTTTGTAAGACATTGTTAAAACAATCTATCTTGACACCTAGAAGGTTAAAACCTTCGACGCCAAACATTACTTGTTCGGCGCCATAATTTAGCAGAAAACAATGTCCGGCTCAGAGCTGTTATCGGCACCTGAGAAGTGCGGCACCCGACGAAGTTGGTGCACTCTTTTTCAGGTGCCGCACCTCATTCCATGTAAATCTCAAGTGCCGCACTTGAATAATTTTTTTATTGTTTCAACATAAAAATATTGTCAAATAATTTTTAGAAAAAATATTTAGAATAATTTTTACGTTAAACACTGACATTTCTAATGTTGTGAATTAACAACAATGTATTCAAAATATCTTTATGTCAACAAATTTTGTGAATCGTCCAACAAACGTTCACATTGTGAACTGTCATACAATGTAGCACGCAACATTCACTGAAATATTCACAATTACAGTGTTGGGCAATTCACAAAATACTTTGAATGCATTGTTGTTAAATTCACAACATTAGAAATGTCAGTGTTTAACGTAAAAATTATTCTAAATATTTTTTCTAAAAATTATTTGACAATATTTTTATGTTAAAACAATAAAAAAATTATTTAAGTGCGGCACTTGAGATTTACATGGAATAAGGTGCGGCACCTGAAAAAGAGCGCACCAACTTCGTCGGGTGCCGCACTTCTCAGGTGCCCATAACAGCCCTGGTCCGGCTATTTGTTGCATTCGTTTACATGTTTGCCCCATTGCTGCAAAATCCGCCAGCACTAAATAGTCGAACACTTCTTCGAAACAGTCGATGTTTAGTTTGAAAATATCAGCCAATTGTTGTTCATCGTTTGCAGCAACAACAGCACGTTCAGCTGGATAATTCGCCTCATTATTCGATTTCATTGTAGTGAGAAATCAATCCTCATTTTGTATTGATTCCCCATACATAT
>NW_022198444.1:0-2299 GCF_009176525.2 Contarinia nasturtii
TATATATAAAAGCGAATGTATGTATGTCTGTGTGTTCCGGGTTGGCGTCCAAACGCCTCAACCGATCCGGATAAAAGTGGTACCGTTGGAAAGGTATTTTTCTTTTAATAAAAGCTTGTATAAGAATAACAATTGAAATAAAACAGTAGTATGAGAAGAAAAAACAAAAAATCTGGAAATTACTAAAAATTGCGAAGATCGGCGCAGTAACCGAAATGAGACAGGAGGAAATGCCTGTCTCACCTTGATAGAGTTACGGACTGGCATGATAGATGGATTTTATATTCATCTTGATTTCGACAGGACTACTCTATCAATTAATAACTTTGCGGGAACTCAAATTGTTTGCCTTATGCAACAAGCGCGAACCGCACCGTATTTTTTTTTATATAATAAATCAAGTGTTATTTTAGTTAGATTCGCGTTGTTTTTAAATCGTTAGGGATTTAGGGTAGTATTATTATTTCCGTGTATTTTTCAATTCGTTTTTATTTCGCGCGCGTGTGATAATGCAGTTCGACGGTTGAGATCAGGATTTGCTGGTAAATTTTTTTTCATACTATATTACTTATATTATTTATATTATTTATCAGCCGTCACGCTCTTAAAATATTATTTACATATTGTTTTTTTTATTCGACAACAATTTTTTAACAAAAAATAACGTGACGCTTTTCTTTAACGTTAAATGGACGTGTACACCGTCATTTGTTTTTATATGAGTGATGTTGTTTTGAAGAATCGTTCGTTAAATTCCCCGGTAAAGAAGATGGTTCTAACCAACCTAAAAAAGAATTACAGAAGAAGTGAAATACAAGAAAAAAAGGCAAAATGAAAAGAAAATTCCATATAAAATTAATAATAATTAGTTTATTGAATTGAAATTTCAATAGATTTATCAGTGAATCTCCAACCCCGTCAGAAGAGCTGAAATATTTGAATGTCGTTTAATGTTTGCACAACGGCATCCAAATATTTCTGGAAAAACAATTAAACGCAATGATGCAAAAACCAGAGGATCAAAGAAGCGCTCCTGAACAGTATAATAATCAACTTTGGTCCATTGACGGTTTCTGCTAGTGACTGTTCAGAGGGGATGGAGATAAATGGTGATACCCCCACCAGCAAGCGATTTTTAAAACTATACCAGTGATTCCTGTGTCTGTGATACGTTCCAGAACCGGTTTGGATAATTATTTGAAAAACGTACGAATACAGCAAAAATTGGACAACAGCGACATACAACAACAACAACAACAGCGACAACAAAAATAAACATTTAATAGGAATTATACCAGAGAGATGTCGAAAAATTGTGCAGTCAGCAGCCTAAAGCGCAAAAATGACGCAATAGAGGCAAAAAACTCAAAAAAGAAGAAAAAAGAAAGATTCGAAGAGGGCGTCAAGAAATGTGAAAAATTGATTGACGATATTTGGTCTTCGATAAATGTGATTAAGCGCTCAGATGCAAATGATCAGCAATACAATGACCTTGATGACAAAGTAGTCCTATTTGACGATCAATCGGTAGCAGCGCCGAAATTGAAAGACCTTTGGTCGATGCCAGTTCCACGAGTCATTATTTCGTATGAGCAAAATTCAAGCGGACGTCCTGAATGGTTCTGCATAATCAATGATTCGCTTGCTGAAATATGGTGCTCGCCTGCAACAATTTCAACTCTAGACATTATGAATCATCTAAGAGAACGTGTTTGTCCAGAACTTGAAGTTGGTGAAAAGGTCATCATTCTATCTGGTACCCATGGATCTATTACCGGGCAAAACTATACAGAAGTGAACGATCATTTGGCGTTCAATCCAAAATTTTCCAACAAAACTTTCCTTGATGAAGATAAGCTAATAAGCGCAGTAAACGATTTCATCGAGACGGTTGACGTCAGCACCATCACATGCAAGCAACTTCTCAAAATCTTGCAAGGTTCGCATACAGTAATTATAGGATATTGCTATGGCAGTAATGATGCGCTTGTACGTTATATATTTAACATAGACGAACCACCTGTAGCTACCTACATCGTCAATGAAATTGATAAGCTGAACGTAACAATCTAAAAAAAAAACCAAAAAAAAAAACCAAAAAAAAAACCAAAAAAAAAAACCAAAATAAAACCAAAAAAAAAACAACTCCCACGAAAGTAGTGACCTCTAGCAATTATGCACGGTGTGGGAGACCAGTAAGAATGAATATTCTGAAGCTAGCAACTACTAATTTTCTATTTCTTTTCTATATGTATATATAAAAGCGAATGTATGTATGTCTGTGTGTTCCGGGTTGGCG
>NW_022198445.1:0-295853 GCF_009176525.2 Contarinia nasturtii
TGTACCACTATAATCATGAAAATTTCATCTATAAACTTTTAAAAGCAATGGGCAACAGTATCGCCAAATCTGTCAAAAAAACATTCAAAACGACATCATCGAAATCACACGGCTTAAACGAACTAATGCACCAATACACAGCAGCACACTGACTCCGATTCTGTGTATCCGTATGTATTGCAAATTCTGCATTCAGTAGACAATCGTAGTTGCTTGTGCAAATTTTACGATACAGAGAGAACCGGAGTCAGTGTGCTGCTGTGTATTGGTGCGTTAGTTCACTAGAGCCGTGAAGTTTTGATGATGTCGCTTTGTAAAATTGGCTGTTGCCCATTGTTTAAAAGATAACACTATTTTTTGTACTTTTTCGCCATCAAAATTTCAAAATTAATATCACACTTGTAAAGCAGAATATAGGCCAAACCAACTGTCTAATTTCTACATAGTGGTAAGAGCAGACAATATATTGTATTAACTGGTCAGCTGAGCTGACAGTACGTTAGCCAACTTAACAATAACTTCTATTGGTTTAGCCCATTTAGGTGGATAACGTACTTAGTTAATTCAATATATTGTCTAGGTAGGAGTCATACTTGGGCACGGAAAAAATTTAAGGGGGTCAGCCAATCAAAACCCCATTTAAAAAGAACTTTCACTTTTAGGAATGAAGGAGTAACTATTTGAGGACACCGAATTCATTAACAGAGTAGCGTATACATGATTTCACCTTTAGAAGAATGGAATTGTCAGTATTAAATTGAAATGAATATAGATAAAGAATCAAATTGGAAATGTACATACAAAATAGATTTTTTTTTGTAAAGATCATTATCGTCATCATTTTATTATTTTACTATAATATTTCAATTTTACTATAAGCAGAATTTATGGCTGTTTTTATTGATGATTTCGATAAGGATAATACTATTAATATTAAGAGCGATGTGTTACGATATAATGGTGTTAATAATTAATTATCGGTAGACAAATAAATTTGAAATTGACAGTCATATTATAAAGTGGTGTACGCAATTAAACTTTTATATTGTAAGCTTTTTCGCCATAAAATAATAAATTAAACAATGTAAAAGGAGCTAAGTTGACGATGATTAGGCTATTACTATGCAAATTGCCGCCTTTTCACGTTGCCGTGTTAGACGCAATATACGTTATCAAATCAAAATGCATTCGTTTCAAAGTTCAAGTTTTTCTTCAAATCCAATCATTTATTATTCGTTGATATTTTCATAGCCGTAAATCATTTAAAGCGTTCACATTCTATATATTTTATAGTCAAGGCTTTGCACCACAGTTATAACCACCGCATATTTTCAGATTATGGTATATTGCATTTTTATTACTGGATTTTATCAAGAATATTGAGGAGATGGGTTTAATGCGTATTTGCATTATCGTTATTATTTACCATTGACTTTAAATTATTATTTATAAACAACATTCAATGAAGTAGATAGATCCTTTGCTAGATTTGAGTAATGAGTGCAGTCCTACATTTTCGAACACTTTATATAAGAAATAAATAAGTATTTCCTATAAATATTTACACTAACTGATAAAGGGAGTTCAAAAAGAAAAAGGAAAAAAAAAACTGAATAAGAGAAGCAGTGTGTTGAAAATACGTTCGATTTGTTCGATTAATTTTGTTTTGTACAGTTTGCGTATGCTTCAAGTCTCGCTAAATAAAAGTAAAAGCATGGAAATGAAAAACACAAACTTAAAACTGTATTCGAAAAAAAAATCTGTAACATTTCATTTATACATACGTCATTGGTAAATGACATTTTGTCATTCGTTCGTACAAGGAACGAAAAATCTAGTCATGAACTGAAAATAAACTTTAAAATAAAATCGTGTGCACAATGAAAATCATTTTTGAATTTTTTATGTGTGTTCTGACACATAAAACCAAATTGTTTTGAGGCACTTTCATGTCGATGGAAAGAGAGGGAGAAAGAGAAAAGACATATATTCGTTATGACATGGCATGCTGTTGTATTCCACGGTTTGATTCATAATTAATCTAAGAAACACTTGATGTGTCTGTATTGGCAAGCAAAGTCATTCACTCATAGTCACAAGCCGTAACAAATTGTTTTAAGTAGAATTCTTGTGAACAAAAAGCAATAAAAAGCCTGTGCACTAGTTTGAACGGATAAAAAAAACACCGAGTCTGTTCATATTGATGGTGGTGCTTTGAGTTGTACCATACCACGTCGTTACAAAAATCATTTCGTGGTTTTGATGAAAACGTAGTCGTTAAAAAGTGATTCGAAACCCCTTTGTTCATACATATTCAAATGAATCGGATCGCTCTACAGCATATACGTATGGTAATAAAGTCCTTGAATATAAAATATTCTGCGGTTTTTCGAACTTGGCGGGATAGATTTTGTGATAACCAAAAATGAATTCTAAGAAATATGTTATGTCATTTTAAATGATAAGCAACAAACAGAGTTAATTCTTTAGCAAAATCATCAAATCGTGCCCACTCTTATGGCTGCGCGTGGTTTCGCTTCGTCATCATAAAATATTTTGGGATGCCCAAAGACAAAACGCCAACCTAGATGTGAACACTCTGAATTATTATAGCAATCTGTAAGTATCTATACTGAAGTGTGGATATATAAATAGCCGAGGCAGCTGCACACCGTACCGAAAAGAGCAGAGAATGAGAGAAAACGACAAATAACAACGGAAAAGAAAATAAGTAATATGTATTATATGTATAAATCTCATTTAGTGTGCGAACTCCCCTAAAAGCAATTGTTCGGAAATAGTGGTTTCGCCCAAAGTCATTAATGCGTGACAGAGTCATCTGGATATATACATAAAACATAGCAACCATGTGTTAAGCATATATATATACAATTGTTACATATATATTTGTATGTTTGGGATCCGTCTCTATTTATTTTCTTTATTTTTAAAAATTATTTTTGCTAAATTTTTTTTTCTTCCATTGTGTTCCCAAACATTTTTTCCTTCGTACTTTTCGGATTGTTTGTTTGGCTTCGGCTGCAGTACAAACAATAGATTTGGCATGATAAGGCATTGTGATCACCACTCTACCTCTCCGTATGTATTCAAAGACAGGAATAAATATGCGAATTAAGCCGAGGCCAAAGTTTATTGACATTATTATTATATAGTTTTTTATAAAATCATGAATAAACTATACGGAGTTTGTGAAAGTAACATTGGCATTTTTTTTCATATGTACTCAATAATGATCGAAAGTGATACAACGTGAACGATTTTCCATTTCCATGTATACAGTATGAGCTCGTGTCTTTTAGTTCGTAAGTGCAAATTATCATCTTAATTGAATGCGATTGAGAAAAATGTGCACTTATTTCATTAGATTTAGAATTGCCATGAAATATATTGTAATAATAATTGATATGTTCGACCACTTTTTTTAGTTTGTGATCACAAATTATCGTCTTAATTGCATGCGCATGAGAAAAATATGCATGTATGTTTCTGTAGATTTGAAATTGCCATCAAATACATTGTAATAATAATTTATATGCTCGCCAGTTTATTACACGGGAATCGTTGATCATTTGCAATTTATTTCAATACCCTTGAACGTTGCGCAAAATATTTATAAATATATATTATATATATTTATTCAAGTGGTTTTAATTTAAAATAAAAAGTGGGGACCGATTCGCTCATCACATCCAAAAATAAGGTCGTTTTTTTTAAATTTATGTAATCTCTGGCATGTTTAAATAAATGCGGTAGCCAAACGAAGGGTTTCAAATTTAACTAAGGACAAATTATTTTATTGTTCCTTACTTCTGGCTGCTGTGAGATTTATGTTAAGCCATTCAGAAATAAAGAAATCAAAAACCTAAAAGATGACAACATTCCGGCTCAGAGAAAAGCCGACACCACAAAACGGAGGAAAAATTATGAAATGGATTAAAAAGAAATTGCACAACCATTTGTCTTTTCAATTGTTATGGTCTTTTTTGTGCTTTGTTACCATGCGACATATTTCTCAGAAGAAAAATTCAATGGCATTTTTATGTCTTTTGACTCTTACAACAGTTTTAATTCAATTGCATTCATTTTGGGTATTAAATTGGGTTGTGGTTGCTTGAAAACGAGAACAGAACAGAGAAAAAAGTGTTGAAAAATGTTAAAAGTTATATGAAAAAAACACTCATTTTTTCCCCGCTAATTATGATGCAATTGTTTGGCCTCTTTTTTTTTCTAACACGTGTTGAACAGGAAGTTTTTACGGAACCTCTTCGCGACATTTATTATTTCATTTTCTCAATTATGAAATACCAACATTGTGTGTAAAATATTCAGTTATAATATTGAGCCTTTTAATATTTTATTAACTTTGCATCCGTTGACAATTTTAACTATTGTAATGAATAAATATTTGAAAAAAGGTGTTAGCAAACGAAAATGAAATTATCTGAATATCAATATTTCTGTCTGCTAGACAAACAATAAATAAATTTCAATACCCCCGTGGAAACGTTTTCATCCTACAATAGTTAACGCCCTTGATGTTGCTATTTTGAAAATGGTGCGACGAAGTAATAAAATACAGTCTATTTTGTACATGGCGATATCTATTGTTTTGGCTCTTTATATTGTTTCGTTTTTGCTTCTCTTGTGAATGACGTTAAAGTGGGAGTGGGTCTTACCTAAGGGGGCAGCAGCTGCCAACACACCGTGAATTTGCATCAAAAAATGAGAGTGCTGCTAGACATTGAGCCTAGGGGACATTCATAGCAATTCTAGTAAGCTAGTTTTATTTACGTATTCGCTAATCGCTTACTAGTATTACTAGTGATTACACTAGTGCTGCTAGTAGCTGCTAGTTTTTCTAGTGTTTTGAAATTACCTAGACGTATCGTATGATACATAAAAGAAACAACAGTAATGCTTAAGTCGCTTGTAAACGAACCAAGTGAATAGCGGAGACGCACGATAACGAAGTGAGTGTATTGCGGCAATGGATAACAACGTTCGTTGTCGCTATTCACTCACTTCGTTTTCGTGCGTCTCCGCTATTCACTTGGTTCGTTTGCAAGCGACTTACGCATGCTACAATATATTTTACATGCCTCAATTCATTTGCTTTGGACTATAATACGCTAGTGCTTGCTAGTTGCTGCTAGTTTCACTAGTTTTTCTAGTATGAATGTCCCCTAGCATTGAGCGAGTCAAGTGGTTTGAGGGAAAATTTGTTTTGCAAATGTACAAAATATTGACTATATTTAAATTTGATATATTTGCCATGAATATTAGTTAATTGGTTAGTTGAAATTACACCTTCACTTAAAAGCGAATGCAGTTGACTAAGCGAAATTGTTGCCAATTTCGTTGACTATTTTTCATATAAAAATTCCGCTTAGTCAACCACATTGACGTATTGATGGACTGTAGTACAGTTTTAAACGAACTGTTTAGTCAAAACGCAGCGATAAATTTTCTATCAAAATTTCACGAAACTTAGGGTGACATGTATGTAAAATGAAAAACTGGTTAAGTTATGTATTTAAATATAACTAGATGATAACTAGAATGATAAGCGAAACGATTCATTTTGACAACTCTGTTACCATGGGCATTTTTTGCAGAAGGGACAGAAAATATTTAAAGTGTTTTTTTTTGTGGAACATATCCATTTTATCATCCACCGGCTAATGAGATGTAAATTAAACTTTTTATTGAATCGAAAATGGTATAAATTCATTGATTTGGATTTATTTAATGAATAATATTTGCAGTCGTATTCAAACTTCAGGTATTCTAAGGGGGAAAACAAAAGGAGGATATAGCTCGTTAAAATAGGTACTTTATGAAAATATAAAACCTTTTGCCATTCTATGTACTCTATTTATATTATAAGCTACCATAGACTACCGTACGAAAGACACCGGACTCCCCTCAATACATTTTGCCTTTGAACAATGTAAAAAAGGTCTGAAAATGGTTTCGCCTTATTGTTAAAACAAGACACGCAACAATAATGAATTTAAATTAGATGGAACCGGTCATAGACGGTCTATGTATACGTATATATAGATATAGTATATGCTATATAAGGTTCTCGCTGCGGGTGATTCGTTTCCTTATAATAATAATAATAATAATTCAATCGTGAGGGTAATTTATTTTTTTCTGCGTATCAACTTTCTCTGGTTTAGTGTTTTGTATAATTCAAATATTTTCACAATTTTCCGTCACATTTCTAGAGCATATAACGTAAGAATTTCTTACAAAAAAACGTATATTTTTAGAATTAGAAAAAGGACAGTCTGAACACCCACGGATAAAAATGTAATATCATTTAAATACGGAATGTTGTTAAAAACCCATTTTTATCTTAAAGTTTTCCGTTAAAATTCACACAGGATTTCCTTATTCGTCATGATTACCGCAAATCGGAAGTATGATAATGTTTTCGGCTACTCTATTTATGTTTACGTTTCATTCATAAGTCATGGCGTAAACGACGTAATTACCAATTATCATATCACGAAATTAAAACAATGAAATCACCGAGTCATTTGCTGATTCACTATAAACAATTTTATTTATCGGAGTTAATTACGTTCTTTTTTTATCGAAAATGAAATTATTGTTCTTGATAAGATATAAATTGAAAGTCTTATTCAGACTATGAATGATACTCTTATTACGCACTTGCATCAAATCAAATAAAGGAAGAAGGTTATTAAGTCTCTGAATCATTTTTATTGCATTTTTTCATGTGGCGCCTACACAAACACACGCTCATATTTAGTATGTTTCATGAAGGCTAAATTGAGATATTTCAGGGGAATCGCCCATGAAAAACCCAAACTGTAAGGTCCTCTCGACACATTTACTATTGATAAAAACCCACTCCAACAAACAGAGATAAGCCATAAACTCATTAACTAAAATATTCATCGCCGTAGCGTACAAATTGGGTCTCAATCAAAATGATAATTAATGGAATAATTAAAACAGTTTAAAGGTACTTGATCCGTATATCGCCAGCGGTTAATTGGCTATTAAGGATTCAATTTTATAATTGAATGAGTTTTAATTTATCAACTATTATTGAATGTACATTCCTGGGTTTTATTTGTGAAATTTATTCCCCTATTCTTGTGATGGCATGAATTTTTCTTGAAATAAACCATCAAAACGTAGTAGGAAATTTGGTGAAAATAATGAACTAAAAATGATGCTTTATATGTACCTGCGGAATGGGTAAGTACGATGAAACATAAAAAACGTCTTTAATTATTTGTGTATTACAAATGAAACACATATCGTCAGAAAAACCGATCAGAAGGGTTGTTATTTTTTAAGAAAAAAGGTTGAAGATTCGATTTCATGTGTTTCCATTGTTATTTTGTGAAAAATGCGTATTCTCTTCTGTCTCTCATTTGTATATTGTACACACATTTTGCTGTCCTACTGTTCTATCTGTGTTCTTTTATTTACGACAAACATTTGTCGGTCCTTAAGTGGCCGCATTGAACAAGTTGTATAACAAAAACCAACCCCATTTTAAAACAAAAAATGTCTCAAGCAAACCATGTGCTTTTGATAAACAATGACTCGTGTATAACCTTCGAGTTGGCTCTTTTCATACTAAGGATTCAATAGTCACTCTTCAAGGATTCAAAACAGATCTATTTACATTTTTTATTCAAATATTTTACTTTTTAAAGAAGAAAAAAAAAACACGCAAATACTTTTGGGAAGAAACGTAGTTTGGATTCGGATTTCCGTCTTGTGGTTTTCCGAAAATAAAAAATTGATTGAGAGGATTTTCGTTTTTACAAGATAATGAATCCTTGACAAGTAAAGATAGCACCTTCAGAGCACCTATGCAATAATCGTTATCTTATCTGTGCAAATCTTATTTGTTTATTGTACCGCTAATTGGTTATCGCAAATCCAAATTTAGAGGCTTACACTCAATTCCGAATCTATCGATTTTCTTATCAGAATGATATCATTCTCTCAGCAAATGACGGCAGCAAATTATAACGGCATATTTTTCAAATATTTGTTTCAAACTATATTGCCTTTTTCACAAATTTTTTTACCATCGTGAATGGCAATAAGACTGAGAAAATATGTAATTTAAAGCATTTTTCGTAATTGAAAAGGAATTTAATTTAACATTCTCTTTTGTAATAAAAAAATATAAAAAAGAGTAATATCGATTGTATAGCAATCGCTTTGCGTGAAAGCGACAGAAAGAGAGAGACAAAAAATCATTGTTTGATTTCTGCACAGAAATTTTTGTCAACAGTGCGACAATAATGCAGACGTATTGTTATTTGAATGTTTAATTAAAACGTGATATTTATTGAAAACCGACTATTTCAATCGAAATTTTGGGAAAAAATAAAATAAAACGCAAATCATGTCGATATTGCAACTACACAAATTGTATAGTGAGTTCTTGGTTGTAACCGGGTAACGAACGCTCTCGCGTTTTACTTTCACTTTGTGAAAGAGAGTTAAAGAGGTCTATACTCTGCTTTGTTGGCTCTTTGAGTGTTTGAACAATTTCAACAATTTGAAAGTTTTGTAGTCTATATTTAGCGAATGGGAATATGCGAACACATGAATAATTCTGAATATATGAAATACTATGTGAAAAACTCCCCAATGTATAAGAGAAGTGAAACTTTCTTCACTTCAACGCAATCTTTATGAAGCTTCAAAAATGCATATAAAATAAAGGAGCCAATAAATGGTCGTAAAATGTTATTTTTACTGCAAACGGCAAATGAAGTGCAATGGACGTTGGCACGTTCACGAGTAGATTTTATGCATATTCAGCTCAACATTTTGCAAATTCGGTCATAAAAAACGGAAAACAAATTTACAATAACAAAAGGAACAATTAAGAAATCCAAAAATAAAAGAAGCTCAAACAAAAAAAGAAACCTGAGTAAATAAAACATTAAATAAACACATTCCACAGACGACAGAACAATGATCGCTTCAAGTTTTACGAACAAAGTACATACAAGCATATAATGAGCATTTGCTGCCGTCGGTACGACATGCTCATTTCACATTCATTGCAAATACAAAAGCAAACTTATACACACAAATAGGTATATATTGTGGTAGCGTCATCCATGTTGAATAAAATGTTATATATATACTATATATGTATATTGCATGTGAAAAATGTATTTTTATTTTACTGTTTTGAGTACATCTAACCCACACGATACATGTGTATGAGTTGTAAAAAAAAAGTTCGTATGTTTGTGCAAAAAAAAAATAGTCATGTCACCAGGATCTCATTGTCGAATGTGCAATTGAAATAGTTTCAAAGCCGGCTTGTTGATTCTATTTTTATATGACCTCAAAAAAGTTATTACTCAATAGCATCGTGGTCAAGACACATTTTGTACAAAATCATCTTACCTGCTTTTCAGCGCTATCGCAATCAGGATTTTCTTCAGCCGCAATCGATACGATAATATGTGCGGACTTATTATTCTCGGCAATGGTTTCAGTTGCATTATCGACAATTCCGTTGGCCGCATCGAGCGTTTCTTGCTTGACCGCACCTAACGGTAAATATTCACTTTTCTCCATATTTTCTGTACTTTCAAAATCCATTTTTCCAATTGGCCTGTTGTTGCGCTTTGAAATATTTTAATTATCACAATTCCGAATATCTGGTAAGGTAAGAGGATCACTGAATTCCAACCACTAGCATTTTCTTTTTCATTTTGCAATTTCTTTCATTTCATATGCGTGTAGAAATTCAGACACTTAATTCACTTGAAAATCATTCGAAATATATACTTTCGAATTTTATCTCTCTGTGTTGTACGCATTTATTTTTCACTTCTCTCTTTTTTTTCTCTCGAAATGCAAAGGTTATCTCACACAAAAACTTTCACGATTTTAACGATTTTAAATGTCGATTCGATATTTGCGTACTTTTTTTCATTATTCACAGATAAATATTTGTAGTATTTTGTTTAAATAAAATTGACGCCAAAAAACGACGATTCCATTTGTAGCTTGCTTACGGTTTGGCAATCAGATCGAAAAGTTCAACACTGAAGAATGTTTCACAGTAATTCGACGAGATATGTAAAATGCGTCAAAAAAAATTCCATCAAGGAAATTATATACATAAAATAGAACGGCAATTATAATATTTAAATCTCTTCACAAATCAATTTCATTTAAAAAATGCCGAACACGCAGTTTTATATTCCACTAAAACTAGTTTCGACGAAGGAGAAAAGAAAAAGTCAAAATAGGCAGATGTATAAACTTTTCTTAATTCTTTATCGTGGTCGAATACGATATAACTCTTCACTTTCTCGTTTCGTGTTGAACTAAACTGTGTGTTCATACAGACCTGCATTAACCATAGCGCGTCAACTACATTTTTGTGGCGAAGAAAGAGACAGAAGTATGACGCAAGTGTGTATGACGGCATTTGCTTGAGCAAATACTAAATAGCAACGTTAGCGCTCTTTCATTCATACATATACGGCTGCACTCAAAATATACATGCTTTGAATGGTGTTAGTAGCATCTGTTTTGAGTGTATTGGACTGACGAACTGACGAATTCGCCGTGTTGTTGTTTTTTTTTCTTCATACATATTGGTACCACAATGCCATGTGTTTCATTTTTGGATGTAGGTTCACATTTGAATTTAAAAAATAAAAATAAATTTTTACAAAATTTGTTTGTTTCTTACTTGACATAGTTTTATTTATTTTTAAGTTATACAAAAAAAAACGTCTGTTCATCTTTCGAATTCATTTTAAGTGAATCATTAAGTAAATTTACGGAGAAAAATACCAAATACATTTTTTAATCAGTCTTCCAAACAATATATTAAGATCAGCTCAGCTGACACGAATTAGCCGGCTACATTAGTACATTTCAACAATAATTTTGTCCTACAACGTGTGTCTGCATATGAATACTTCTGACACGTTGAAGAGTAAAATTATTCCGAAAAATTGTTGATATCAAAAAATTGAAATGCTGGCTTACACGTGTCAGATAAGGGCTAAGTCGTCTCAATAAAGTCGCTCTCTAAAATGAATTAGTTGTCATCGTCGTCATCGCTCAATGTGACTGTTTCTCGTCTTTCATCGACAATTTGTACATCATCCGAGCTGTCGTCCATTTCGATTGCTTCGTCTTCATCGCTTAAAAGAGCCTCAAATCGTAGAAAATCATTTTCAACGCGAATTGCATCCTCCAAATATGTTTTCCATTCATCCGTTGTACTGCTGTCCAAATGTGATCGAATGACATCTTTGATTTTATCAATCGAACGATCCTTCTCGGTGATGCTTTCGAGCAATTTCGAAAAATCAATGCGATGCATTGGACTCAATTCAGTATGTAAACATGGTAAATACAATACCTCAAAACCGGTCTCTTCCATGATTTTTTTTGGATCTATAAATGATTTTTTCGCCATCATACCCACTTCGCAATTTTTCCAACAAAAGTCCAACATCTCCACCGAATAGGCATCAGAACTTGAACTTGCACAAGGTATAAATGTATTATAATTCTTATAAATTCGTTCATATTTGAATGACGTGGGCAAAAAACCGGTGAAAATCGATGGTTTTGAAGGCGCACTAAATGTTTTTGGTTCAATAATCAAAACCGTACTTTTCGGTTGATTTCCCGATATTACCGTTAGCCATTCGATAAAATTTTGCGTTGTTTTTGAGTCACGTTCAACAAATGCAAAGTTCAGCAGTCCCGTATGATTGGCGGCAAAAAATACGGTCAGTTCATCGATGTCGGCCGATGATGCACCTGCTTTTGATTTATTAAAACCGATTGATACTTCACGAAAGTAAACAATATTACGTTGGGCTTGACGCAGTGATTGAATGCGTCGTATGTATTTAATGCGGGCCATTTTTTGTGCATGCATTTCGATCACAATTTCACGATTATGTGGAACAATAACAATGCAAAAACCCAAACGATTCAACCAAGTTTTGAGACGATCTGTTGTCATGGTTGTGCATTGCGGTTGAAGGTGATTGTACAATTTACGAAATGTCATGTCGGTTTGTTCGCATTCATAGTAGTTGTGTAGAATTGATCGAATGGCAAAACGTCGTCGAAATTCCTGAAATTCAATTTCGTCGTCGATGCGTTCACGTTTTAATTGATCAATAAATTTTTCACCTTGTAACTGAATCAACTCATCTAATCGCTCAACAACTGGTTCATTTTTTATTTCGATTGCCGCTTTCACAAGCGGCGACAGCAAAGTTATTAAACCATTATCACTGATATTTGCTGGTTTGCTCGTTGATTTATAAATCGTTTCGAATAATTCGGAAATATATTCATCTATATTGGCCACTGCTTCTCGCTTATGCGTCCGGATCATATTTACGAAATGAATTCCAATGCACACTTTTATTATATCGGACGGAATCACAGTCGACTCTGGTTGAGATTTCAAATGTATATATTCTTTTCAAAACAAGACAATTTGACAGTTCATATATACAGCGGAATGACGTACACACAGCATAACCTCACTTTCTTTTTCTTTGCACGAAAGGTTCGTTAATTACATAGCGGTGATGAATGTTTAAGGCACAGCATAAGAAATAGATTGGGCTTTTATATTGTTTGATTTAATTTTTATTCAAGGTACAGACATTTTAAATTAGAATTCTTATAACGAAGAAAACGAAATTGTAATGCTGAAAAAAATGAGAGTTCAAACCAAATAATACCAAAAAAATACATAAATCGATTTGGGTCTATGTTTTTTTCTTCTTCTACATTTTGAAAATGCATTGACATTGTTTTTCGCTCTATTAAACGTATCTGGATCGAATTCCATATGAGGGAATAACAAAAGGAAAAACAATTGCAAACTACGTGACTTAATCATTAAAAGTTGGTTCATGGATACGGCACATATGTCACCGAATCGACGTGGTTTTGTTGCTTAGCTCATACAGTTGAACGGTTTAATCCGTTTTGTTGCTTAGTTTACTTTTGTTTTGTTGTTATTGCTTAATTTACAAATTGCACTATAAAAATGACCGAAGTACAGTATGGCAAAGTAAACCGTGCTCAAATATGAGATTATCACAATGGTTAAAAATAGATCGAAAACAGCTGGTTTTACACTGCATCCGGTGAAAATGGCATAGTTATGATCGGTAGAAAAAAAAACAAGAAACAAAAAGTTAATTACAATTCATTTGTGTGACTATTTTAAGGCATCGAGTGTGCGCTCTCTCACCTGTAAATGTTCAGTACACCGTCTTGTCCGTCGTAGAACATAAAGTCTGGCTCACGTTGGTCTGGTTTATCGTATGAAATTTTTACATTTTTCAAGTATTTTTCAAAGGCATTCTTAACATCATTATTGATCAAAGATGAGCGAGAATAAAGCCATGGTTGGACTGTTTCACTTGTGATTGCCTAAAAAATAAATTGAACGATTCAAATATAAATTCTATAAATATAGCTCATTCTCCTTCGTATTTTCATAAAATGTGCAAAACTCACAATGGTTCCTGTGAAAATTTCTGTATTTGGTTCGGTTGGTGTTTGAGAATCTCCATTGGCCGCGCTTGTATTTCGATAAACGTAGCTGGCGAGAGTTTCAGCAATAACTTTGGCATTCAATTGGGCAATTTCAAGTGTTTTCTTGTGACTTTCCTCAAAGATGGTGGTTCGTTGTGGATCTTTGTATGATTTTAAATTTGATATGGTAAATGCTGGTATGCGTTTCATGCTATAGCGCTCATGTTCCCATGCAAGCTGTATCCGGCAGTGAAAAAAAATTATTACAAAAATGAAATGAAACATTCTTTTGCTATTTGCAAAAGGCCTCCTTTCTCACCTGTGCATCGGCTAAATTGATCTTTTTATGTACACCTTCGACCGATTGATTTGCATATCGTTGAGCATTTTGTTTCAACAATTTATAGAACGTATTAATGTTGGTGCCTTCCTTGGGTGGTTTCGATACATGCACAAATAATTCATTCAAACTAGTTTTGCCCAACGAATCCAAACACAATACGAATTCAACATTTTGTAATGCCGAATTTTCGTCAACATTTGCGTCCAACCATTTTTTTGTACCTTGGAAATTGACTAGATTACCAGATTCGGTGAGTAAAAATAAGAAACGATACTTTGGTGCCATTCCAATGGAATTATGCACTTTGCTGAATGTGTCCATTAGACTGAAGAATATAGCCGCATCAACGTTGCTCAATTGGTTCTGAAAAAAGCATGATATAATTAGTACTCTTTTTAATTTTGGTCTTGAGTCTTTACAAAAGCCATCGCACTTACATTAATCAATCCAAAATTATCGATATGAGCTGTTATGATGATTGTGGGTAACTTGTTATTTGTGGATGCATCGCTGGATGCTTGCAATATTGGATAGAGTTCACCTTGAACGATTGGAATTTTGGATTGTTTGTTTGGTGAATGATGAGCACCGCTCACTTGAACCTGATATCCATTGGCTGAGATCGAATTTATAATTTCACCCAAAGCTGAATCGCGTTTGCCGGCATTTTTAATTTCGGCAACATCATCTTTTTCGTTGGTCTTCAGCTTTGAAATGTCATCGATAATATTGTTGAGTTCCGTATCATATTTCGAAAAGAATACTGGTATTGAAATCTCTTGGGCCAACATCGCTTGTTCTAAAATCGATATTTGCTGCAAATAAAATAATGAATACCATTACACAAACGACGTCTAATTGAATTTGAATAATTTAAAATAAATCCAATTATCATTCGGATTGCATTACCTGACGTTGTTCGGCATTGAGTTCAGTCAAATTTTGAGGTAGCAAAAGAATGAGGCCACCGGCTTTGGCACGAATTTCACGAAATTGGTCGGCTGTTAGATCCTGAAATCTGCAGATAAAAATAGATACAATAGCATAATCGATTCGGAGCCCAATTCAATTTAAATCCAAAATAAAACTCTTTTTACCTTGATAACACACAGTGTCTAGATGTTGACCATGTGTAAAGTGATTTGGCTTCTAAGTTGATGGCAGATGCACGACATCCTAAAATAAAACAAACATAATTCACATTGAACAATCATTTTTCGCCATTTATAGCAGTCATTTGTATTTATTTTTCGAAATGAATTTTTAAGTGGTGGCTTAACCTCAATCGGTAAGACATTTCACGGCAGCAGTAATTAATCATTACTATGAAAATGATAAGCAAATTGTTCACTTACCAAATGGAACACCGTGTAAATCGTATTGGGACATTCGTTGCACATTAAATTCGCTACTAGCTAACACTGGATTCGATGAACAAATCATGAGAATGGGCAACGTAATTAAAATGTAAATTGGTAATCCGCCACGGAATAGGTCGGCCAAATTATCTGCGTCTTCGAACATGGTTCACTTCTTTCTTTTTTTTTTTGGTTGGCTGGTATTTGAAAATTAATTTAGTGAATATTGTACATTTAATTATGTATGTTTGGATGTGTGAATTTAGCAAAAATCAATGTGGAGCAGCAACCACGAAAACGACAAATCGCAATCGTTTGAGTTTCGATACTGAGTGGAACGTGCAAATACTAAACTGAAGACAATTGAAGAAATTGATTGAAAGAAAAAGTGACACTACGCACAAATACCAAAATATATACGTACCAACACGCAGTCACCGTTCTAATAATGAAACATCGGTTCTATGACACTTCATCATGTACCGCACATACATATACACACACATACACGCATTAATCGTAGCAATTACTGTAGTACGAACACATGCGCGTGATTCGACCGCATAATACAAAACCATTTACAGTTTTTGTGTTCGACCGAATTTTCCTAATATGCATTGCATTTATTGAATGTGAGAATTTGACCAAATGCTCTTCCATAAATTGCTTTCAATTTTCATTATTGAGGGAAATATTTAACCAATTAAAATACCATTTGACATTTATGTTTGCGGTGTCACGAGACCATCGATAAACGCACACAAATGTAAAACAATTTAATGAGACAAAATGTGTGAGAGTGTGTATTGTGTTGCGGTGTATGTCCAGGATGAAAACAATGTGTTTATCAAATAGATTACATTACGTGTCTCAGTGAATCGTCCTATTCTTTTCAACGATTCGATTTGGACTGAATAGAAAAAAAGAAACAAACCAATTCCATTGTCAAATGGATTTAACAAATATTTTGATTGTGATTTTTTTGCATATTGCTTTGGTCATCGGTTCGCAAGAAACAAGTTCGAATGAAGCCGAACAAGGCCCAAAACTATTGAATCAAAAAGCCTGTAAGTTTTTAAAAGTCGTATCCGATACTTTGGTTTCTACATAATCTTCTTAATTGTTGAATATTTCAGACGCCAAATTATTTAAGGAGAGACGAAAAGAGGGCAAAGATCTACTGCAAATCATTAAGAATGAGGGCACTTACGAGCGAAAGTACAAATTGCTGGAAGGTGCATATGAAAAATTGCTAAATGTAAGACATTTCAATGGTTGCCGTTCGTACGAATTCAAAGAAATTTTAATTCACTAAATAACGCATTGTAATTGAATTCAGATCCTGCAACAAACACAGCACATAATACAAACCAGCCGATATGATCCATTAGTTGATAAATTTCCACCAAAAGATGTTCGTTTGTTCGATGCCATAACAGTAACGCTGGAAAATACGTGTTTATTTGGAGAGATTTTAATTCACAATCCAGACATTTCGTATCGCATGCTTGAGTCTCAGCAATTGGGACCGGATTGGAAGGAATTGATTAATTGGTGTATCAAATACGCACGTCAATTCAACGACAGAATTATTGACGACAAGAGTCAGGAGCTGTTGTGGTTAATCGATCAGGAAATCAATCCAGAGAAGCGAACAGAAAACTATATAAATCCATATCGAAGTTCCGTTCACCAAAAAGACGGCACAAAAAAGCAAAAGAAAGCGAAAAAACTTGAACGCGGACCTCGCATGGTATCCCGCGATGAATTCTAATATTTAAAATAACCGAAACTGTTTTTTTTTTGTCAATTTTATAAATAAATTTCACTTTTTATTATTGAATACTTAAGCCTATTGATTTATATTTTTATATTTTAATGGGTTCTTTTTTTCGAGAGAAAGAGATGTGTGACGATTTTGGAATGGCCAAGATTATCGGGCCTCATTGGTGTTTGGCGCGATTTTTGGTGCCACAAGCTTGCCATAGCCACCTCGACCAGAATCGAAATCGGTACGGTATTCGTCACGAACCTATTTGTTAAAATGAACAAGAAATTTATAATACGTGACCATTAAAAAAAAGAATATTCGGAATTTGGTACTTACTTGTCCGCCAGATTTGCCCCTTCCATATTGACGACCCTCAATGAAACCGGCATCCCAATCGACACGCACAATTCGATCATCTAAACGTGTACCATTTATGTAACGCATTGCATTCTCGGCATCATTCCGTAGATAATATTCGAGGAAGCAGAAACCACACGGTGTCTTCTTGAATTTATCTAAGCCCATCACAATACGTCGAATTTCACCGCATCGTGAGAATAGCTCATGGATTTGCTCTTCGGTTGTGTAAAATGACAAATTTCCAATGTAAAGGGTGGCCGAACCGCGTAACAATCGCTCTTGTTCGTTGCGTGTACCCTACAATTCATTTTATTGATGAAAAAAATTGAAATAAATCGAATATCGAATGAATCAATTGCATTGTTTGAGGTTAAAACTATGTAAATTTTAGCACAATTATTCCAAGCGTCTTGGCATAAATTTACCTTAAAATGTTGGTCACGATATGAACTGAGCTCCACCGATGGCGTCGACATTATCTTTACCGATTTTTATCTTGACTAAATCAATAAATTCCAGCGGCAATTGTGATTTTGTGCTACAATCCTTAGCAAACATGTAAACAATTTCGCCGAATGACGTTCATCGAATGTCAAACCATATTCCATGTATACTGTCTGTTCTGTAGCAACGCGCTGAAACGGCGAACAACGACAACACCACAGCGAAGCAATAAATTTATGCGGCGAATTCAATATTGTCTAATTTAACATTCTCGCATCGTCTTTGCACAATGATATGATCGACAAAGGTTGTTCGATAGAGAAAGAAAATTTAGTAGCTGAAATGCAATTTTCAATCAGAAAGTGTAAATTACGAAATAAAAAAACATTGCAAAGTTATCTTTAAGATAATTTTAAAAAAATTGAATTTATTCAATCAGATCCACATAGTTTTTATTGTTGTTTCTTGTTGTTTAAAAGCTACGATTAAAATTATTTCATCTTATCCACTAATTTCGAAATCGTACTGCGTAAATTTATTGCCATATCCCAGCATAATTGCCAACAAGTGTCATTGGCAAGGGTCCACCAGCTGCGAATAACCGTGTTCCACTCATATCATAGCAATGCGTATAAATCGCCGGAACATATCGTACTTGTTGAAAACCTTCAATATCTTCTTCAGGAAATACATATCCTTTGCTTGCCTTCAGCACAACCGTACGCGATGAATTAATGCTACTCTCTAAATATTTTCCGGCTCTCAAATCATAAAACATTAACATTCCCAAGCCCGTTCCAACGGTTAACACATTCTCTTGAAAACTAGCCGAACGAATGCCACAACCTGAGTATCTTGATGCAATTTTTTTGACCGCTTGCAATGTTCTCGGATCCAAAAGTAATGTATATGATCGACAACCAACTGCATATAAACCTTGCGGTTGGCTCGCAATGCACACATTATCTTGGCAATTTGGTAGTTTGCGTGATAGTTTTTGTGAAAATGTCTCCGCATTAAAAATATGAATGTAACCGTTTAGTGAAATAACGGCAATTTCCTTATAATCTGGATTGAAGCATAGCGCACGAATCTTTTGAGCGGCTCGACATTCTTTGACTGAAAATGCCGTTATACGTTCGGGTGTTGGGCATGTTTCTTCGTCACATTTTTCATTCACTTCACTTTTATCTTCATTGATACGCCACAATGCCATTTTTGCATCCTTTGACCCTGAGACCAGAAATTGATCGTCCAACCAACACATATCCATAACCCAATCACGATGACAATATTCACCAATATAAACTGGATCGAGTGTGGGCAATCGATAAACGGCTATATCCGCGCTATGTCTTGCCGTGGTCGCTAACAGCGTACGACTTGGATTTATTTCGATTGCATTGATACCATTTTGTGTTTCAGCGCCTGCTTGACGGCTTCCCTGCAACGTTGGAATGGCATCAACTCGCCTCATATTCACATCGTACACCATTAATTTATTGCATTTTGTACCAAATATGATTTGTCGATTGCTCAGCCATTGCGAGCAAAACACTTTATTTATATTGCCTAGAGATATGGCCGATTCTTTGAACATGTCATGCGTAAGAATGTGTCGACTTGCATATGTATGGCATACACTTCGCTGTTCCTTAATATTTAGTTCACGGCTTCGTACATAATCGACAAAATTATAGGATGTGTTCAGTACTTCATTTTGTTGTACGGGAGTTTCATCTTCGCTGTCCGAATCTTCGTATGTTACGAAATCATCGGGTTTATCTGGTTTACGACGTCGTTCTTGTCGTAATTGACGAGCTCGTGCACTCCTCTCTTCAAGTCGTGACAGTATATAACAAGGAGGTCGTCGCCCAACAATGCTTCTGCGTACTGTTTTCGACATATTGGATATCTTTTTTTGATCGAAATCGTCGTTTTCACCAAAATAAAATCACCAAAACTATCCGAATCCAGTGTTAAATGAATTAATTTCGATGTTAATTACACATACACTTTACAGTGATAATTATAAACAAAATGTCGATTATCAATAATGGAAATGAAAATGTGAATTTAGATCATCAGCAAATTACGAAATTACGTCATTTAATATTTTGACGATTAACTGCAAGTTTACTTGCAATTTTCACATCATTTTTATACGATTTCAGCTTTTTACACATAGCAAATGATTCATAATCGACTTTGATGAGCAAAAAAAACTTTCTTTGATTACAATGAAAAAAAAAAACTATGAATTCGTAGTTCAACTTTTCCAGTGCCAATCAAAGACCTTCTTCAACTTATAAACAAATTACAGATGACGTTTTGAGAATGTCAAATAATTGAACTGCTTTCATAGCAACACAATCGCACGACAACACCAGCGAATTCCAAATTGTCTAACTCGTTGAGGCAACAGCACTTTGAAATATTGAACAATTATTCGTTGAAATATTGAACATTATTTTATTTTTCAAAAACTTAAATAACTTTGTAGCTTCAAGTTGCCAATGCATTTGCATTAATTTATTTTGAGCGATTCGTATCAGGCCAACTGTACAATAAAAATGCAATCAATATTATGAACATTTGTTTGTTTCTTTTCTTATTGGACGCATTCAATGAACTGAAATAGCAAGAAATTACCTACGCACTCTTTATTTTCTTTGAAAAATTACTCCAAATTCAAAACATACTCTGTTGATATTCAATGACATTTTTATTTCCAAAATTTAAATTCACAGCAAAAAAATGCAACGATCAAATTATCATAGATTTCAATTTATATTTCATTATAAGTGGGCTTACGATTTTTAACTTAAATTTGTGAAAAAAACCAAATCAAATAAATGCTCATGACATTGATAATGCTGCATATGTGCATTGTATGATACCAATGTCATCACTAACGTTCTTCAATCCATACGATACGCCCTTTGGAACGGTCACATCACAACCAGCAAAAGCGTCCATGGTGGTATCGTCACATTCTATAAGGAATTCACCTTTAAGCACGTGCAATTCCTGAAGATAAAAAGACAATTGGGTTTTATTTAAATTAGTGGCTAGTTATTCTGTAAAAAAAAATTATTTGTCATCTTACCACTTCATCGCGACTCGGTTCTTTGGCCTTCGATGCTCCCCCCTTGAATCGCATGAAACCAACTGATGGCTGTGATGCCAAAGATGGTACAAGACCAAAGTCAACGCCGTCTTTTTCTATATAAGAAATGTTATCGGTTGACGAAATTTCTGTGGAACAAAAAAAAATTAAATTGGAAAATGTGTAAATAATGTGAAAAATTTATATGAGCTAGAAAAAGAATCAAACATACCAATTTGATCACCATGTATGAGTTCAACATCAGCATTTTCATCATGGATTGGATCCTTTTGACTGAAATCAAGCATACGTTTCCACCAATTTTCTTGTTCCACCATTTCGAAAAGTTTTTTCAAAAAGTCATTCTCTGTACTTTCGTAGTCTGAATTTTTATGTCCCAGAAAATCTTCAGATTCATCATCATCATCGCATGTGTCATCGGGAAAATCTTCAAAATCTTCAACTCTTTCCGACATATTGAAGTATCCAACAATTCTTTCTTGATTGGAATTGTCGTTCTCACAAAAAAAAAAACAAGAAAATGATCCAAATCTAGTGTTGAATGAACGTATTCCTATGTTAACTTGCAACTTAATTACACGTACGTCGTACATACACTTTAAAATATAGACTGTCAATAATGGAAAAGAAAATGTGAATTTAGATCATCAGCAAAGCCGCCTTCGATCAGAATGACAAGAGAAACTAAAAAACGTAACTCAACTGTCCCATTGCCAATGTAAGACCGTCTCCAACTCATAAACAAATTACAAATAACGTTTTGAGAATGTCAAACATTTGTAATGCGATCATAGCAACATAATCGAACGACAACGGCAACACCAACGAATTTTTTGTGCAGCGAATTCAATATTGTCTACCTGGTTGAGGCAACAGCATTTTTTCACACACCATCGAATCAAAATATTCGTTAAAATATTAAATAAAACATGTAGCTACATGTTTTCAATTTTGACGTTTATTTTAAAATAAATGACTTTGTAGCTTCAAACAGCCAATGCATTCATTTATTTCGCATGTTTCGTATCAGGTATATTGTGCAATAAAAATGCAATCAATATTATGGTAATTTGTCTTATGATGGTAGGATAAAATGTTTCCTTCAATTCTTATTGGTCTCATTAAATGAACTACACTCCAAAGAAATTAATTACGATCCCATTCTTTCGTTTTGAAAATATATTCAAAATTCAAAGCATGCTCTGTGGATTGGATACACGTAATTCATATCGTCATCCCTTGAGTCATTTGTTGCTTTTGCACAGTAACGTTATTATTAGCAGTTCGCACGATAAATAGGCATAAAATTACCGAACGGTCAAATGCGATTCGATTTGGAGAGTACATGTTGAATGTGGTGCTCGAATTTTCTCCGCATTTTAGCGTGTTTATGGCGTTTGTTATATTTACCGTTGCTATGACAATGATTGTCCACTATGTGTATATTCGATGTTAAGCAATAATACATTTTGGTTAGTTTCAGTTCAACAAAGTACATAGACCAGAGTGGTTGATTCCACTCAATAATTTACGGTTTCAATTCTTTACGAATTTGATGATTTAGTTATGTAAATCGAGTTTCAATTAACAACTGTGTTAACGAGTCCAATTAAAGTAAAACTAATGTAATCCAACTCGTTATTCTTGTGAATATATGACATTTAGATTTGCCAAGAGATTCTATAAAACCATTCACAAATTATTGATAAAATGTGGGTTAGTTAAGTTTTAATTCGAGAATTGCTTCAATTAATTGTGAATAAGTGGGGCAACAACCTCAAAATGTTGAAGCACCCGATCTTTGCATTGTGTATGTGGAATATTTTCATTTATTTACCAATTTTGGCCAATGAAAATACCATCTTTCTGTATAATAACATTGAAAACTGTAAATCATCGGAATATTACGATGTAAATTATTTCATGTGCCGTGAATGTGATCCACAGTTGAGCCTGGTGCCATCGAAAAATGGTAAGAAATTACTACATTGTTTCCATTGTAAGAAAACTTATTATATTCATTTCAACATATCCAGTGCAGAGCCACAGTTTCGAAATATCATTTCGAATGGTGTATTTATACTCGTTTCAGTGCCAATATAAGGATAAATGTTTTATGTAGAGGCGATGTCATAAGTCAATTTGTTATTTTTACTTCGGTTTTTATGCTTTTATTTGAACGTTTGTTCCATTAATCGTTGTGTCGAAAAGCGGTTGCATGTTATGTCAAGTCAAGTCAGTTTTCCCCATCAAGAATATGTTGGCCAGTGTTGGAAAATTGCTTCCGTTAGGAATAAGCATTAGGCAACATATTATTTGCGTCTCTCATAAACATAGTCAATAGTCATATATGACTCAAACTATTTTCCAAATTGGTGTGTGAGTGTAAATCGGGACACGTTTCATTTGCCGTATGTTGAAAGCCAATTTTATTGGAACGATTTATTGACTTTGAACTTGTCTCAAGGCCATCGCTTCCGTACACTGATTTGTTCCGGATCAAAAATGCGATTAACATCGCCATGTAGTAAAAAAAACAAGTAGATATGTAAACACGCGCGAAACAGACACTAAGCTTATGTAAAACGATATGTTGATCTTCGTGCATATGAAAATTGAAAGCAGCGTATTCGGTATACATAGTCATAGATATTCAATTGGCGTGCTATCGTGACACTTGATTGCTTCAATTTTAATAAATATTTGTGTCTATGTTTCAGGTTTGAATTGTGTGTGCAATCAAAAGTCCATCACAAAAGTTGAGTACGATACAAATTTGAGGCAGCCAATTTGTTCTGCACTCAATTGTACGAATGCCATCGATTGCAATATTCAATTCTTCTCGCCGTTGTTGCGAACATCATTGTCATGCGGCTTGGGGCATTTGATCGAAGTAATATCGACATCACCGCCATCCAAATCAATACAAATACAACGAATTCCCGCAAAGAGCGTCGATAAGAATCAAACAACCAACTTTACATGTCCTGCGTATGGAAATGGCGAACAGTCACCGGCATTGGATTGTATAGATACCAAAAACTATGTTCGATTCAAAGATTATTGCATTCCGAATTATTTGATGAAGGATTTTTTGAATTACAAACAATTTAAAATTGGCACAAATCAAGCGACAACAACGATTGCCAATGATCTTTTTCAACATTTGGAATTTCTCGTATTTTTATGTCAAACGATGAAAATGATCGATTATTGTGAACACGTTGCGAATTTATGTGTGTTAACCGTTTATAATTTGGACAAATTTTCACCGTGTAACATATTTTACACAATGCAAACAGCACTCATCAGCACCGGAACCGATTCGTTTCAAACGAAATTAGTTCCGTTTCTATTTTATGCAAAGGGACGCAGCAATTCGGAAGATTTGGATAAAGTTATCGATTACCGATATAGATATATGAGAGATATTGACGACGCATATGACACGGATTTATATGATGGATTTAGTCAATTTCCGGTTAGTTCAAAAACTTTGTGGATTTGGATTCTTTTACATTTTTGATGGATTTTTTTTTAATTGAATAATTGTTTTTAACTTTTTTTGTATCAATAGGCATCGAATCGAATTTCTTTGTTGCTGGTGGCTCATAGTCTAAACGGAGAATTACAAACAATTCAACCACTTAAATTAGACGATTTGAATTTGTGTGGCATGCATCAGCAACAAGTACACTTTGGACAAAATTTGGCCAGCGCATGCCAAATTGACCTACGAGCTCTCATTGAAATTGGGGAACGGAAACAATCGTTTTTAAATTTGTTCTTAAATTATACGGAAAACAATTTAAATTTGGTGAAATCTGTTCCAATTCTGATTCGTAATGCGTTCACATACAATATGGTAAAGTATTTTGTTAAAATTTAATTCGGTGTTCTTTGCAAGTATTTAAATTTGATTATTTTAAACTTTTTAATTTTTTAGAGTCCATATGAACGTGATAAATGGCAATTTGTGAAGCGATTTTTCATGATCGACACATTTACTGGCCGAAATCGTACGTATCGATCTCATCCGTATGCAGCCGAAAATATTTTTGAAAAATACACAAGCATTCGATATGTGAAAAAGGTCGAATTACTCTTTCAACTGAATGAACACCACTACTATTTTGGCAATAAGATATCGGTTCCTCAGTTGATAGTCGAATATGCATCCATTGATATGCGTGAATTTCGATATGCAAATAATTTGGATATGGATTTCGAATTTCGTGTTACATTTACAAAAGAGTTTGGTATTGGCATTTTTTTGCACGTAAGTAACAAAAGAAAAAGAAAATCGAATACTTTATTAATTTTTCTACATTTTGCTTCAGATCCTATTTACGATTGCTATGGCGGCTGCATTTGGAATGGCCATTTTTCAAACGATGTCCTTCAAACGCCGCAAACAACAAAATGACTTTGATTCATTCCTTTTGGTGAAATTCATAATTCATTGTTGCTCAGCGGTGGGAACGGTGTTGTTTTTAAGTGCGTCATTTTTAAGCATATACATCTATTTTATCTACAAAACACAATATGTTGTGAAAGTGTTACCTCCATTCGGTGAATTGAAAATGATAAAATTCTTCTTCATTTTGTCGTTCATTTTGAAGGTGAGTTTTGTTTATTCTCTTTATCATTTCGTTCTCCGTTTTTCAACTTGGTCTCTCTGGTAGATCGTTAAATTCTGCCATCATTTGGGCTTGCAAATAAATTGCGATATATTTTTCATCGATTGGGAACGACCACGAGTATTTGAACATCAAATTACATTGAAATCCACAAATAACTTGGACACACCGTCCATTTGTTCGAGTGTAAGTTGATATGCAAGGAAAAATATGAGTCAGTGGAAATTCATTAATCAAATTTCAGGCTCGATATCAACAGAATGATGGACTGTCTGCATGGAGAACGTATTTTGTTGCAAATGAATGGCTGAAACTATCAACAAAGCGCAAATGTTCAATTGGCATTCAAATTTTGATGGTTTTACTCACAATCATCGTAAATATTTTTATCAACGATTCATTCAAAGTTTCAGACGTAATTTGGAATATTCATTTTAGGTGTTTCGCTTTGATTGGGCCCATCTGTTTTCATTCAAATCGATTTTCCATTGGCCATGGACACCAGGTAATTGTTCTATAAAATTGATGCCAAGAAAAATGAAAATTTAAATGTCCATTTGTTTTCATAAGACGCCGATCGGATCATTCGAAATGGACGTTCACTGGAAATGCTTGCAATTGGTTTGATTGTATACTGTGTTTGCTATGCAATTCAACGCGTTTTCAATTTTCTCATATATGAACGATACATACTCAATTCTATTCAACAATTTATCGACATTTGCTCCATGTCAAACATATCAATGTTCATTTTTTTCATTGACTCATACGGCTACTATATCCACGGAAGGTATATATCAAATACATGTGTATGCACAAGTCTTCAAGCTCTTTTTTTCCATTATTTTAGATCGCCACACGGCTTTGCTGACACTGATATGTGTTCAATGCTGCAACAACTGCGACGCGAGAGCGAAAATATGTGCGGCCATAGAGGCTTATTGCCAAATTCAGAACACCAAACTTTCTGCTTTTTAGCTCCATCACAATTGAGGTAAATATGAAAGATCTATTTCAATCGTTTTATAAAAAAAATGTTTTTTTTTTTTTTTTTGTTAATTATAGAGCTCTTTACAACAAATTGAAATCAACGCTGAGGAAATCAACGGAAGACAAAAATGGGCCACAAAACTATCAACAAAATCAGAATCAGCCCGATGAAACGGTTGGAAAGTTCTTTGAACAAAATCTCCAACAAATTGCTCATACAAACACAACGATCAATCGCTTTCTTAGTGCATTTATTGATCATGTACGGATCGAATCTGCTGTGGAACAAATATTTTTTTTTTATTTCACTTGAAATTCACTCATTTCTTTCTTGCAGGGACTGAAAGATTTGGACTATATAATACAAGAAAAATCAATTGTGGAATATATTTTTGACTTTGAATTTGATAGCAATGTCACTGAAAGTAAGAAATATTGACTTTGTTGAAGCTGGCAACTAATTTAATATTTTATTTCATACAGATCGCGGAACATTTTATATGGACAATGGTCATTCATTTGATAGTATTTTATTTTATGGCAACGAGCAGCTTTTATTCCAAATCGAAATTTTGCTATTCCTCTTCATGATTATAATATGTGGAAATTTCTTGTTTGCAATTTTAATTCTGGGAATTTGTTCAGAGGTTATTATAAATATTCTTCTCAAAGTAAACAATCGAACTTATTTGCTTAAAACATTTTTTTTTTCACCTTTCACAGATATTAAAACATACAATGCGATTGCTTGTAAAAAGAAATTTGTCCGATCAAACATTGATCGATGAACGATTTTTAATATAATTTTAATTCGTGTTCAAATGTATTTTTAAAATGGAAAATAAAATTGGTTGAAGTATTTAAGAAAAAGAAAATCGATTTTTTTATGGTAAAAAAGGCAGTTCGCGATCTCATCATCTTAACAATCGATCTATTTTTGGGTTTTTGATTTTGTAATCAATAATTTTTCTTTGTTCGACTCTATTGACGAGACTGCTGCGAACCACCCGACATACAAAGCATTTCAGTCGCTATTTGTATCGATTGTGAGAAATTCAAAGTTTAGTGAATTATAAAAATTCCAAATGAAAAGCCACAACAATGTAACTTTATACACACTCAATCGCAATCATATTTATCGTTCCATACACATATAAAATACATATAATATTCATCCGTTCCATCAAATAAACGTCATTGCATTTGTAAATAGCAACGATACGATTGTGTACCTTACCTTTCTATTCAATTGTGAACTGATACATGCGCACAAACGGTCATTTATTCGTAAGTGTTGAGCGCAAGAATCGATCTCGCGTACTTTCATTTTGCACTGTTATTTACATCTACGCATGTGTATGTGATGTTCAAAAAGCAATGATGTTTGCGTGCAAATCATTTAATGGAGCTGTGTTGGTTTCATTGTCAGTGATCGCATATGCGCACACTCAATTGATGATCTCACTTAAATGTCAGATTGAAAATAGAAACATCAAATAGCCTCATCATATAATATTCTTAAGTTCATTTTTATTTCAGAATTTTAAATTCACTGCAAAAACTTTCAACGATAAAATCTAAGTAGATTTTAATTTATATTTCATGAACGAGCATTTTTATAAGGCTTTAAATTTTTAACTTAAATTTATGAGGTGTATAGAGAAAAATAAAGCCAAACAAGAAAAAAAAACCAAATCAAATATTTGTACATGTGATCTTAATAGAAATGTTCATGACATTGATAATGCATATGTGCATTGGATGATACCAATGTCATCACTAACGTTCTTCAATCCATACGATACGCCCTTTGGAACGGTGATATCACAACCAGCAAAAGCATCCATGGTGGTATCGTCACATTCTATGAGGAATTCACCTTTAAGCACATGCAATTCCTGAAAAGATAGATGAAGATAATAAAACAATAACATTTAAAAATAGTGGCTGATTGTAATCTTTAACCAAATGTGTCAACTTACCACTTCCTCGTGACTTGGTCCTTTAACCTTAGACGCTCCACTCCTAAATCGCATAAAACCAACAGTTTGCCGTGATGCCGATGGTATAAAACCATAGTCGACACCGTCTCTTTCCATATAAGAAATTTTGTCCGTTGACGATATTTCTGTCGGAAGAAAAAAAGGAGGTTCAGTGTTAAATTCGAAAATGTGAGAAAATTGTATGGGCAAGAGCCCAAGAGAGTTGACATACCAATTTGACCAAATCTGTTGTTTATGTGTTCAGCATCGGTGTCTTTAATACTGTGTATGATTGGATCTTTTTGTTTGAGATTAAGCATGCCTTTCCACCAGTCTTCTTTCGATAGCGTTTTTTTCTTTATTAGCATCGGAATTTCTTCTTGGAATGGCGTAATATCATTGCGATGCTTCTCTGCTTTTTCGTGGCTTTCTTTGATTGTTGACAATTTCATCGATTTTGTCGATTTACTACTTGAATGTGTACTATTTGACGGTCGTTTGGTACGTTTATGCCCCATTTCAGATTGTGCACGAGGTTTTTTTCTCGGTGGTTCACTTTCGAATTCGTTTTGAAATGTAACAACAGGCGCCGTATGTCGAACTGGTTCTCTTGACTTTCGTTTTGTTGTGGGTTTACTAACCACACTGCTATAAAGTTCGTTTCGGAACTGTTGCAAAGAATTTGCTTTTACATCACGGCCTGATCTTCTCATGGTAGTCGGAACTTCGGTTGCTAACGATCAAAAAAAAAAAGAAGTAAAACAATTAGAAAAGATGCAATGAAAGCGATTCAGTGTAATAATATGTACTTACATGTGACTTCATTTTCTGGTGCAATGTCTACTTGTTTTTTTGCTTTCGCCGTCGTTTGATTCGTTTTTTTTGTCGCATTTGTTCGAACTTTCGGTTGAGCTTTCTGCTTTCGTTTTGGCGATGGTTCTTTTTGTACACTTTGATCTGTTGTACTCGGTTCATTGTTTTCAATGAATTCATCTTCATCCATTGGTTCAACATTAATTGGTTCGTGTTCCATTTCTTGTTCTTCTTGTTGTGATTCGTGTTGTTGCTCTGGCCCATGCGATATTGTCAAAACTGATTGGTTTGCATTGACACTGTTGTTTTTGGTTACATTTATTGATCTTGATTTTGATACCCGGACTGCAGGCGCAGATGGCACTTTGAATACAGAATCATTGGCCGCCGATGAACTTTTACTGCTTTTTGTCGTTTCGATATTTTCATCAACAGTCTCATCATCATCTTCAAAAATAGTCGAACGAAGTTGACGTGGCGTTGGTTTTTTCGATGGTTCCTTATGTTTGATTTTTTCGATATTTTTTTCGAAAACTTCTAAATCTTCATTTTTCTTTTTTGGTATTCGCTTCCTTCCTACTCGGCTGCTGTTACTGTTCAAACCAAGTGACTGGTTCTGTTGCTGTAAAAATTGACGAATTTGAGATATACGCTATAAAAATAGTGTAACATTGATTAGACTCGATTGAATCAAATCGATAAAAAATATTTAAAAAGATAACTTACCTCATTAAAATTGCGCAAACTTGTTTGTGGTGATCCCTCCTTTATTAAATCGTCATCATTTTGAAATTCAAATGGTGGCGGTTGAATGTACGATTTACTTGCGTGCAAATTTGAAATATTTTCAGTTGAATCACCAATTGTTTTTCGTGTTGAATTTCTCATTGAAATCCGATTCAATTTTACAACCGGATTGAATTCTTTTGAAAGAGAATTGGTTTGATTTAGTTGCGATGTGCGCTCGTTCACAGATGGTTGCTCATCATTTCGATCGATTAAGGCTACATCATTTTCATGTCCTTCATCATCCGCGATGGGCTCAAGAAATGCTTCTGATGGCAAATTGGCTGCATCATTAATACTGTATGTATCACCGCCAGTATGGCTTGACGATGTCAGTGCTTGCGAATTTTCAGTGGAATTCATTCCAACGTTTGGAATGTCATTTGATGGTTGGGCCAATCCATTTTCTGTTGCAACATCATAGGTTGCATTTTGAATTGATGTTTTTGGTTTAACAAATGTCTGCGAACTTGGCACCATAATGCTTGACACACTCTTTGCACTCAAGTTCGAGTTTCGTTGTCGTGTTCGCATTGGCGATGCAATTGAATCTCCTGTAATTGTTCGCGTTAAATTGTCAATTTTGTTGAAAGTTGTTCCATCGCGTCGGGATTGTTCTGGATCGTCTTTCGGAAAGAGTTTGCGTCTTGCCGAAATATTGCCACGGTCTAAAATCGGTGTATTGGATCGATCGGAATTGATCATCTTGTGACCATCGTTCGAATTGCTATCATTGGTCAGTATACTGTCGTTGCTTCCATTTTCAGCGTTTGGACCATTTTCGTTAAGCGGATTATTTGTACGAATCGTGTGTGTTGTTTGTTTTGTTTGTTGTTGTTCTTGTTGCGATGGTTGTGATGTTTGGGGATGTGAATTGCTTACATTCACATTTATCGTGACATTTTGTGGTGGAACTACTGTTGCTGGTGTTGATATTGGTTGCGTTTGTTGATTTGCGGTTGGCGTTTGCACTACGATAAAGTCATGACGCCATCCGCCATTCTTTGAACTAGCTGGCGTTGCATCACCAATATTTGATCTCGGCGTGTGGACAATTCCTCTGAATATCTTCGATACTGGAATACGAGATGGAGTTCTTGACATTAGATTTCGGCCTGGTGTTGTTGATGATGGCACGTATTTCGATGGTGTTGTCATCGGTGATTTATCTCGAATCGATGGATGTGGTTGAAGTTTTTGTGTGCTATACACCAAATTATTGCTTCGAGGCGCTGCCTGCTGGTCTGTATTCTGTTGTGTAACCTTAAAAAAATATACGCACATTGAAATTGAAATCATAAAAAAACATGTGCCGATTGTTATTTTTACCTGTGCTTGCACTGGATTATTTTCGTGATCGTTTTGTGAATCTGGTATTTCGTTTTCTTGAGTTTCGGGAATTACCGTCTCGTTTGGTTGCGTCTCTGGGATTGCAGTGTCATTTGGTTGCGTTTCCGGAACTATAGTATCGTTTGGTTGTGTTTCTGGTACTCGAATTGATGTCGATACTGGTTCATTGTTTTTATTGCTATCGTTTGTTAGCGTTTTATCTGATGAGTTCATTGTTCGTGTTCTAGCATCTTTTTCGTGAGCATCTCCGTTCGATGAGCTGACTTCTTGGTCGTTATCTGCTTTTTCAGTATGTCGTTCTTTGGTGGCAAAGACAGACGCTCGTTTTTTATTTGTTCCAACTGGTGTGCTGAAATTTGTCGGTAGAAAAGTGTTCGGAATCATATCTCCTTTGAATTTCGTGGTTCTTCTTGGCGAACGAATTCGATCGACGGATTTTCTCATTCTATCGCGTACAATGGCTGCCGGTGTTCTTGAGCTGGTTCGACTTCTTCGATTTTGTTGTGGTGTGCTAAATGTCCATGATCGATTTGTAGGATTTGACGGAAGACTTAGGTTTGACAGTGACGACGGTGTGAATGAATCAGATGTATGACTCATTCGAGTCCATTCGACATTATAATCAGAAAGTGGACTGTTTGAAACCTGAAACAATGAATGCATTGCATTATTATTTTATGTTTTTGCAGGAAAAATCATATCATATTGATTTTGCACGCTTACCTTTACTGGTCGTTTTCGAATTTCTGGATCAAGATTGGTTCCTTTATTCTTTTTTACCGCCCAACCAACTAACTCAGACACTCCTGTGTCATCCAAACATGCATCGACACTATGATCCGAATCTGAGTTACCATCCAAATTATATGTATCCAAATTTTCCCTAGCGAACATCTGTCTACTGAAATAACGGAAGAAAAGAAGAAGAATGAACATTTTTGTTTTTTTACCCAAAAAATTAAAACATCTATTTTCATTATACGACCGTACAAAAATGAATGAACAATGCTTGATTCATTCATTTCGACACAGAATATCACTTTAATTTCTTTGTTTCGATCAAAAACGAATTTATTTATTTTATTATTCAAACAAAAAGTGCTTTCATCCATGGTAAATCACACTGTATATATTGTATACATAACAGCAGTTTGATTGTAAAAATAAACACAATGAACGCTATTATTCAATACTTACATTTTATTCTGATTGACCGGGTTTAGCGGACGTGTATCCAAAGTATTACCATGCCAGTTCATATTGATGTTTTATTGTGATTTTGCTTTTATACAGATGAAAATACACTATCGAACGTTTGAATGCGGTGCACGCGTCTCACCAATGCATTCGAATACTAAAATCTCACGCTAGTAGTATTCTGAAAATACGATGGAATAACAGCATACCATTCAGTCTATAAACGATAGTTAATTGTTTTGTTTTCAACAAAATACACAAACACTTCTCAAAAACGTTGATAAAGAAAGAAACTTTGCAATTCAAATCGATAGAACTGCAGTCATAATATTTTGCGTGTTTACTCAATTGGCTTCACTTATGTTATGTGTGATATTTGGTGGGATTTGTTTGATCGTTGACACATTTAATTCGAATTTATATTAGTTTAGAAAGCGGCCACCACACTAGCGCCACGGCGAATCACAGCAATTTGGGGTTGTCGCATGTATTTGACACTCTGGTGTCATTTAGAGACTGTACTTACTTATTCACAAATTGTGTTTACGTCTGACAAATTAGTTTTTGGTTTTTATTGTATAATACACATTCGATAAAAGTTCACGCGCAAAAAATAAAGCGAAATCAAATAAGTTTCGTCGACGAAAATACAGTAGCATAAAAAATGAATCAACACTCAAATAATGCGATATCGTCACCGCAACAACCACCATCGGCCCAATCACAGGGTTCAACGTCTAGTACAGGCAGTCTTCCGACTTCAACACCCGCTCATCCAACACAATCCAAAACAGAAACACTTGATAATATTGCCAAAGTGAAAAGTTTGACCGGTCCGTTGCGAGATTCGCTTGCTGTATGTTATCACGTGAAGAATTAGATTTAATTCGTCGTCAAAAATTGACAAAATACTTAGAATTATTTTTCTATTTGATTGATTTTTGGATTTTTCTAGATGACGTTGAAAACAGCAGCCAATTTGCTACACCACAACAATCTAATTGATAATGGGCCGATCAAAGGGATTGATAATAGTAATCAAACACCGCCACGTTTTGATAAACACTTGGAAGAGTTCTATTCGATTTGTGACCAAATTGAATTGCATCTGAAGACGTCAATTTTATGTTTGCAACAAAATTCAGCTTCACAACGCTATTTGCCGTCACAAGTTATGTTCACACGTATGGACACCACACCAACAAATGACAATGCAGTCTCATATCCACAGTATTTATCTACGGTGCGTCAACATATCGCATATGCGAAAGACATACACGATACGCTCATTTGTGCCGCTCAAAATCTAGCACCCAGTGAATAAGGGACCACTCATATTATAAGTACATCATTTTTTTACCTGCGTTTTTTAAGAATAAATGAATAAAAGGACCGTCATAATTTATAAAAAAAATCTTTCAATTGTTTATTTGTTAAATAGTTCATCCTTAAAGATTATGTGAAATAATAGAAAATTTTGTGTTCTACACGTTTCAAATTTGGAAAAAATTAAATTCTAATTATAAGAAATTCTATAACAATAACCGATGTCATAAAAAGCAATTAGACACTGCTGCAACTTACAACGAGATCACCATTTTCTACAATTCTATCTATGCTTTTGTGATTGTTTCCTATTCTCTTGTTGTGCTATACATTCGTCTGAATAACGAAACATTTACGCTAATTATAAAAACGTGTTGCCATCACTTTTGTTCTTACACCATTCTTTGTGATAGACCATCTACATAAGCAATTGAACATAAGCAATAGAATATCTATTGTATATATAAGCTATTAAGCATTTGCAAAAAGCTTCGTTTCTGAAATAGCTGAGAAATGTCTCTACTTAATTTAAACTGAACATAATATGAAAACACCAAATATATTTGTGTGTAAAAAAGTGCTGCATGAATCGATGATATGAAATGTTCACTGATTTTTTATAGTTAACACATTTATCGAATGTTCGTGTGTTTTTTCATTGCTTTGGTTTGGTGTTTGTCGTAATTTAGCATTTTCAGGGTTCGACATCACATCATCAACGAATGCACGCGTTTCCAATTTGAGTTGATGAAGTCGGGCATGCAACGAGCGATTTTTTCGTAATAGCATAATTGTTTTCATTGCAATTTCCATCAAATCTTGACGATAAAATGGATTATTGTAGCGTGGTGATGACATTTTTGATCGACAACACATTGTCATCGCATCAGTTGTTGATGATACCGGCGAAAATGGTGTTAATGGCATTAAATAGTTTAACGGCTGAACACGTATATTTCCTCGTTTGAGATCTTCATTAAATGATGATGATACCGAATTTTCATTCGTATCACTTGATGTACTGTAAAAATAAACAAAAAATATCGCGTCAAATTATGAATGCATAAAGATTCAATAATAAAATCAATTACCTGATTACGTCATCTTCGGAATCAACGAACTTTTGACGCTTTGCATAATTATGAAAGGACATTGGTGTTGAAACACTTGGAATACTACTACTGTCTGATGAATCTTCGCTTTCATATGACATTCGAGTTTCTCGCCTGCAGCGCTTAATTTTATTACGGCGATCGGATGAATACGGAACAAATTCTCCACCTAATCGATTATAGGTGTCCTTCTCATTACTCGGTTGATTTTCGCGATTTTCTTGGCGGCCAACTGCAAAAAGGATAGAATAAAAGCAAAAATTAAAAGAATTCGATTATATAAAAATTATACATAATTATTGTCTCATTAAGAAAATCCTAACTATTTAAAGGCGATTTCGGAATATTTATCGAAATTACTAAACGGTTTCCCAAAAATACGGGAATTAAATTTTTTTGTTAAACTTCCAAATTTGCACGAAAATTAACGTTTTCGGAAAAAATTTATTGCAAGGAGTGAACATAAAAAAACGAAATAATTATCAAAAAATAAATGAATTGAAATTAGATAATATGGTCATTGGTCATGTTAAAATATATTTTCAAAGAACAAATGTTACGGAAAATCTATATATTTCAAAACGAAAATTAACACAAATCATATGTTCTATAAATTCTCTATGAAGCACAAAACGTAGTTAACAGCTAAGCGTGAAGCAGCTTATCTATCGATGTATATTCATTGAAATGAATCGCTCTAATTTCAACGCAATTTCCATACAAGAAACGTGTTTTCAAAACTAATGATTAAAGTGATATTTAAAAATTGTCTTAATTAATTCGAATTAACTTACCATAGCTAATTACCGAGCGGTGTCTCAATATTCGATTGTTGTTTTGATATGAATCCATATCATCTTCACAGATAGTCGGAGCCATAATTTCTTTGCTTGTCAGCTGTTTCTGAAAGAGAAGAACAAAATAAAATGAAAACCATTTGAATTATATATTCGTATATATATATATATATATATATATTGAATTTCGATCCATAAAATGTTATTGATGAAGGTCAGTATTCGCTCGTGTTGCATGTTTATTCAAAGTCTAGTCGTTCCGTGAAATAACATTTGAAAAAAAATAAAAAGTGTCTTGTTTTTTCACAGCATTCGGTTTTTCTTATCTATAATGACATTTTAAATTAATCGAAAATAATCTATTGTTTAATTTTGATTGCAAGCCACGTGTGTATTCTATTCTTAAAATAGAAAAAAAATAGTGAAATGTGATCCAAGAATAGTTTAAACATGAATTGTGTATTCAGTGAAAATGTGGTATCTATGGGAAGAAAAACAAAGTCGCACGGAAATGTGATATAAATGCCAACGCTTCTTGTTTTTAGAATGGTATTGGTGCTTCCTTTTTATGTACATTTATTGTGTAAACAAGATACTTCAATTCTGTCGTAAAACCATGTAAATTCATTGTTAAGTTATTCGAATCATATTGTATCAACTCAAGAGGCATAACACGTGTACTCGCACATTTCCATAAGTTAGATTGGTTTGACATTGTTATGTGAGGCTAAATATTTCCCCTCTCACGACTGACTGTTGTACAATCTGTATGAGTAAACATTTAATTAAAAAAACGTGGCTCTTTGTATATACCTTCGTGAAATTCTGTTGGAACCCATTAGACCCAAGTTTCAAGAGAGAAATGAACGTTTTGACGAAAAAACATAAATTATCGCAATGCCAAATTTGCATTAAATTCAAATTGACAGTGCTTATCCGACAGCCATGTATTATATCCATATTTATCTGATAGTGAGTTGTATTTTAAATGTCAAATTCAATTTTAGCGAATTCAGGTGAAGACAAAACCAAAGAGATTTTGGCTTCTTTTTTCTATTCAAAAGGCCTTATTAGAATTTCCATCAATACAATGAAAGCACATCCATAATCCCGATATAAATCATAATATAATTCGAAATCTGATGCCATTTGACATACGATATTCTGGAGAAATGAGAACCGACACACTCCGTCGGTGCAATGATAGGTTCATTGAATTGTCTCTCATTGCGTCGTTGCGATTTTACTAAGTGCCAATATGTGAAATGTCGTCAGTCTTTTTTTATGATCTCTTAAGTTGCAAGCAGGGAATATTATTGAATTGTTTGTCACCAAAAGCTGTTAGTGGCGCTAGTGCAAGCCAATTTTTTTTTATTCCTTCCTAATAGCAATAACAATCAAAGTTCACATTTCATGTAAACCAACAAAAAAGGTGGCCAAAAAATGACGAAAAAAATCGATTTGCGTTTATTTGCAGTATATTGAAAATGAAATATCACGTTTCATTGTGTCGTTGCTGGGTGTCTATAATGTATATATGCAGAGTAACCGTGACAGCTCAGAGACAAAATAAGCACATTTTCAATGCGATGATGTGTGATGTTTATTGTTTCGTGACGAATCTGCCGAATCACATAATCGGTTTCAATTGACACTCGTGATTTTTAGGTCGCGTGCTGATCGATATTTGCGTTGAATGACCAGAGTCTAATTAGGAATGTAATGCACTTGACTGATTTATAAAAAAATATCAATGAAGAAAATTACATATTCCTAATTGCAAGTCTGTTGAAGTTTTCTTTTTCATTTGTGTACGCTAACGCACAAAACCTGTTTGCATGCGTGCATATGTTTGTCGGTGAAGCTCGATGGAGTCAATGATCTATGTGAAAACAATGCACGTGTTTCAATCAAACTTTTATGCGTAGAAACAATTGGTGTGGCATTCAATTGCCGTTGCGTTTCATAACAACCATACGTTCGTCTCGATTCTATTGAAAATAACAATTGTTTTTAATCACATTTGATGTCTCTTCTTTCTGTGCGCATGACTGGTATGCATTTATTATACGTTGCTTGTAATTAAAATTTGCAATGTTGCAAACGGTTTGTCTATGATTTATTGTGGTTTATGCTCATCCAACAAATCAACCGAGATCACGTTTTGAACGCTGCGAATGCAGTCATTAATATATTATCACGAGTTATAAGCAATTTACTGCATGTGACATGGAGACGCAAGCGAATTTATGATTGGTTCGTAATTAACATTAAATTGGCTCAGCCAATTTTTTGTGCATTACCATTTTTTTCATTACAGTATATAAAATGTCTAATTGAATTTGTCGTACTAAAATAATGATCGCGTTTGTGGACACTCCAAGGCACGTGAGCCTCCATTTTTCTTTGTTGATTATTGTTTAATTAAACTTGCCACATTTTATTTTCGTTTATTTAATCAAATGGTACGGAACCAATGACATGACTTTTTGCTCTTATCAAATGTGGAGCAGAACAGCCAAACAATACACAGACATTTATTTGGTAGCCTGATTTGAAAACAAGTTTACTAACATTCATGTATTTGATATGATAGCGTGCAATGACGCTGCAATCCTTTAAACACACACATTTTTCCCGAAAATTGTTTTCAACATTAAACCGTTCCAAACTCAATATCGATACTTTCAATTCGAATAAGTTACACAATTTAAACTCAATGCGGTCATATTTTCGTCATTTTTATAATTTTGTGTTGTTCTAGAATTGACCGCAATTTATCGCATTCATAGTAAGAGTGAAAATCAAACAATCAATTCATCGTGTACGAGTGTCAATTCATTATTATAAAACATTTACGTCAAAAACATCAAATTTTTTTTTATTCAACAATTAATATTTCTTCTTCTTTATTACTTGATATCAAATGATATTTTGATATGTAAATATTTTATAATAATGAATTCACGTTTACATTTTACCGCATATTTTTTGTGTGTAAACGAATATTATTTACAAACATTTGAGTCATAATGATCTGTACTCTTAAAAAAAAGTTTTCTGACGTCAATGAACGCATATCGATTGATTTTTGGAATTTGGAATGAGAAAAAAATATTTAGAATCGAATGTTTCCAGATGTAAACAACGATTATCGTGTGCAACGCAAACATGTTTTTGTTTTTTATGGTGTATTTTTACAATTTTACACATTTTATTCACAATAAATGATCAATTTATTTTCGATTTTTACGGGCTTGAACTGTTGCGTTCTGACCAAAATGACACGTGTTCTTGGCACTCCTTCAAGTGATGAATGAAGAATCTTACATATATTACGAAACACGTTGACTCACCATATATTCAATGAAAGCGAATGATCGTTGATCGTTAAAAAAGCGAATAAATTCAATCAAAAAAAATCAACGGAAAAAACAATGTATTTATTCTATTGTAAATTCAAAAAACCGTAATCATACTGTTATGTGTGCGTGTACACGTGCATTCGACTAAACGAAAACAAACTAAATCACAAAAGATTAAGGCGCACATCGGTTTCATCGATCTTTTTATTTATAATATAAATTTATACGATCATAGATGACTTTTTAGTAACATTCTTTGAGCGTGTTCCGTTAATCAATGTCTTCTCATTCGGCTCGGTATGATAATGATATTAATTCATGCCAATTTGAAAATCAGCAACAACCACGCGCCTTAAACGCGATAATAATAATTCATCAGCGCAAGTATTTATAGCTTATTCTCGAAATAAATCGACGAAAAATACTTCAAACATTTGTCAAGCTCACAATGAACTCATGCATTTTGTAATATATCAACTTCCGTAGATCATGAGAAAAAAAATCACATCAATTTACGATTTTGTGAAGAAGAAAATAAAAAAACATTGACATGTGTAACAAAGATTCACGACAAAAAAGTTCAAATCAAACACACGCATGAATCCCATCGAATGACAAACAAAACAGAATGAATGAACAGGGAAAAAATAACGATTGAGTACAACAACAATGTCATTTATACGACCGCACGTGGAACAAACGAAATTCGCATAAAGCATGAGGAACAACAACAACAATATTACACGAGCCGCGCTTCTTGATATGTGCCAATGTGAAATAGTTTGTCATTAGTTTTGTTGAAAATTCATAGACACGATGACGAAAGATGATCACACTTAGTTTTTGTACACGTTTCAAAACTAAATTTACAAATGAGCTGAAGAGTAGGAAGTTTCCGTTGAATTTGATGGTCTGTTTGAAATTGCAAATGGATACGTCGAAAAAAGTATAGGCAAACAGACAATCAATGTTCAATGTTGATTCGATAACAGTCAATAACAGAAAGCTTAAAAAGGATAATTTGAAAGGATAACATTGTTTGATTAAATATGATACGATTATACAACAAGAGATAAAATACATTTTTAGAAGTCATATCAATCACATCATTGCTCAAATTAGAGAACAACTCTATAAAAAAACAATGATTCATAATAAAAAGCTGAGCTTTGTCTAAAAAAAATAGTCACATTTTCGCAATACATCAAGACTCATTTTCAGCATTGTTTACGTGATTGTTTAATGGAGAGCGATCAAGTGGTGACTATCCAATCAGCAACATTGTAGAGCACGTTTTTCAGACATTGTTCTCCCCCTCATGACATACAATGTGCTGTCGTTGATTAAAATGCAATGAGATTCGTGTATGATGAGCAATGCGAAAAAAAAGAATCCAAACCTTATAATTCACATTGAACGCAGTATTAATAAAACCAATGAGTAATGAGTTTCACGTGTGTGAACCGTTTGTGAACAATGAAACTGTTGTTGACAGAAGAATTGACTCCAGTTTCATTACAAAGTCGGTTCAGGAGCCATATTCGTATTAATAAACAGTTTTGGATGTATTTGTGACACAGCGAAGCAATGTGACTTTTTTTAAATGGATTTACAACTTCCACAAAATAATTATACAACCATTGTTTGTGATGTGCATTACCATTTACGTGTTACGTTTTAAAACAACTCTGCATGTGATAATAAAGATTTTAGAAATAATGAGACATGGTTAAAATGTATGGGAAACAACGCAGGTTTTGTATAAAGATGCTAATGCATGTTTCATAAACGTGATATGTGCTTCTCTTTGATCAATTATCTTATATTCAACCCGGAAATAGCCGCTACATGCGGCACTTACATCATTATAAGCTGAACCAAATTGATCCGCATCGATACAATGATTACGTGTAATGGGCTTGATTATATTTCAGTTGCAATGCACAGAAAGAACTCAAAATGATAATAATATCTTATCGAAATAATTAATTCACTTGATACAGAATAATGAGTCGTCACAGTTTGTGCGTCAATATATACGCAGTTCTTGTTTTGCTTTCAGGCCGGCGACTAGACACTAAATAAACAAATACGTTTCATTCAGTTTTTTATTTGTTCTGAAGGTTCCAATGTTTTGAACAGTTGGATAGAGTTCACGTTACGTTACGGTGTCGATATATGGTTTTTTTATCGTAACAAGAACCTTTTTGCATATTAAATTAGTGCTACGAAAACAAAATTGTTTGGAATAATTCGATATGATGGTGTATGAAATTTACATATTTTATTTTTCGAAGATTCTTAAAATGAAAAGGTTTCAACGAATTCATTGCATGAAATATTTGGTACTTATGCTGTGGTTCTTTTGCTTTTAATCATTAAATGACTCCTTGGAATTGGAACAAAAATCAAGAAAAAACTACATTAATATTTTGGGCGAAAAAACATGAGAATTCTTAAGTGAAATGGAAATATCTATCGGAAATAAAGAAGGGTTCTTTTTTCATTAAATTAAATGCTTTCATTTTAAGCAAACGAGACATTGGTTTCATTTTGAAAAATAACTCACAACCAATCGGTTGCGCAATACATTCCTTTAGTTTTATATCCCTAAAGCGATTAAATTCGATAGAGAAAGAATTGACTAGAGAAAAGCAAACAGTAAAATTGTTCAATAGTAGGGATGTTTTCGCGTATTGTTTCATTTTCAATTGATTTACTGCGAAACGTGGCAATTTGGGAGCAATCAAATGAAAAGTTTGTGCCATCGCAAGTGTTCGGTGTATACCGATTTGTCGTTCGTTTTATGTTCGTGTATGTTGCAACTGTATGCGAAACAGTCCATTTAAAAACGTACGAAACATTTGAAGTATGAAATTGTGTGCACCCGTAAATTTGGCACCAATTCTAATAATTTTGACATTTTTTAAAGATATTTTGCGATAATTTTTCGATAGCAACGAGCATTGGTAATATTTCGTTTAAAATGTTCACCATTTATACGAAAATTGATGACATTTATGAATTCAAAAATAATATGGATGCGAATATTTTTCAACCGCGTGACAGAAAGGAGCAAAAGTAATAAAATTTATTTATACATTTGTATTTTAATGTTCTCTGAATAAAAAAATACAATTTTTTACAGAATTTTGAAAATAACCGAAAATTTTACAAAAATCGTCAATCGTTTTTGGTTTTATTCCATAACATGTACGTCATTTATGGCACCAGTTGTTCCATTATTTCAAATGAAACGCACTTTTCCATTACATTTTTGGTAATTATTATCAATTGTTTCGTCCCAAAATAATTTAATTTCAAATAATTTCGTTATAAGGTACCCATTTTCGTTGGACATGGAAAACAATTATATTTTTTATTCATTTTACATTCATCAGTCACTTGCAAGTATTTTGCTTGGACAAGTTGCGGCAGCTGCGGATACATTCATTTTTTCATCGCTTTTGTATTTTAACTATCAATTGAAATTGCTTGGCTATCGATTTTCAAAATGCGGACACGATATACAAATGTCGGATAATGCAAAGTACAAACAGTTTGTTGATTGTATTAAAATGCATTTAGCAATCATTGAGTATGTTATTGATTGATTGATGCAAAAAAAAATTATATTAAATGGAAAATTGTTTTGTTTTTAGGTCGTTTAAAAAATTTCATAAAATTTTCAATCGTGTATTTTTCATACAAATTTCCCAATCGGTATTAGTTTATTCAATGTTAACAGTATTAATAGCATCAATCGATGTGGTGTCTACACCTTTCCTCTCAAAATTTTGCCATTTAGCTGTGATGATCTTTGAAATGGGTGTGCTTTGCCATTTTAGCAACGAAATCTTACATTCGGTTTGTTTGAACATTTTGATGGAATATTTCTATTTTCGTTTAATTTGATAAAATGTAAGTCAGGCGATAACTTTTGTTTCTCCTTATCGTTTTTATAGTCGCAAATGCTTTCACTTAACGCATATTTTAGCAACTTTACTATGTGCGATAATCGTACACGTCGAACACTTACAATGTTCATACGAACAGCGAATCATCAACCAATTGCTGTTAATGCGAACGGAGTTATTAAATTCGTTCTAAATTTGCAACTTTTCTTTACAGTCGGAAACTTTTTCTTATGATAGATTTAAATCCCACTCTTTTAGATGCAATTTTAAATCAAATTTACGACCTTTATTTTATTGCAGATTTTACGGGCCACGTATTCGTATGCAATTTTGATATTCAACTTTAAATGAATAAATACCAAAAAAAGCTATATTTATTTTTGGAATTCATGAAAATTCATAAATTTTACGTTTAGCGGAAATAATTTTGGCACAACAATAGATATGGAAACTGGCTTCTTTTGACTGCACGAGGACGGATTAAAAAAAAACATCAATCAATATTGATTTGAATAAATTTGATGGAAATAAAATCACAAAATTTTATTATTAGAAAAGCAAACCCAAAATTCGATAATTTATCATCAATCAATGTTATTCATCATCTGATACATAATTAGGTAGCTCATCAGACATATCAATAAATATAATCAGCATTAGGGATGTTCGAATAGGTTGTATCGAATTTGAACGAAACATACCACATATTGTATTTATTAATTTGAGCAACATATTAGAACAGCTAGCTTTTGGCATCAACTGAATTGCGGGAAAAACTCGCGTGAATAATAAAATTAATTTCGATGATGTCATAAAATGATTCTTATCAAAATCAAATCGCCAAAAACAGTACATCAATGTAAATAGTGTTGTAAAATTGTTGTTAAGCGCAAATCAATCAATCGCTACAAATGTCATTGTGTCCCAGGTGAACAGAAAAAAAGGTGAGCTACCCATATATATAAGCGATTATGCCAACAAACCATTTCGAATAGAAGCCGAAACAATACTCGTGCAAAATTTTCATGACAAAAACGATGAACCAACACGAATACTTCAAACGAAAAAGTATAGCAAACGAATGCCAACAAAAAGTGTGCATCGAACGCAGAGAAAAAAAAATCCATAACACGTGCCGTCGTTTTGTAGAGGAAAAAAAATATGGTTGGTGAGACATTATAAGCGTATGGCATGTGCATTTATACTCTCCGCGTTTTATTTTCTCTTTCTATTTCTTTTATTTTTATTTCTCTCGCTGTTTGTATCACCTACTCAATGCTATATGCTTTGGGTTCGCACACATACAAGACTGTGCTCATCATACAGCCTCTATCGTCACAAGCGGCACGCTTGTGCTTGGGCTATCTTGGCAATTCAATTGTAAATCGCGCGTTTACTTGCGCGTTTTATGACTATATCAATTGTTATAGTGTCGGTTTTGATGAAATAGCGTTTCGTGTGAAAACTTCCAATCCTCATAAATGGCATGTGTGTTCTAGATTTAATCTACTTGTACTATATAAATGATAGAGTTATTTTTTCATTACGACTACTGTGTTTTTGTCGCTGCCGCAGTGCTGTCGAGGCGCGTGTGTTAATTGTAAACAACAAAACTAAATTTCAAAATCCACACGTTAACTGTTTAGCGAAGCCTTTAGCCTTTGACTGAATACACTTCTCTATGACTATGTCTATGTTACGATGTACGTGGCTTTATTAAGCTACCTTGCAATCTGTAGACGCGTGCAATGCCATTCGAAAGCGAAAGTATTGCATAATACCAACGTGCAGTTCAGCTCATAAGCATTGAACGTGTATAATTGATTGCATTTGGAATCGAATGAAATTTATATTCTATATTTAGTTTTCTCAAACAATGATAGCAGCAAAAGAAAAAAATTGGCGAAAATTTGTCAAACTGTTTATACACAGAAATGTACAGTTTTTTTTTATTTATAGATTCAAAAGATACTTACGTTGTTTTAAACTGAAAATGCGGGTTATTGACACAATGTGAAAAATTACAATGTTTTGCCTGATGAAACTAAATTCTCGTCTTCTTTTTTGTTTTTTTTTATATTATTGGCTCTGGCGATGCCACAAATTTAACACACGATACTCTTACAATATGACTTTAAAAAAAAATGTTTACACACATTTACAGGCAGCCAAAATAAAGTCTCACTACTTAAGTCGAATCGTTTATTGTCTCTCTTTTGTTCTCAGAATTTCTTTCTGGATTTTTGTTTCGGTTCTTTTTGCCTTTGCAAAACTTTTTCGAAAGTTCAATGAATTGCGATGACACCAATTCGTGTTTGGCTTTCTTTTTAGCGATAATGATGAGAAATTCTGAGTAAAACGATATTGTATTGTCAATGTTCGATTTGCAAGTGTTATTTTTTATTTGTTTGGAATCAAGTCTAATTTAAAATTCAATTTCAGAAACGTTTTGAAAAAAATTGGGGTTTTTAAAAAGCAAACGAAAATAGAACCTCTCGTGAACACTGTCGTCAATCGACTGAACTCAACATACAAACCGCATAAATATAGTGAAATTCGCCAGCGAAATCGCTTCAACGTTGCGGAGCCTCTACGGTAAGCGAAAGGGGAATCGATGCGTTTTAATGAAAACAACATATATTTTTGTTGTCTTTGGAGAAATGTTACCTATTGAAATAACGATCTAAAAGTGGTGCATGTAAGCTCATGAAATCTTCGATTTCTTTCCTTGTACATTGATTTTGGAATTATTTTCTGGTTTTTTAATTTAAAAAAACTTCGGGAAAATAAACAATGTTCCACACCTGTGGAAGCCAGATTGGAAATGACCAAAACAAATTTAGGGCCGAAGGCGACGCAATACTTTTTTGAACACAAACAATATTTTTATATTACAATAGTAATATATTTTTTGGCCTCGAATTTTCGGTGCTCATTTGAATATTCAGCCCAGATCAGTCGTTGGCCAATTTGCAATCTCTGAGTAGCAGAGATAGCTAATATCTCCAAATATCGTTTATTGCTAAAAAAACGTTGACACGCTTGATGTCACGTTTCAAAGCTTACACGCTTCTTTATTTGGTATATTTTTAAGATGTTTTTTTTTTGTGTTTAAAAATGATAAGTGTGTTCGCTTTGCGCACACGCTTGAATTATCATATCTTATCGTCCGCAATAAATGGAATGACGAATAATTTTTTGATTTGTGGCACATATACATAAAATCATTTAATTATGATCTCTCACCTCTTACATGTGAAATTTCACGTAGCCAAATCGTAACGATGCCGCATCAATGACAATGCGCACTTGACGGGGAAGAACCATATGATTCATATCATCCAACTAAAATCCGTTGGTGTACGAATTGATTATGGTTAAGGGGAAATCAGCTGTATCGTGTAAACCGTTTAAGCCTCTGTGTGTGTCCAATTTTCGTTGAATTCACCAATTGATCGCAACATGTGTGCTATACAAATATTTGTGCTTTCTTTCTTTTCTCGATTCGATTTTATTTACTGTTTACTGTATTAAATTACTGTTTTTCAAGTGATAACACTTCCAAAAGTTAGTTCTTTTGATATTAAAAAAATGTAGACCATTTTTTTGACATTTTTTTAAATACATGAACACATTCAGATTTGATTGAAAACGGGTTCTTATGTTAGAAAAATGTACTTTTAGAGGCTGTATTTGAACGAAAATTATAGACTTGAATCAAAATAGCGTTTCATTTGCGAAAACCAACAAATAAAATGATTCAATTGACATGATCAATATTTGCTGTGAGTCTTAATAAAATGAGTCGTATTCAATTGCAATACAAGAGTCACAGCAAAGGTGTTTCAGAATAGATAAGCAGGCGCATACATTTTCGAAGATATATCGTTCGACTGGTTGTCTAGTTTGGAATTCAAATTAAAAGTAAATTAAGAAAATCAAATGTAAGTTTGATTTAAAATGTATCTAGAATGTAAAGTAAGCCACGTTTGAACGAAACGACCTTGCAAGCGCTGCACACAAGTTGTCTTTTTTGCATTTATGACCATGTTTAGGAAATCGCATTATTTACCGTTTGCATTTTAATGTGTTTTAATTTGTGCAGACATGAAGTTCCGTTGTAACCTCATTGAGTGGAAACGTCAATTGGGTGCGCTTGTTAGCATCAAATGTCTTGATATGTTCATTTACACTTAATTTACTCCTTTTGCGCTAACCTCAAGTAAATTACACATGTTTGGCTATGTATTGACAACATTTTCGCAATTTTCGTGTTGTTATTTTGAGGTCTGTTGGATTTTGATTTCTATATATTGATTATCTGCACTAATTTTGGTGCTGATAAATTGGCCTACGTGCAAGATATTGCCCAATACACATGTGTACAAGGCACACTCATTTTCAATATTTTTTGGTATGCTTGACACTTTGCTTGTCTTCAAAATACACATAACATTTACGCCTATTGAGATTCCATTGAAAATGAGTGAATAGACGAGTGTCGATTTTGTTCGACTTGTATGTGATACGAAGAGGAACGAATCACCTACTTTACAATAAATGTATTATTTTATACTTTGGTTTTACATAATTGTCGAAGCGATAAAAATATAACTGTTCATTAAATCTCGATTTTGTAATCATTTAATTTTCAGAAAACTCCCATAAATAATTTTAATTTCCGCTAAATTGATATGATCTTTATATTTGCTTTGTTGGTCATTTGTTCGGAAAATTTAATATTCAGACTGTGGAATGTGTAATGAAATGAAACAAGACGAAATTCATCTATTGATCAAAAATCAAAATACCCGAAAAGTGCGAGAATGATCACGAATATTCGCAGACACAGACTCATTTACGCGGATAACAAAAAAATGCGTTAAAATTGCATTGAGAAGTGTGGTCAAAATTGGATACATTTATTGTTATTGCCTTTTATGCGATGGCGATTATCCAACCGATTTTTTCGTCGACACCAATGCATGTACCATAGAGGCTTAAAATGTTATTATTTCGTAGCTAATTTTCGACGTATTTCCAAAACGAAATTCAGTCATAATCGTCTGTCAAGCGAAAACACTCTCTCACATACACACATACGCAAACGCGTGCTTATTTACCAATATTGATGGAAATACATTGAGAAAAGACACGAAGTTGCGTTCAAGCAATGCCAAGCCGCCATACGGTCGGTCACTTTCATGGTTTTAAAGCAACACAACTTATTTTTTTGAATGTACTGCTACAGTAGCTAGTCATTCTTGCATCAATTTAACCGAGAAGCTGGCTTTTTTATTTTGACGCGATTAATTGTGACTTAGTCGTTGGCGCGTTCAGTTTGATTGTTTTGACTATGGCTCAGAAATAAAACAAAGTAAAGACTAAAGATCAGTAAAGAATTCTCAAAAACAGTGATTCTAATCTAAGAATAAAGTGGCTCAAAAATTCAAAAGTTAAAAAATTCCCTCGCTTGAATTCATTGAAGTAATTCCTTCAATTAAAAACCGTTGACCTTGAATTGAATCATCTTAGTTGGAAATTCTATTAAAAAAATGATCCATTAGGAGATATATGACATTTTTTTAGATTCAAACGAGAACAATTAAATATTTGCAAAAAAAAATTGCGTTAACCTTGAATTCTGTCGAAAAAGAATTGCCAATATTTTTGGTGTGAAAAAGTTTTAATTTGTGGTGTGATTTCCGCCATTCGAGGTGTTATTTTTTCAATTTATCAATGCAAAAAAGTGTCATCCAATCCATAATGTAACTGAATAGCTCATGTGAATTTTTTATGGAATGTGCTAAAGCTTATTCTGACGAATTGACGGCGTCACTTTACGTAAACCATCAATTTACATCTTGAGTTATCGATCGTTGGCAAAGACAATAAACAGTTTTAACATCGCAAAGACCAGAACATAATTATACCAACCATTTATTAGTGATTTTTAGATTAACGCAATAATTTCAATTGCATCTACAATTAGAAACCACTTCAATCATTTTCCAATTTGAATTGCATTTCTTATTCATAAAGACAATTGAATAATTGTAGAATTAAATCACGAAAATTATTTAATCACCGATCTGAAATATAAGATTTTTAATGATTATTGACCTCTTCAGAAATCATTTGAGATTGAAAATGTCTTTTTTGTTATCATTGTGCGAAAAAACACAGGTTATCGAAGTTGAAAAAAAAGAAATAATATAGTTCTACATTTCATCATTTTTTTTTATTTCAAATTTTTTTAAGAACTTTGAAATTAATGCATTTGGAACGAACTTTTTAGATTATATTTTTTTTATTGAATGGAGAAAGAGTCATAATCAAGATTCAGAAAAAAGTGAAAATAAACTTGATAATTATTTTAATCTCATGGTTCTTATACATTTGTCACGAAGTGGTAGAATATAATATGTCATTGACGTCAGCGATCTGATCATTAACTTCTTAAAAATGAAAAACTTTCTAACCTAGGGGGTAACCACGCTTTTTTATACACCAACATTTAACTTTATTCTTAAAATCTGATTAAAACTTAAAACTCAAATATCTCAAAGTATTCATTTATAACTCACAATATCTCAAAGTATTCAATTCTGGAAGTTGGTTTTGGTGGATCCTCAGGATCATCAGAACGCTCCCAGTTCTGGAAGTGGACTCTCAGGATGGGCCAGGGCATTGTCAAACCATAGTCTGGTCCATCCTGAGGATCCACCAAAACCCACATCCAGAATTATTTTTAGATCAGAATATCTGACAATATCTCCCAAAAATGTAAATTTGCGTTCATATCTCTCGATAGCTCTTGAATTCGTTGAAATCTCCTGAATTTGTTCATATTTCTATAATTTTATAATTCTATATTTAAAAGCGCGGTTACCCCCTAGTTTTTAACAGTATTAAATTTGGTTCTAATCAACATTGCCTCGAGGCAGCTCTTCAACCATGTCGTTGTTCATGATTCTTGAAATGATGCAATAAATTTAATTGCAAAATAGTGGTCAAGCATATTCACTTGAATGATGTAAATCATTTTTGAAGCCAAACAAAGAATTCTCACGACATTACCAAAATTGTTGGGCTTTGAAGTGCGGCATGGCTCATTTCGTGTGATGTTTTCTGAAAATTGATGAGAAAAAAAAAATAATAATTCTTCACTTGACTTCACCTTAGATGAATATTTATTTACTCGTTTTTTTTGCTCTGCTTGAATGACATTTGAATAATTTATGAGAGATTTGGCAAGCCAAACATTGAACTTGTCCGAAAGTGACATGACCGCTACTTGCAATAAATCGTAATATTTCGCAGTATCTCAGCAGATGATTTGTATTTTTATTGCAGTCCGGTTCAATCAATTTGATTTTGCATTTGCTGATTCATTCGGTGAATGTGATTTAATTTGTTAAAATAATGATTTTAATGGCGTGAAAACATCATTATAAATAAACAATATTAACAACACAATCAATGGCGCACAGCAAAAATTAACAACATTGATCAAATTGTAAGTGTGTCTTTTATGTTTATAAATCACATGCCTGCGCTCAATGTCGTCAATTCGTTTACCAACTCAAGAATGTGATAAAAGGTGATTACAGTATTCAAACAAGCACATTAAAAAAAATGGTGGGCAATTTTTTAAATCGGCCTGTTTATTCGAAAGTGAATGAAGTCAAGCGTTCACACGTTGTCGCATGTCACTTTGTCAAGCGCCAAGCATCAATGTGCGCTTAAAATAGGCTTTTCAAATCACTCGAATCATACACGAGTGCACCGTATTCTCAGTTATTTCGTATTTAGTTTGGCAAATGCATTTAAACTTTATAAATAATTTCATACACGATCCAATGGCATTGGAATGACTCTTTTATTTTTACCTGCATACTGTACATAAGACGGTTTCAGTATCGATTATAAAGCCAGCATATGGAGACAACGACTCAAGAATTAATAATAAATGCACAGAAACGATTTTAGAATCATCTTAGCATGAATTTGGAATTGACTCGTGTGTAGAATTCATTTTAACATCGAATAAAACTGAATCGTGACTAGAATTGAAATTTTTTTTATAATATCGACTTCGGTCAGAACAACCGAATTCATGAAAATGTCGATTGAATAAGTCAAGGTGTTCTGCTTTTTTCGACTGAATTGCGTGGAACTGGACAGCGGTGCACGCAAATTGCTCTTGGCCATCATGAAATGTACAAGTAATATTCATCATTTTGAGTCCAATTCACATGGAGATGATACTACCACTCGCAATTTAATGATTTACCACATTTTAATTGTGCATTTCGATACTGTCGCTTTCGTTTCGAGAGAAATGAAAACTGTTGCGTCTGTTTGGTGCCAGTTACACCATGAACCGGACTATAAAATCGAAGATGATATTGAAATAGGGTGAAAGAGGGACGAGAAATTTGTTTGAACATTTCAACGGTTGAGTTATGAATGAATAAACGGTAGTTTTTGTTTTTGACAGTAGTTTTTCGCGTTCGATTACGTCAAGGTCGTTTTAACTAACTCTTGCTGAAAACTGAATATGATCAACTGAAACACGGTGTTTTATGGTTGAAATTACGACGTTGACATTTCTCCGGTGTAAAAATATTCCGGCATATCTTAAGCATCGTAATATTTGTAAATTTTGTAGGTTGTTTAAGGCGAGGTAATTGTTGTTGTCCATTATGCTTTTTATAACATTTTTTCATTCGCCAGGAAAAAAAGAAACAAACTAAATATTAATGCTAAAATGCAAGAAACTGGATTTAAAAAAATTCAAGTTCAAATCTCGACTTTATTTCCAGTGCGTAAATGACGTTCACTTTGAAACAATTGCCATTGACCATAAGTCATGGCTGAAGAAAAAAAGATCTATGGATCTTCGATTTTATGTAAGCCGTCAAGAGATCAAACCGCACTGTACGCAATAAATTAAATATTATGCATACAATAAATTACGAGTTTATATCGAATTTCAACCAAATTGCACACATTAAATAACAGTGTGATGTCAATTGAATGCAATAAAGAGAAGATGAAGAGAGATGCAGAAATAAAAACAATGCACACAACTGCCGACATGTGCCGATCAAGTTTTTGACTTGCAAAAAAAAACCTGTTTCGAATTTTAAAAAAATGCATGAGCAGACTTCAATATTAGTATTACCACACTACGGAACGGCAGTGTACTTGCACCAAATATGAATCGATATGAACTTCAAAATATCATCTATATTTAAATTCGAATTCTATTGACTCTTGACAAATTAAGTGTATTTGAAAAAGCTCTATGACCCAAATGTCAGCTCTATCAACAATTTTCACGATAAAACGAAGACAGTAATCACGCACAAGTGCATACAGTAATACATGTTGAAAAAATTGTTCGTGGTTTTGCATAATCAATTCTCGGACACATGGAAGATGTGATTGCAGCGATTTTTTTTCTATAAATCGTTCGACTCATATTGATGTTAAGGCTATCAACTTTGCGAAATGCGAACGCGCACCGTTCGAACAACGATAGTGAAATTGACACGAGAACCGCATGATATGTCTTTTTTTTCACTTTTTGCGTTTCTTGTTTTCTTTTGCGAGTTATATTTGTGCGTTGAGCAATGTACTACTCGGAATCATTATATACCATATTCACTCTTTTGGATGCATTCTCCGGTCAATGATAAGGCGTATTTTATTTATATATATTTCTAACAGTTTCAGTTGTAAAGTAAAACTGGTAGTCGTGCCATTTATTTACAAACACAAATTACGAAGTTGCGTGCCTACCGGTTACTATTTTATTGACATTAATATGCACTGACCATAATTCTACGCAACAAATTAAATAAGATAATAATGTCATTAGAAAATGCGAATGTGCCAGTTCAGACAGATCAAAAGAAGAAGAAGACAAGAAACTGACACAAAGGAGGAAATAAATGTCAAGTTGATGCAATAATTACTAAAATTTCACATTGCAGACTTACACAACATCAATGCGGTAACAATAAACAATGCAGTTTATCCGTGGCTTTTGGAATATTCTCATATACTTGCTTGTATGCATTTGCGTGAAACAATATGGTGCCGTGACAGCGATACGTTTGCCAATACTGGATTTGGTTTATCAGAGAATGAATAACTTCAGTGATAGCATTCGTGATACGAATCATTTTTTTGATGCGTACGATTTTGTGGTTATTGGTTCTGGATCTGGTAGGCAGTATTAATATTTAAATAATTTGGGTTAGAGATATTAATTCTTTTGACTATTTTTCAGGCGGTGAGTGATATCAGAGAAATAAATATCGACAAAATTGTTAAATATATTCATTGGATAGGTTCGGTTGTGGCCAATCGATTGAGTGAGTTACCAAACTTTAGTGTTCTAATACTAGAAGCTGGAGGGGAGGAGAATTTTTTATCAGACGTACCATTGACACCGTCCGTGACACAAATGACAAGTAAGATTATTCAAACCCGCAGAAAATTGAATTGTATTCAAGTTCATTTTCCTAAGCCAGAATTCAATTGGGGATATAAAACCGATCCGGTACATGGAGCTTGCTTGGGTCTAAGAGGTGGTGTTTGTAATTGGCCGAAGGGAAAGGCGCTAGGCGGAACAAGTGTTATAAATTTTATGCTCTATCAACGAGGACATCGTCGTGATTTTGATGGTTGGGCTGAAAATGGGAATATTGGTGGGAACATTTTTTTTTAGATCAAATTCTATAGATTATGTAGATCTTTGCGAGAATATAAAAAATGATTTAAATTAAAGGTTGGAGTTATGATGAGGTTTTGCCATATTTTAAAAAGTCGGAAAGAATTGGAATTCCAACACTTTACAATTCACCATACCATGGCCGTGATGGGTACTTGAATGTGCAGCAAGCAGGTTTTCGAACAAAAGTCTTGGAAACATTTCTACAATCAGCCAAAGAATATGGATACAATGTAAATGATCCAAATGGTGAAAGTTTATTGGGATTTTCACAAGCTCAGGCAAATACACGCAATGGACGTCGCTGGAGTGCGGCCAAAGGTAAAACAATAAATCGAATAAATAATCATTTCTGATAAGTTTTCTTTGTTTCTCTAAAGCATTTCTTCGGTCAGCTCAATATCGACCAAATTTATTTATTTCGATGCATTCACGAGTCACAAAAATTTTAATCGATCCAAAATCTAAAGTCGCCTATGGTGTCGAATTTTTAAAACATCGTCAACGATACCGAATATTTGCACGAAAAGAAATAATTTTATCAGCGGGCCCAATTGCATCACCGCAACTACTCATGCTTTCGGGAGTCGGACCGCGTGAACATTTAGAAGAGATGAAAATACCAGTTTTACAAGATTTGAGAGTCGGTTTCAATTTGCAAGATCACAGTGTTGTTAACGGATTGGACTTCACGGTCAATCAACCGATAACAATGAGCGAATCATCAGTGCAAAAGCCAAGATATATGCTAGATTATTTTCTAAAGGGTAGTGGACCATTCACTATACGTAAGTTGGTTCGTGCAACACGCATATATATAATATTAATTGGGTTTAATTAAATAAATAACTTTTTTTCAGCCGGCGGCGCAGAGGGCCTTGCCTTTATAAAGACATCAAATTCAAGTTTTGGTAATTAATCCATAATTGGACAATTTTTTTTCGATTAACAATTAAATTAAATTAAAATTAAAAAAATTTTTGTTGAATTATCAAATTTAGTATTTGATTATCCCGATATTGAGATCGTGGCCGGTAAGTACTGTAAAATAAATATCCAAGCGCGGTTAATTTAAATTAATTAATTCTCTTGAATTTGGAAAAAAAAGGAGCTGGTGGCTTATCTGGTGATATATCGGGTGCAATGCGAAATATGGTGGGAATAACTGATGAATTTTATCACACTGTTTATTCGCACATCATTGGCAAGGTGAAAAACAACTTTAAATTTGTTAATGACACCAAAGATCAAAGCAATTCTTTGAATTTCAGCCAGCTTTTGGTTTGGTTCCGGTACTGCTGAGGCCATTTTCACGCGGTAGAATTATGTTGAAGAGTCGAAATCCATTCCATTGGCCAAGAATGCTGCCAAATTTTTTCTCAGACCAACGAGATGTTGAAACTTTGATTAAAGGTGTACGATCGGTAAATAGAGAACAGTCTGACTGCGATATTTTACTTAAACTAACTTAAATGTTTTATGATTTCCATTGACTTCAAAGTGTCTTAACATAGCGAATACAAAGGCCTTTGCGAAATGGAACACAAAATTCAACACACGACCATTCCTGGGATGTGAGCACTTGGAATACAATTCGGATTCATATTGGGAATGTTGTATTCGACGCCATGCAGGGAGTCTTCAACATCAAGTAAGATTCACGGAATACTTTCGATTTTATCGATTTGAGAAGCAATTTGCATTGATTGGAATTCCATGTTATTAATTTCATCTGAAGGTTGGCACGTGTAAAATGGGGCCTTCAAGTGATCCGACTGCAGTCGTAAATCCAAGTCTTCAAGTCTATGGCATCAGAAACTTACGTGTCGTGGACTCATCAATTATGCCGCAAATTGTAGCCGGTCATACAAATGCGGCAACATATATGATTGGAGAAAAAGCATCCGATATGATTAAAGAAACGTGGTTGAACAGTGTATTTAAATAGTGAAATAATTTTGTGTGTTTCAAATCAAAAACATTCATCACCTAGTCATTTCGAATAATGTTGAATAAAAGCTAGTTTTATGCAAATAAAATTTACGGCAAAATGTGTGAATTTTATGTCTATCGCAAATGTGACGTTTATGCAAATAATTTACATTTTGATACATGAATGAAATAAGTTGAATGACTGTTAGAAAAAATAATACACTGCCAGTTTTTGGCCGTAGAGCTTAATGTGAAACGTGGAACCGTACTACTAAGAAAAACAAACTACTCGACATTCATATTTTGAATTTTTTGCCACAATTTTTTTAAAATAAATTACACCTTGAAAATTGATTTTGCCAATATTTTCACTAATTTGGCCTCAAACAGCCACCTGGGAAACACATTCACAAGTTTGATTGGCTAATAAGCTGTATACCGTTGGAAAGAGGGCTTCAAGAGCTATCATCTGGCAAAGTTTCATCAAAATCATAGAACTAGGTTGCTTGCAATGAAATTCGGAAGCCGATTTTTCTCACAATTTTTCATATTTCGGCCAAACGGCCAGCGTAAAACGCCATCAAACCTGCCGGAAACTCCATAATTTATATACTATTCGAAAGGTAATTTTATAAGGAATCTAAAACAATTTGGTACCTCGGGTGTCTCCAACTTTTTTTCAACAAGTTTCATCTAGATCCAAAGTAATCAAATTAACACTGAAGTAAAACTCATTTATTCCATCTTTTATCCACCCAATAAAGTTGCGGAGAAAAATAATTCCACCCGAATCCATTCGTTATCCACTCAATAAATGGTGAGTGGAATCGAAATATTTTTCAAAGTGGAATCCAAAAAAGAGGGTCCATGAATGAAAAAATTAAATGGGGAGCACTTATGGGGAAAATAAAAAATACGTCTGGAGGGTTTTTCATGCCCTATCGAATGCCGAAAACCCGAACTCTCTATCTTTTCTGATTTTCTCTAAAATCACTGAACAAACATATATAATATATATATATATATATATATATATATATCTTACTATTCCATAGCTTAATGTATAAAACTACGTTTCACATTAAGCAATAAAGTCCATTAAGGTTGATTAAGTCATTTTATGAGCTAAGAAGAAATCTCTTCACCGATAAAAAAACAAAAAGTTGATATTGAATCGTGAGGCGATCAACATTTTGTGGCTACCGTATCATATGGGTTATGGCTGTCTATATTCCGTTCGAATAAGTTAATCTATTCTGATTTACAAATATACTGATATAAGTAGGCAATTTTAAGTTGGCTGGAAACATTAATTTTGCTCGTAAATTCGTCTTTTTTATGTCGTCACTAAAAAAAAATAACAATTCGGAATTGTTCGATCGAGAGGACAGTTCATCAAGGTTAATTTCAAACCGATTACACGTCGAAAACATGCATATTTTGAATTTCATTGTAGTATTACAAAAGATCATGGCTTGCGATTTTTTTGATTGTTTAACCAAAATCTATTCTTACAAAATCAACAATTGTGCAAATAATTCAATAAAACTCGATCACTTCTTGAGTAGAAAGTCTAATTATTGTTGCTTTTGGTATTTTTTTTATTATAATATAATCGTATCTCCAATTAATTTATTTATAATAATTTACAAACAGTAACAATATGAACACGTTCTAAAAGAAACATCGTCGTCTATGCATTATGAAAAATATATATTATAACGTTTTTTTTTTTTTCAGCAATTGCTAACATTCATAACGGATAAATGGAAAAGAAAATCATATTTGGCGTGTAAATGAAATCAGTCGTTTGGAACCAGCGATATGGCTGTGCATATTTTTCTCTTTTGCAAAGACTTGATTGCTACGACCATTTCTCATGCGTTAAATGTGCTATAGTTTAAAAAAAAAACACTATGATCGATCGTAAAAATGAACGAAATTATTTTTACAAATGATTAATTCTAAGCCATGCGTTAGCACTTCGATTGAATAATATCAATCACGACCATGTATCTTTCACCATATCAGCCGCTTTTTCGCCAATCATAAATACAACCGCATTGGTGTGCGCGGCTGGAATGTCTGGCACTGAAATTAAACAATTTGTATTGTAATGTTTTTATTGTGATTTAATTGAATTGCTCAATAAATTAACTCACTAATTGAGGCATCAACAACACGCAAACGATCGATACCATAGACTTGTAACTGAGGATTGACTACGGCATTTGCATCGGTTGAAGGTCCCATTTTACACGTACCAACCTTGTAAACAACACACATTTGTGATTGACACTATTTTATCTGTGGTAAATTTCATGTAAACGTCTACCTGATGCTGTAAACTTGAAGTGTATCCAGTTATGCAGCATTTCCAATAGTCATTTGAACCAAATTCGTATTTTTCACAACCCAAATATGGTCGACGATTTAATTGGCTGTTGTATTGTTGAAAACTTGCAGATTCGCCCAATTTTTGCGCAAATTTCGCTCCTTCAACTAGAGTATTGAGATCGTCGGGATGATCCAAATAATTGGGTTCCATTTTTGGCCATTGGAATGGATTCTTGCTTTTCAAGCGGAGTCGTCCACGACTTTTCGGACGCATTATTATTGGGACTAAGCTAAACGCATTTTTTCCCATTATGTCAGCGTACACTTCTTTAACGAAATTTTTTGGAATGCCCAACATATTCGCCATTGAACCACTCATATCACCGTTCAAAGCTCCAGCGCCTAGTACCTTCAACAAAATCAAGTGTTGATTTTAATAAGTATGGCATTTAACTGATCAATAGAAAAACCATATTTTGAATAAGAAACCCTTACCAATTCAATATCGGGGTAATTTTTTGCTAAAATTTAATTGATCGTAAACGAAATAATTTTATCAACTATTATGTGCGCATTAAAAAAACTATATTACCCAATGTAGAATTTGGTGTTTTAACAAATGCAAGACCCTCTGCGCCGCCTGGTAAAAATAAAATTAAAATTGCATTTAATGAAGTGCTCGAAAATGGTTTGTATCATTGAATTTCGTTGATAGATTGAATGAAATTTGAATTCCTTTTCTCTTTCACGAAAAATCCGACCAAATCAACCTTACCGGGAAGCGTAAATGGACCTGAAATACAAAAATAGTCTCCATTTAAAATCAAAGTATTCACGTTAAAAGATGGTGATTCCGACATTTACCTCTTCCAAGAATGTAATAGCTAAAAATTGCACTAATGCTTTGAACGCTGTTTTCGCTGATTGTAATTGGTTCATTGACCTCAAAAGCCAAACCGGACAAACCCACGTGATCCTGTAAATTGTAGCCAACTTTTAAGTTTTTAATGATTGGTATATGAAGATCGCGTAAATGTTTTGCTGGTCCAACTCCCGAAAGCATGAGTATTTGAGGCGATGCTATAGCTCCGGCCGATAGAATTACTTCTTTAGTAGCATTCACACGATATATTTGTCGATTTTTAATGAATTCAACACCATAAGCAACTTTTGTTTTAGGATCGATTAAAATACGGGTCACCCAACTGCGCATCGATACAAACAAATTTGCTCGTTTTTTAATTGGTCTCAAATATGCTTTGGCTGCACTCCAGCGACGTCCATTTCGAGTTGTTGCCTGAACTTGTGAAAATCCCAACATTTTCTCATCATTTGGATCATTTTCTTCGTAACCAAACTCTTTCCCGGCTTCCAGAAAAGCGTCCAATAATTTACTGTGATACGCAGGATGTTGAATGTCAACATTTCCTTTGCGTCCTCGATACTTTGATGTTTTAAATTCTTCGATGCCAATGCGTTCCATTTTCTTGAAATATGGCAGTACATCACGATAGCCCCAACCATCATTTCCAGCTCGAGCCCATCGATTATAATCTTCGGCATGACCACGATTGAATACCATGTAATTTATAACACTTGTCCCACCCAAAGCTCGACCCTTTGGCCAATAGCACACGCCACCACTCAAATGTAAACATGCATTCTTCGTTCGTTCTGTTCGATAGCCCCAATTGTGTCCTTAAATTTGACAAAAGAAAAATGCTTGAAAGCACTTTTTTCTAATTTAAAGAAAAATTTCAAACGTTTTGTACTTGTCAACACTGTCACCGCGGCTGTTAGTGGGACGTCAGTTAAAAAGTCTGATTCTTCGTCACCCACTTCCAAGAGTAATACTTTCCAGTTATGATTTTCACTAAGTCTATTCGCCATTACACAGCCACCTGAAGAAGAAAAAACCAGTTTGTTCAAGGATTTTTTCGGCAATTTTAACGAAAACTTGAAAATGGCCAACCTGATCCGGCGCCAATGATGATAAAGTCATATTGATGATTAAATTTTACTGTATCTGTAATTGGCGCTTGCATGAATTCAAACGAAAACTGACCACTGATTTCATTTGTTGCATTAAATATCAACAAAAGCACCAAAAATATAAAACGCACAGACATTTTTACGCGATATTTTTAATTTTCTTGTCGAACACTTTTAATTTAAAAGAATAAATTTCAAATACAACCGAAATTTTATCTGAAAAAAATAATGTAGGCAATAGCGTCCAGTCGCATTCACGTTCAATCACAAACTGTTGCATTTCAGGCTGCACAATTCACGACGGTCTTTTTACGTGCATTATTAATAAGAATTTAATTCATAAATGGCACATACGGTTACCATTCGCACAGTGCACTGATGTATGGCATTTTGATGTATGTACGAATGCAATGAACGCATGCATAAATGTGCAATGTATACATAGAAGTGGAAATTTCGTTTACATAAATAGTCGCGTGTATTTTTTTGTTTTTGTTTCAGAGGTATGTATGGCATGAAAATGAGAAAAAGAAAAAAAAACGTCGATTTATTAAGAACGTTAAATATGTGGAAGTGAGTGATATATCCATGCTTGTACATTTACAAGCATCATATGATCAAATTGATCAGACTCATTGGTATTGGTGCAATAGACCGGTTACATTGGCTGTACATCCATTTTTATCGTCTGGCATCAGTTTTGAAATAACATCAATGTTGTTCGGAAACACCACTTCAGCATAATGTGTCTGCTCATCAAGATATATGGGTTACAAATTATAGATTATTGTGATTGTGCCGCAAAAAAAATCACTCAATACAATAAATGAAGGAAATACATATGCAATGAGTGGCATATTAATACGTAGCGTAAAACAATCTGCATTATATTCACTTGCAGTTTATACTGAATCATCGATGTTATCATTGCATTAATGTAATCGATCTTATGTAGTCACATCGACAACAGCGCGATGATCATCAATCAATTAAATTTCTCAATGAATAAAGTTTTCACTTTTCCAACGACTACACGTATATGCGCGTTGTTGTTTTCTCTCTCGCATGTATGCATTCAGTTATCAGACCGTACGACAAAAGACAATGCAAGTGATCAAGTTACCGGCTTCACATCATTATTCAAATAACTTGTTTTCACAAATTATCTACAATAACATCAATTTGCATAACTTCACAGCTGCGACGCACATTTATCGACTATTTATGTTAATAATTTTGTCAAATTTTCATAATTTACGCGATATATAATTATGAAATTTTGTATTCAGTATTTAAGTACTTCCCTTCAGCCATGTGTGTATTTGCTATTTGTTTATCAATTGTCGACCTTCTTTGACCAATTTTGTGATTTTGTGCAGAATTGATGAGACCAAAAAATCAGGAAAAAGCAACTATATTGCATTAAAAACGAGCTATTTGTATATACAAATAAAGGTATTCAATTTCTTGCACAATTAAATCGCATAGTTGTGGTAAGAGATTAAAAATTCTTCACCATAATCAGTTTTGATTGATTCAAACCATGTTTGATCCATTTACTGAAGCGATTGGCTCATATGATCATGTACTTACCATTAACAAAACCAATTATTTCATTTCTTCTGCTACTTGATGGCAATATTTATACCTGAATTTACAATATAAATATCTCATGATAAAATACGCAAGAATCTCGGGGTAATTTTCAAATTTATTCTAAGACTGAATAGTCCATTGGATCACGAATTTTTTGATGAATAATGATAGATCATTTTATCGTTTAAAAATGATTTAACAAAAACATGATCAACCGTCTGTGCGCACACTACAAAAAGAAAACACAAGATGGAAATAAAGACAGCACACCGGTCAATAGCACATTGAATATGAAAACACATTCACAATTTAAATATGATTCAATTAGTTAGGAGTATCAGAACGAATTAGCAGCATTTTGTCTGAACATATGAATTTAAAAATAGCTTTCAACACAACAACATCTTCAGCAGCTATTTTCACAAAGGAAAACAATAAATTACCGATTCATTTTTTTTAGCAAGGTGATGTAGTTCCATGTTTATATTGAAGTTTTCATTATATAGGAAATAGCTTGAAGCACCAGAGGAGAATTGATCGAACGCAACAAAGAAGTTGGAAAAAGTGCATCGGTAAAACGTGCCCGCCGAAAATGGTCATTCCTTTGATTATAATGACATTTTTTTAACTCATTGCAACCATAAAGAAAAAAGTGTTTTAATTGAGGAAAATGCACATTAAGACAACTGCATCAACTAAAAATTGTGTGAATATTAGAAGTGTTGAGTGAAGTAATGTGAGCAATCTATTCAATAAGTATAAAAACAAAATTTAAAGCTTCGTTCATACGCATTTAAAGGTTCAATGTGTCTTTCACTGTAAACAATGTTTAATGACACTTGGCTTGTGACATTAAATTAAATAATAGTTTTACATTGTTTATATGTTTGATTCAACGTTTGTGATTTGTGGAATATTTTCTGTATATTTTGTGGAATGCTTTTGACATCAAATATCAATATTTATTGTGCTTTGATTTCTTCGAAGAAGTTTATTTGACGATTTTACACATTAAATGTAAATAAAATGTTTTAACAATTCACATTCAAAAGAAAATCACTTTTGGTGGAATGATATGCAATTCTTGTTTTTGCAAAGCACCGTGGGTAAAGTGTACACTGTACACATATGTTAACTAGATTATAAATTTTTATGTAATTTTAACCTTCAAGCGTCGTAATTCTCGCAAAATGCTATCTTATTTTCTAAAAATTTGCGGCCACTGGCAACTTCTTTGACATATGCTTATGTGAAAAGCATGAGTCAAAAAATCTTAGAAAATTTTGAACATGTTCAATTTAACCATGGCAATAAAACACCCAATGTCACCTTCTTCAATTCGAGAAAGTGGCATTAGCATATTAACCTTCACACATCTTTTTAATTCATAGTCAAGAACTTTACACAAAAATAATCTTGATGGTAGAAGTAATTTTGTTTGATAACGGATTATTTTGAAACATCATTATAAAAACAAGTCTTCCATTGTCTTTTGATTTATAAAAAAAATTGTTTTATTTTTTCCCAATTATTTCAGAATCACAAATGTTCTTAACATTTATGATGACCACATGTTTTTAATTAAATCAGCCGCCTTTTCGCCGATCATGAATACAACGGCATTTGTATGCGCGGCAGGAATTGTTGGAACTGAAAAGAATAATTGTTATTACATAAAACAACGTGGACTACTCACGTGGGGACCACTCACTGATAGATGCATCAACAACACGCAAACGATCAATGCCATAAAGTTGTAACTGTGGATTTACTACGGCATCAACATCGGTTGAAGGTCCCATTTTACATGTACCAACCTTCAAATGAAAAAGATAAGTTAGAATTGTAATCAATGCAATTTGTTTCTCGTGCATTTTTACTTGATGTTGTAAACTAAGTGTATAGCTTTTTATGCAACAACCCCAATAGTCGTTGGATCCAAATACATATTTTTCGCAGCCCGGAAAAGGTTGCCTATTTAATCTGCTGCCGTATTTTTGAAAACTCGTAGATTCACCTAACTTATGAACCTGTTGCAAAGAATGGTAAATTATCTTCAAGAATATTGTTTAAAAAAAAAAACCAATCGTACCAATTTGACTCCTTTAACAAGAGTATTTAAATCGTCAGAGTGGCTCAGGTAATTCGGTTCCATTTTTGGCGGTTGAAATGGGTTTTTGCTCTTCAAGCTAAGTCTGCCCCGACTTTTCGGCTGCAATAAAACTGGAATGAGGCTAAATGCCGGTAGCCCAACGATACCACGATAAACTTGTTCGGTGAATTTTTCCGGCATGCCAAATCCTCTTAGCATCGGCGCAGTAAATATACCATTTGCAGCCCCGGGTCCAAACACCTACAACACAATATACCAATTTAAGTCGCTTCAGCATACCAATTCATCTTCTAACTCACAATTTCAATATCGGGATAGTCATTTGCTGCAATCAAATAGCCCTTATGTCATGAAAAGATGCACACAAAAAAGAAATTAAACTGAAATACCTAATGTGGAGTTTGGTGTTTTAACAAATGCAAGACCTTCTGCGCCGCCTAGTACAAATAAAATTAAAATGTTGATAGATTTTAAAATGATTGAATTTTCTTTTTTAGTTATAAAAACAGGCAAAATCAACTTTACCGGGAAGCGTAAATGGACCAGAATGAAAAACGTAATATTTAAAAAATGCACTCAATCCGTCTGCGCTCGTTTCGCTCACTGTAATCGATTCATTCACAAGGAACGCTAGTCCATTTAAAATTATATGATCCTGTAAATTGTAACCCACGCGTAAGTCTTGTATAACTGGTATCTGAAGGGCGTTCAAATCTTTTGTCGGTCCGACTCCCGAAAGCATGAGTATTTGTGGCGATGCTATAACTCCAGCCGATAGAATTACTTCTTTAGTGGCGTTAATACGATATCGTTGTCGATCTTTCCAAAATTCAACGCCGTAAGCTACTTTTGTCTGTGGATCGATTAAAACACGGGTCACCCATGTGCGCGTCGACACAAATAAATTTTTCCGTTTCGCAACAGGTCTCAAATATGCTTTTGCCGCCGACCATCGCTTTCCATCCCGAGTTGTCGCTTGAACTTGCGAGAAGCCCAACATTTTGTCGCCATTTGGATCAGTTTCTTCATAGCCAAACTCTTTACCTGCATCAATAAATGCGTCCAAGAGCTTGCTACGATATGCAGGGTACTGAACATTAACATTCCCCTTTCGACCACGGTATTTCGATGATTTTAGCTCTTCGATATCGATTCGTTCCAATTTTCTGAAATAAGGTAAAACATCGCGATAGCTCCATCCATTATTACCAGCTGCAGCCCAACCATCGAAATCGCTTTTATGTCCTCGATTATAAACCATGAAATTAATAACACTGGTACCGCCTAACGCTTTTCCCTTCGGCCACTGGCAAACTCCACCATCCATAAGTAAGCATGCATTTTTCTCCTTTTCGGTTTGATATCGCCAATTATACTCTTAAAATGAATTGGATACGTTTGTATTTGTTACGAAAGTATTTTCATCGTGTGTCTTAATAGAAGTCCGTTTACTTGTAAACATTGCAGTGACTGCTGCCACCGGAATATCGGTGATCAATTCGGACTCTTTATCACCCACTTCCAAAAGTAACACTTTCCACTCGGGATTTTCACTGAGTCTATTTGCCAATACACAACCAGCTGCAGAAAAACAAAGGAAAAAATGTTATGCATAAAATGTTCGCGGCGAGTTTTACGAAAAAAATGGTCAACCTGAACCAGCTCCAACTATAATGAAAGAATATTGTTGATCAAAGAATACGGTGTCTTTAATGGTTCCATGATCAAATAAGAACTGAGCAATCGCATCACTTTCACAGAAAACACTCAACAAAAAGGCTAAAAAAGCCAAATTTCCAAACATATTGACACAAGAAGATTGCAAGTGATAAGACTAGAACGTCTTCTCTTCTCAACGAATAACTTTAGACTAATATATAACTACGAAATTGTGCGATCTTTTTTTTAAATTTGTAAGTTTCACATTAATGTAACATATGAATATCATGTTCACCGTGAAAAATCTTAACAGTGTTTGTATGAAAACGCATTATGATGTATGTGTAATTATTTCATTCTAATGTGTTGTCAAGTTCAATTAGACTTTTTTTTAATTCGATACACTTGTTATAACAATGTCTGAGACTGCACTCTTAAATTGAGACTCTTAAAATGTTGAAATTTTTAGCGCGTTTGTACACAGGGTACTAGAATTTCCATGCAAAAAATTTGTAGACATGTTTCATTCTCTCTTATTATATCATCGCAATTCTGACTTTATGTAAGTAGTTAACCATTTCAACAATGTGTTACAAGAAAAAATATGCCAAAACAAAAAATGTTTAAAAACTACTTTTATTCTTGATATTTATTTTTACAAATGAATGTCCGAGAATGAAAGCGAGACTTCTATGCACAGCTTATTGAAATGTAACACCGCCATACAAAAAGTGCTGACAGTCAGAATATTTTGTATGGTGGTGTTACATTTCAATAAGTTGTGAATAGAAATCTCGCTTTCATTCTCGGGCAATCAAATTAAACTATTGCAAAAAGTTGTTATTTGTGAAAATAATATAAGCAGATAATGTCATCAGTTTATTGCTAGCCTCATTTCAAAAGTAAATTCGTGTTGATATCAATTCTGGTAAATTTACGATTCGACGTAAAATCGATCAATTTTATAGGTCGATCAGATTTAATTTCGCTGAAACTTTGCATATAGATTTGATTCAATGCGAAATATTTATTTTAAATATTTTTTGTACTTTTTATAAATTATTGCTACATTCTTTCGATTTTGAACACATTTTTTCCCCGAAAATTTTGAAAGTAAGTTTTTTGAATAGTTTTAAGAAGCAATAAGAATGTCAATAACGTGTTTGTTTGATGTCTGTCTCTCATCAAGTTCATTTCATCTCAAGTTTATTTTTAAACGCCTCAATGTATGCTATAAATTATATTGGCGTTATTTTTCAAGATTTTAAATTTTTATCATGAATAGTTTGCAATACTGCTATAATACAATATAAAATATGATTCAAATTTTGATTTACATTAATTGCGTATTACGTTTGAAATTTAACCGATTTAAAATAATAAACAACATTGTTGCCACAACATCATAAAAAATATAAAAAATATATATGAAATCAAGTTCTTCTCAAGTTTATTATGAAATAAACGCCATTCCATCCAGAAATCACCTTTAACGTTAGCAGAGTTGTCAATATTAGATTTCAAATTAAATCAAATGATTTATCTGATCTGAATTGTTCTTCTCAAATATTTTGTTGATTTGGACCAACTAAAAGATATGTGTTTGATTTCATTTAAGTTTTTTCAAATCAAATCACAAAGAATCAAATCATTCATTTGGTTTGAATTCATGATGTTCTGAATGATTTTTCGATTTGTCGAATCATTTGATCCCAAATATGAAAACCCTGAACATTAGACGTTTGCTGTATATATTTAAAAATATGTCATAGAAACCGGTAAATTATCCAGAATCAAAGAATTATAAACGTATACCTAAACGTCAAGCTTATTTTTTGTTATTTAGTAGCTGTGTATGAGCTGGAGTATATCGTTTTGTTCACCTTTGTCTCTCTTTCCTCAGTCCATTCCTTTTGTTTTTTTTTTTTAATAAAATTTAATTACCTTTAATTGTTGTCGACGTGACAAGTGTTTTTATCATAAACGCTTTTGTGAAATTTGCGATGATTATTAATTTTCACGCATTGTGTTTTATAGGTGATAATGACCTTGATTATCTTATCAGAATTAAGTGACTCGCGACGAAATGAAAAAAAGTGAATTTCATTTATAGAATATTTTCAGTTAAAAAACGACCGACTTCATAACATGTTAGCGAATGAATTCTAGAAATTAATTGTGATCGGAGAAAGTGAAAAACATCTGTGATAAAAACGAATTTAGATAGTTTTAAAATATAAAAAGAATTTGCTATTTGTGTTAAATAAAAGTGGTATAAATAACGACGATGAAGTTACCATTTGGAATAGGTAGATGGTAGAGATTAATGCTTAAATATATTGAAATGATTTTATTGATATATCTCCAATACAGTGTCAATCCAACAGCGTTATGTTGTCGTTGCTATGATGTTTTTTACACTGGCTGTGGTATTTTCACTACGAGTAAGCTTTCCAATAGTCTTGACTCAAATGGTCTATGTGCCGAATGTCAATCCAGATGAAAGTCATTTAACCAACAACGTGATTATTTGTCCTGTTCAAAATGACACTGAAAGTGTTGGCAAACCAGAAACGGTCGTGTCATTATTGGTGAATATATTGAATACAGTAATGTGCGATGAGGGGGGAGGTGATTTCAAAAATGAAGAGCACAAAAGCCTATTTTTCATTTAAAATGTTGAAATTGTCATTTTTATCTAGTGTAAAATGGGAAATTTCAGGGAGGCATAACAATTCTCTATCCTCACCCACCGCAAATTAATGTTATATATATATATATATATATATTTTCAAACAATCAAACTCATAAAATAATCAAAATCGTGTTCGATAGATTAACAATACCGATCGTTATCAATGGTCGCAAAAGCTGCAAGGAGTAGTACTGTCATCGTTTTATTACGGTAATATCTTTTCTGAAATTCCTGCTTCAATACTTGTTCAACGTTACGGTGCAAAAATTTTGCTATTAACCTCACTCGCATTATCTGCACTCGTAACTATATTGACTCCGATGGCTGTTGAATATGGTTTGTCTCAACAAAAAAAAAAATCAAAATGAATTTGACATGAAATTTGATACATTTAACTATTTAGGTGAAGCTTATGGATTAATTGCGACACGTGTTTTACTTGGCTTTGTTCAGGGGCCAATTTTTCCATGCCTTGCCGCATTTGTTGTGCCTTGGTATCCTGTTGAAGAACGCGGTCGACTCTGCAGCTTTGGATATATTGGTATATCGGTACGTTATTCGTTTTTAAAAAAGACAACATTTTAAACTGCGAATTTTTTTTAGGCTGGTGCAGCGTTGGCTAGTTTTGCATCTGGCTTACTGTTACATAACTTTGGTAGATGGGATATTACTTTTTACTTTTTCACTGTAATCCTGGTTCTTCTGTGGATTTCATTTGTGAGTATTTTTATGAATGCAACCATTTTCATTAAACATTGGCTTGAATAAATCGGAAATTTATTATTAGGCATTTTTATGCTATGAAAAACCACAAGATCATCCGTTCATAAGTGATGAGGAAAAAGAATATTTGCAACAAAAAATCGAGCACTACGAAAATGAACGAAGAAATCTATCGTCAACGCCGTGGATAGCAATTATTAAATGTTCACCAGTTTGGGCACTTATATTATCAACCGTAACTAAACATTCATTTGCTTGTAATGTGAAGTGTGAGTGTGAGAAATGGATTTGTTTATAGGCATTATACAGCTGGTCATTCTCTATCATAAACACTGACCTACCGAAATATTTGAATGATGTACTTCATGTCTCGATCGATAAAAATGGAATTTACTCATCGGTGCCGAAAATTTTGAGTATCATTGTATCAACCGGTTCGGGCATTGTGAGTGATTTATTGCTATCAAAATATCATATCGACCGAACTCTCGTTCGTAAAATATTCGTCGTATTGAGTAAGTGTTGATAGCGACATTGTGAGTTCATTTTGAGTTTAATTTAAATGGATTTTTGAACATACATAGCTTCGATAATACCTGCTACGTTTTTAATGTCTGCCTCGTATGCCGGCTGTAATGAACTGCTCGCAGTGATTTTCTTCACAATTTCGATTTCAGCTCATGGATTCAATTCAGGTTAATTCGGTTTTTTGGGACCAACATTTTGGAAAATCATCTAAACATTTTCACGAAAAATTTCAGTCGGTGCCGCCATCAATCTTTACGACTTGGCTCCAAATTATGTAGCACCTTTGAATGCTGTTATAAATAGTTTAGCCACTTTTGTTGGTTTACTCACGCCCTTTATCGCTGGCGTCCTTACACCAAATGTAATCAAAAGTATTTCGATTTTTTTTTAATTTGATATTTAATGTTTTTTTCTTTAATCCAAAGGCGTTGTTGTCTGAGTGGCGAACGGTATTTTGGATAACTTTTTCACTTCATCTGATGGAATCCGTTATTTTTACAATATTTGGCAGTGCTGTTACACAAAAATGGAATTCGTCTTGAAATTAAGATAATTTGGTAGTTCCCTTTTTATATGGTTTTTGGATGTTATCGCGAAAATAAATCAATAGAATATATTTTTGTTTGTTTCATTTCATCTGATATACTTATCTTGGGTTGGTACATTTATTTTATCACTCTTTTTACAATTGAACGCTCTAGAAAAAAACGCCGTGTTCCGCTTTGATATGATCCGTTATAATCACATATTTCAGACATGTTGGGTGGTATTTGGCCAGTACTGATGAAAATCTTGTTTCAGACAGTCTTAAATTTTTATTATTATTATTCATTGAAGGTTAACGTAAAATTAAAACTCAAAATGTTGAATAATTTGTATAAACCTGTTTCACAGGATCCATTTTCTAGACGTACGATTCAAATCGTCTGCCTATAAAATATATATAATATATTTTTGATTAGTCTTTATAGACAACAATCTTATCTTGCTTCGAAGTCGTAAATTTCAACATCGACATCTACACCATACATGGACGCGGTAAAAATTTAATGGGGGAAAGTCCATGCGCCAATCAAAAACCCTGGCAAATCGAAGAAAAACTCGACTGTCGCCTAAGGGGTCGACACCATCTAGCACGTCAGTAGGGATTTCATTGCTGTGCGGACGATTTAAGGGGGAGTGTTATCCGGGCTCACACTCCCCCATGTTCCCATGTATAATCTACACCAGTAATGTGCGAGCAACATTTTCCAGGGGGGTGGTTTGATTTCAAAATGTTCTTCAAAAAACCCTAGGAAATCTAGAAAGATTTCGATTCGGACGAAAATCCCTAGCAAATAGGAAGAATTTTGAAATCACAGGGGGGTAAACCGCTCCCTCTCCCCCTCCCCTTCGCACATTACTGATTTACACAATAATAACAGAGAAATAGACTTCAATGGAATCAATACATTGCTAATTTTGTTTGTGTGATAAGCGTATTTCTCCTTTGACATTTGCTGAGTGAACATCGTTTCCAGAATATCTCTTACAAAATGAGTAAAAACATATATTTTTGAATTTAATTTCCAAAGAATATTAATTTAAAATCATTTTTTTAGTTAAACAGCGATATGTAGCGGCATTTATGATGCTTCTCTGTCTCGGTGTGACGTTTGCGCTTCGTATTAGCTTTTCATTGGTATTGACACAAATGGTTTACATCCCAAATGCCAGTCCAAAAAATAAAACAGCTATTTTAAATGATGTAATCGTCTGTCCAACTAATCACCGATCGTCGACACCAAATGAGACAATAAATTCGGTTCGTATTGTTCACATTATTTGGTGATAAGAAAATTTTAAATAAAAAATAAGAATTCATTATCATAGTTCAGGTCAGTTGATGATAGCATCAATAATCGTTTTCAATGGTCGCAAGAATTACAAGGTTTAATTTTGTCATCGTTCTATTGGGGTTATTTATTATCGGAAATTCCTGGTGGTATTCTTGTTCAAAAATACGGAGCAAAGTTGGTATTGTTAGTCACAACTGTTCTATCTGCTTTGGCTGTTGCTCTAACACCGATCGCCGTAACTTATGGTGAGCGAGTAGTCGAATGTAATTTTTTAAACAATAAAGTAACATTTTTCATACATTCACTAGGGGAAGCTTATGGATTAATGGCAACACGTGCTTTAGTTGGATTTTTTCAAGGACCATTACATCCGTCTTTATCTTCGTTTGGCATTGCCTGGTATCCAACTGAACAACGAGGTCGATACTGTTCCATCGTTTCCATTGGAATTCCCGTAATTTTCATCCTCTGCGTAGAATTAGATCTGCATTGAACTAATTACGGTTCAAAACATTTTAGGCGGGTAGTTTCATTTCATCATATCTCGCTGGAATCGTAATATATCAAACTGGAAGATGGGACATCGTATTTTATTTTCTTGCTATTGTTACTGTTGTGTGGTGTCTTCTTTTTGTAAGTATTTTTTTATTTGAAAACTCAACATAACTTATTATGCGATAAATGAAAACGCTCCAGTGCTTATTTCGAAGATCATTTCTGGATTCGCACTTTTATTCTCATGAACAAACAATAAACAATATGTTAAATGTTAAATTGTATCTCCTCAGGCTTTTCTATGCTACGAACCACAAAATCATCCGTTCATAAGTGCTAAAGAAAAGCAATTTTTAAAAGAGCAATCTATTGGCGGCTTGGAAGCGGATAGAAAAAATATTCCCCCTACGCCGTGGAGAGGGATCATTAAAAGTGCACCGGTTATAGCTTTGCTTATAAGTTCGGTAAATTCGCAATTCGAAACTAAATTCTATTGCGCTAATTTAACATTTTCCAACATTGAATTGTAGGGATTATACAGTTGGGCATTTTATGTTGTAAACACTGATTTACCAAAGTACCTAAATGATGTGTTGCATATTCCGATTGAAAAGAATGCTGTTTATTCATCTATACCACGAATAGCCAATATTGGTGTGTCTGTTTTAACGGGTTTCATTAGTGATTGGATGCACGAGAAACGAGGCGTTGATGTTACAACTGTTCGAAAAATATTTGCCGCTCTGTGTAATTCATTTCTTTTTAAAGCGTATATTTTTGATTTTACAACTTTCGCAACATTTTCAGCATCGATAATACCATCGATTTTTGCGATAAGTGCCTCTTATGCCGGATGTGATGAAGTACTGGTTGTGACTTTATTAACCATATCTATAGCTGCACAGGGCTTCAATTCTGCTGGTAATTTTCGAAATGATAAACATTTGTATTTTTTTAAATAATAATCCATCAAATGAACCGGCCAGATTATTCGTGACCTCAACAAATTTGTCAAAATAAAACTGCAACGTGCCCATACATTTTTTATATGAACATGTTCCTCTTTTACTTTAACAAATTTCCTGAGCTCACGAATTTTCCAACCGATTCAATTTATAGGTACAATTTTGAATTTGTTTGATTTGGCACCAAATTACATTGGTCCATTGAACGGGATCGTCAATACTGTATCAACAATTGCTGCTCTTCTGGCTCCTTACATGGTTGGCATATTAACACCTCATGTAAGTCTCACGTTTACTTTTTTTGCCGTCTTATCTCTATTTTACGCTTAATTATACTGTATTATCTCAAACAGGCATATTTATCTGAGTGGCGTCTTGTATTCTGGATAACGTTTATATTACACATTTCAAAAACATTTATATTCACAATTTGGGGCTCAGCCAAAGTTCAAGCATGGAACGAACCGAAAAAAATTGTCGACTAAATTCATTCTCATATAAATTGTTTTCGTCTTGTTCTCGCCATTAATATTCAATTAAATGGGTAAAAGCACACCGTATCGACCCAGACACACTAAAAATTAAATGCAATAAAAGTGGTTCAAATGCAAAATTATGTAATTGTTTTATTTACATGTCGATAATGATATGATGTCTAATCGTAAAATGTTAACAATCGGCTTGTGCAATTGGTTGAAACTTTCAACTTGAAAGTGAGCCGAAGCAAGAAATAATGGAAAATCAATGATGCGAAACGTTAACAATTCATTAGATAATATAAATCAGTTTAAAAATGAAACTCAGCCACCGACCCAAATATGCGGCTCAAATTGATTTTCATTATTATTCCGCTAAAGTTGGAATGGCCTCATTATGGTAAACACTGTAAACAATAGCATAAAATTGACTTGAGGAAATCATTTGAAAAACTTGTAAAATCCTTCTTGCGCGCATACACACATACACAATTGTGGTTCCGAAGCTACTTTTTCTTTGCATTCGAATTGGCAATACGAACACTCTTCTTGCAAAAGAAAACAACAAATAAAACAGAAATCCAAGTCTATTTCCGGACAATTTTCAATTGAATTATGGTTGAATTGCATTCGAAAAACTAGTTCATGCCATTTTACCTACTGATTTCCATTTTAACGTCAAACACACACAGTGCACGCGCGTTGTTGGCATCGGTGAGAAAAGTGGCAAACGAAGCAGTGGAAACTACAATGCACCGACAGTTCACTTTTGTTTTCATTAGCCACAATTATTTGGCGGGATTTCATTTCACATGATGTTGTTGTCGGTTGCACAATGTGCAGCTGCGATTGCACTGCAGTGAGCCATTTGCCCGAAGATCAGATTAGTGTTGTCAGTTTATTCAGCGAATGGATTGACATCCGCTTTTATATTGCCTCAAGACCTGATTTTGTATGGAGAAAAATCATTGTGATGCACGGAAACAACGCTGTAACATCATAAATAAATGTTTTTCTCTTGGCTTCCTCATTGTCATCATATTTCTAATGAAGCAAATTAAAAATGTTCAATTATTGTCTTTTCAATGCTCGAAACAAATTTCATGCACGATACACACGCATGTTCCAAGAACTTCTTTAAGCAAGAGAGAAGAGAAGAAATGTAACAGTACAATGGTAATTCATCCAGCCATAACCTTGAAAATCGTTCACGAAAACGAACGCAAAAAGCAGCGACAAGAAGAGTAAAACAGAGAAGAAGTGTATTGTGTCGTAACTTGTGGCAGGTTATTGAACCTGTGTTGTCTTGTCTTCATTCGTGTACGTATCAACGCAATACATACGGAACTACGACTTATACGCAACGATTTATTGTGTGTGCTGGGCGCGGGAACGTTGTTTGCTTACGTTGATGGGTGCAAACAAAAAGTTAACAAACACACAACTTCTTCTTCTTTCTTCATCTTCATTGCCAACAGCAAACGCAACACAAGTTGAAGAATGAAATTTTTATTGATTTGACACCAATTGTTTGTTTACTTCACAAACATTTGATTGATTTTACGCGAAAAAACATGAAAATATAGCAAAAATTCAACATTCCATTGCCAAAGGCTTTCAACTGTTTGCTTTGTAAGACTTTGATCATTCTATTTTGTACGGAAAAATGCATCATAAATCACTTGAATCAGTCGATGTGGCGATTAACAAGATTTTTTTCTACTCGCTCTTTCCTCTCTCTTCGCTGTTTTTCTCTTTCTTTCTCTCTGTCGATCATCACCCAAAGGAAATGTGTTGTTCAGGTGCAATGAACAAGCTTGATAACATAACTGAATGTTTTTGCGTTTTTTTTCTCTCTCTCTCTCTTTCTTTCCTTGCCACGTTCGATACCATTGTAAAATGGAAATGAAACGTGCAATTAATAGAAAAAGGAAAAAGAAATGTAGTCTTCTGATTATGCGTGATCACATGACTGAACGAAAACCAATTATATTCGATGCATAGACGCAATACTCGGTCTGGAAACAAGCAAACACACACAGCCATGATTCGAAATGAAAATAGTTATTGTTTTATTTTGTGCTGCGAAATACTATAAAAAAGTAAGTGCACGAGAGCTCAAATGGTTGTGCTTTTTTTATTACATTGTGATTTGTTTGTTCATTATTTATGGATGTTAGCGTTATTGGCTTTAATGCGTTATAAAGTCTGCTATTTCGTTCAGCAGTAGCGTTGAGGTTAACTACCTAATGCAAGAAAAACAAATTATAAATGGATTTGATTTTAGAAAAAAAAACAATCGTCAGAGAGAGAGAAAGAGAATAAAAAAGTCAAACTGAACATAAAACAAATCATAAGGCACTGAGATGTGCGCATGAAAATGGAAATTGGTTTTAGTTGAACATTTGAATGGTTGTGATTGTATATCGTATGCAAATAAAATGTGTCAATAAAATGAATGCAAAAGTGAATTTTTGCGACGCAATCACAGCATGCTAAGACCAATAACCGAACACAATCGAATGTAACAAAATGTGATATGGAAATCGAGACGGAAAACTTGCATTTGCAAACAAACACAAAACGACTCGTTTGTTGCAATGTTTTTTTTTGTCGTTGTGTTTTCTTTTTTTTATGTTTGCTTTCATGTTTCGTACGATGCGGTGCCGAAAGCATTAGCGATTAGGTAATCGGTAAAATCAAAAAAAAACTATATATTGCTTAATTCCGTCACATGCACCAGCACCCATTCGCAATAAAACAGCTACAGCAGCAGCATAATGACAACATAATGAATAAAGATAGCGTTAAAAATGAAGTTCTGCATTTTATTCACAACTGGAATTTTGTTTTTCGTTTCATTTCTTTCATTTTTATCGTTAACGGTGCAATCAATATCAAATCAATTGTGTGCTACACAAAAAAAATTTCTAAGCGAGTTGCTCGCACAACACTACATTAAGATAGACTCAAAGAAATTCGGATATTCGACGCTATTGTGTAAGTGCTGTCTGTTGGTGTGTTGTTATTGTGGTAGATGTACGGTGTGTTGTTTTGGTTTCGATTCTTCCTCTTTTTTATAGCATAACTTTGTGTCTTGGTCTTTGTATGTGAATCGGTGTGCGTGCTGCTTTTTTTCGTGTGTTGTTTAGTCAATTTAAATAGACAGGTTGAAAAGAGAGAAAAACACGTGCGTTCGCTTGCAAGATGGACGAAACGGTTGGCTCGTTGTTTGTTCCTCTTTCGGTCGTTTTTTTTTTCTTCTTAATTCGAATATAATTTTTTTCATTGTGCTCAGTTACTTGGGAACCGTGCTTGAGTGGGAATCATTTATTTGAGCTCTGTGCTGGCAGCTTGTAATCAGTTGTTCGTTGATTTTGGATCGTACAGTTTGTATTTGGCCATCACAATTTTCTGTTCGATATTTCAATTTTAACCAATTAGTTATTATCTGTTGTGCGTTTTGCGAATAAAGTGCAAAGAATTCACGCGATGCTCAAATACGTGGTGAATATTTGTTTAATCATATTTTTTTGCGTCCATTTAATCAATGCGGATGCAGAAAAACAGAGTCGACGCACCAAACGACTCGGACCTGGCGGTCGTAATGTTTCAAATAAATTTAAAAAAGGCGAGTTTTTTTTTGTGTGTTTTATTTATGTGGTTTTCTGGTGATTTTACATGTAAAATTGAATGCAGTCAAGTGCTTATTGTGAAATTAATTTTCGCTCTGTTAATAAAAAGCAAATCTAATTGTTTTTTTCTTCTTCTTTTGCATTCGGATATTTTTTTAGAAGTATGGAAACAAGATATTGGCGATCAATTCCAAATAGAACCGTCAACACAGGGCATTCAAAATGTGCATTTAAAATGTGGTTCGAATTCAATGTTTGTAAAATTAGAAACAGATGCCGATTTCATGGGGGTCATGTACACCAAAGGCAATTTCTATGATCAAACCAGTTCACCATGTTTTGTGCAATCGAAAAAAGGACGTGGTGCACGAAATCTTTCGATGCGATTTACATTCGAACAGTGCAACACAAAATATGACGGAGATGTATACACCAATACGATTATTGTACAAAATGATCCGGAATTAGTAACGCCCGGTGATGCGGCGTTTGCATTGCAGTGCGATTTCCGCAAACCAAGAGGATTAAACGTTGAAGCCAACTATGAAACGAACAGTGACAGGTAAAAATTGAACATTTTTTTTATTTATTTGCATAGACATGTCTCTTGATCTCTTTATTAAGTATGTGCTCCTCGATGTCTGTCCTCTTTTTGGCTGATTCATCGAATGAAAACATGTTGCGCCTCTCATTCTATCGCTTTATTTTCACTCTTTCACAATTTGTAAACCAACAAAAAAAAAAAAGAAAAAAATATTCAAAATTTTCGTCAATATTTCCCATGGAATAGAGCGGCGTCAGGAGCACGAATTATATTAACAAGCCCAGATCCCTCGAGTAATAATGCACTACCAGATACAGAACACGAAAACACAATATTTAGCGAAACCGATACAGATACAGTTACATTTAATGCACATGACAAAGAAACGGCGGCAGCATCCAATGGTGATAATGATTCATCGACCGAAAGCGATGAGTCAGCATCGACTGTACAGTCACAATCTGATCGGCAGAAAGTTAAAATCACCATCGATTCAGTGCCACCGTATGAAGAAATTCAATCGACAAACACGAATAACGATAAAGATAACATTGAGTCGGTTAATCACGTCGATATTGAAGAAAGTGAAAGAGATTCGATTGAACACACAAACGATAAAGCGTTCGAAGAAAAACGTGTGAAAAATGATGAACTCTGAATCAAACACAGAAAATATTGCTGTTTATTACACTTATTCTCTCAATTTAAAGAAACAAAAAACAATTTTAATAGGCAATATGTGAAATTATCCAAAATGAATGCATTTATTTTTAAGACTAAATTATTCTTTTCTTTTTCTTCTTGTGTTTTTTTTTTTCTCTTTTCTTCTTCTTTTATTCGAATTCTCAGGCGACCGTCCGATGGTCTAGGCGGACCACAGGCTTACGATGATATAATTTATTAAGCGTTTTATTTTGATTATTATGTGTAAAATGTAAATGAGCAAAAATATCAAATAAAAAAGATCATTAATTAAGAGAACTAATTTATAGAACGAAATTTTCGTGTAAGAAATAATGTTACTGTATAAAAAAAAGTAAGCGAACAAAAATCATTTTAGAAATGTACCAATTGTAATGAAAATGAAACCTGTTGAATAAAAAAGCGATAAATATTTCAAAGAAAGAAAAAAAAAAGAAAAGTGTGAATTTATATTTTTTCCACTGTGGACGTGTTCATTGGCGATTTATCTATTTTTTTGATGCTGAACTGCATGTAATTGAATTTATAACAATTGTCTGTATATACTGTGTTTCTTTGGTTAGTTAGTAGACATTTTATGTTTGCTTTGCTAAACGCTTCGATAGAGTTGGCATAGTAAGAGAAAGTGGACGAGAATTGATTTGATTGTTTATGAAATATGAGCGAGAATTAAGGTGCTGAGAGAGAGAGAGTGAGAGCAGAAAAAAATATATGTCTTTTTCTTAAAATTAGAGCATCATATCGCATTTTATTTTCTTTACTGTATCTACAAATTGTTTATATTGCAACAAAAAATCGAAAGATGTTAGAAAAGTCCAAATGGAAATCGATTGGAACTCCACCAGGGTCGATATGCGCTGCTGCTGCCGCCACCTAATCCCAACAAGTTAAATGGAAAACCGAGCCCATATGAATTTCGCCATGGATCCACACTTTGTGAAGGTCTATTCCATCCATAATAGCCGGGACGATAGCCGTAAGGGTTATAGGTATATTGGCCATACGGGTTATAGCCAAAGGCACCAACACGACCGCCTGCTTCATACGGTTGGGGCTGTTGTTGAATTTGTTGTGGCTGTTGATTTTGTTGTGGTTGCTGAAGTTGCTGTGGCTGCTGCTGCTGAAGTTGTTGTGGTTGCAACGGATTCAAAAGTGGTCGTTGATTATAAGCTCTAAATCCACTGTAATCCAATGGTGGATCACGTCCTCCGCCCACATCAAATTGTGTTTGTCGATTCATATCATGCATTTGATTGAAACGATTACCGCCGTGATGATCGTATGGTCGCAAATTATTTATTTCATTTGGACGATCATCGTCGAAGTCGCCATTGTTGTCGCGGTAATCATCGTCTTCATATGGAATTCCTGCACAGTAAAAAGAGAAATTTGTCACTTTAGTTACTTTTTCATCAGAAATATTGATTCACTTTAAATCATATATATTAAAATTAAGTCAAGTGTTGCTTCTCTTTTAAATTATTATTGACACACAAGCACAAATTCTAGAAATAAAATATACATATTTACTTTTATTCCGAAATCGTAGCGGCCTTTGTGCTAGACACGATGTTATAATAACAGCAATAAAAATGGTGAAAATCTGTAGAAAGCACAAAAATGAACCAACACATATAGCAAACTGATGAGAAAAAACACTAAAATCATGCAAATCTGTATCACCTTGTACATTGTTTGTTTTACAAAAAAAAACAGTCCTTTCGTGCAAATCAATTCAAATTAATTGATTTCTGTACTTTTATTAATTTTGCTTTGAAAATGTTCACTTTGATTGAAAATAAAAACGAAAATCTCTCCTCGCACCCAATGTCAAATATCGAACGAAGCAAAAAAAAACTAAACCAAAATTGTGGGAGAATGTTGATGATTCAGCTAATAGCGATTTTCATTGACTGTCCAGCATTTGAATAGTTGTGTGCTTTTTTATATGCAAACTGATCTGATTCAATTTGTGTGATGGTGTGGTGTGGATGCAATTGAAAAAGATGCGTTCATTGAGTCGCTGACTTGCATTTGACCATATAAAAATGATTGCAAACAACAGTAAATGATATCATTGGAACGTAGATCCCGGTCGAACTGCTGTGCAACTCACTTGTTTTAATTCTGACTCTTTCTGACCGCAGCACATATCATCCAAAGCGAATGTGAACGACCATAGAGTCAACGAAAACCGACTTGAGATGTGCACATAGAGAAATAAAGAGAGAAAAAAATCGAAGACACTGAACATAACATGAAATGTTGATTGTCCGGTCTTGAGCCCGCGGAGGCTACAAAACATGTTCATTTTCAACTTGGCGTATTAGTTTTTTTTTCTTCTCCTTTTCTCTTTTTTTCTGCGCTCGATTTCATGCACAAAGCCGATCAAACGGTTGTCTAATACATCTTTAATCGATTTTAATTGAGTGGGGATAATTGGAGCTAGAAGCTCTGATGGTAGTAAAGAGAAAAACCAGATCAAAATAAAGATAGAAAAAAATGTCGTTTTCAAAATTAGAGGACATTGCCACATTGAGTGAACTCACAAATTATACACTTTTTCTATCATCAAGAAATCGGTTGCATCGACAAAATTATTTGCATTTCTCAAACAATAAAAATGCAATTTCCGATTCAAAACCAACCAGAAAAGGGCCGAGTCAATGATGATAAAACAAAAATACATTCAAATGACATAATTCATTATGTAAATCTATTCGAAAGAATTGTAATGACGATCTGTTGCCACCCCGCAATTTACATCCCGAATGAGGTTAAATGATTACAAATCGCTTTGACCAAATCGATGGTATGATTGTTGTAACAACAGCAAAACAAATCTACCGTTTGTAAAATGTCAATCTCGTCCAAACAAGAAAAATTCATTTTCACTTTTGTCTTTAATCTTTGCAAGCAACAAATTGCATGTTCAGATTTGCATTTCTATTTGTAAAACATAGATCTATCCGATCGGCATCTCAGTCGATGAGATAATCCTATTGGTCGGTGCATAATTCACAAAATGAGCGTGTGAAATTGTTCATGTTGGAAAGAAGACAAGCATAAGCAAATGAGTGAAGAAAATTGCAAACCAACCGTAAAGACACCGTTTTGTGCAACGGACTTGCAGCACGCACACAACGATACGTGCATTGAAGTGTAATTCTGTTTGTAAGCAAAATGCCGTAAATACAACACTATTATTCATCATTAGCATCTAATTCGATTTGGATCACAGTAAAAGGAGTTGTATGCAATGTGTTTCGCTTGACGTGCATATACAAATCACCGTACGTTTCAACCGTATTATGAACTTGTATATTGAACTTGAACGTAAATCCGCTCGCTTTTTTTTGTATTCAAATCTTTACAGTCCAATCAGATTTGATTGCTTTGTCATAATTATCGTACGCCGCTTTGAGCACACCACAACCAAGTGGTGTGTATGATGTAAAAAAACCGTGTTGATTTACAACAATTTATAGACAACGACTGAAACAAAAGCGACAAAGTGAAACAATATGTAATTATAATGATTGGGAAATTTATTATTATCGAGCCTCGTGCGTGCATTTGAAATGTTTGGTTGTTGCACATTAATTTGCTGCAACTGTGTTGCTGCTACTGCTGCAACGATGTTCGATGTGCGCGTCGAACGACCAACAAGCGTGGTGTTGTCGGGGCCAAAAGAAAGCGACAGTGATCTTGGCACTTTACATAGAGCGTCGCGCGTGGCCATTGAATATTCAGTGAATCTTAAATTACTCTCACTTCCACTGTGACCGCATATGTATGATCAAATCAAATGATCACTTTCCATCCAAGTTCCACATGTTTGCATCTTCCGCTTATGACTTTGATTTTAATTCATACGTTCAACACACATTTTACTAATAAAACAGAAATTGTATTGACAGCAATCGAAAAACGTGATTTGTTTCCTTAAAATATGTTGCAAAAAAAATGTAATGCATCAAATGCATTCAATCAAACGGATGATGAATCTTTCTATAATTTTGTTATCACATAAACTGGTTTTTTTACAGACTCAAGAATGTGTGCAATTTCATACCAAAACATTTCTACAACATCAAATGGTAATCATGAGCGAAAAAATAATATTTGTCCTTGCAACATTTGCCTTTTATTAATATAACTAATATAAATAGTTGTTTTTACTGTACTATCTAAACTAAAAATATTTTATAAATCTAAACAATAAATGTTCGCTTCATTTGACTTGAATGCATTTATTAATTTGGTTTTTTATCCGAAAAAACCTAATAAACTCAATGGGTTGAACGATTGAAAACCTGAAAAGAGTGGAAAACCTGAAATAAAATTAACAGGAGAAAACCGACATAAAACGGTGGAAAAAATATTTTGAAATTGTAATTAATTTTTGCAAAGTAATCTTACCTAGTCTTCGGTTAATTTTTTGTATGCGTCGACGAAGATGATGTGTCTCAGCCGTTTCCATATCAATATCATTATAATGCATGAATTGTGGCACATGATGATTTCTTACAAATGGCACTGCAATATAAAATGATTATAAATTTAGTTACAGCACTTTATCTGTTAAAAAGTGAATTTTTGATTTCACTTTCATCTTGACTTTTATAATTCTAGTAAATAAAAATGCTTTTTTTATCATATACTTACACTCTGGTTCTCTTTGTGGTGTACCTGTTCGAAATTCCACTTCAGCGACTTCTTCATCATTTGAAAACACCTCTTTTACACCAAACATGGTAACGCAAAGAAAAAGCATTAAAATAACACAGGAAGACTGAAAAATGCAAAAAAAATTACTTTGATAAAGTGTATCAAAGGTAAGTTACATATTTTTTTTTTCGTTCCACGCATTTTGCATGAACGAAACAAAAATACGGCTGAACGATATACGGTAAATGTTTTGAGCGTAACCTGCATTTTCTTTCTCTATTTTTTTTCTTTTTCTTTCGTTTATCTCCAATTTGATTCAATCACGTTAAAATATGGAAGATTTCACTTTTCAAACGGCCACTTTTATTGCCACTTGTACGTAAGACTGAATTCAAGTTTAACGTTTGTTGTAATAATAAATTGAATTATGGCTCTAATGGAATATGCTATAATATTCTCTGTTCGATGATCAAATATTGAGTGAACGATGTCCATTAGTTTGAGTTGTATTTATAAGAGCACCAATTCAATCGGATGCCATACAATGACATCAACAGATTCCGTCGATATAAACATTGAAATAATGCGAAAAAATACAATGTAAACTTTTGCATATTCTAGTCAATTAGACGCAAACTTCCGAAACGGAAGAGACCTCTAGTATTATTTGCTATTTCGGTAGCGCCCATATACCATTTCATCATAGATCATAGACATGTTGGATTCTATCTGAATTGGGCGCCGTGTGACAAGTGAAAATTGCACTATATCTTTTCAAAATTTGAAATGTATTGTAAAATGTAATTTGTAAAATTTTAAATCACATCCTTCTATTCTCGGTTAGTTCTTGATATTTTTAGTCGCCAAAATTCTTTTTTCACCATCGTTCATCTTGAAATCTCGATTCGTAGAGGTTAATGTATAAGAAAAACTACTTTTTGGCCGTCTAGAATTCACAATGGCAACACATCAATCATCACCAAAAGGAGTGTGAATATTGCCAAATATGTTCGACTCTTCTTGGCTTGCGAGCATAAAAAATTAATCTTGATTGTTATTTTGAGAAATCAATTTTCTTCTTTTTTCATGCTTGAGAAGGTCGTCACCTCAAAATGTGACAAAAATAAAAATCAAATTACATCTAGAGCAAAATATAAATCACACTGTGTTTTCGGTGAAGCTCCATCGTCAAAGCTTTTTAGTGGAGCGTGTTGGATTTTTTTTCTAGCTAAAATTTGAAATGTCGAAGATTTCGTTAAGAGACATAGATGAGTTACAAATTCAACAAAAATTAAAAACTTATTTAAAAAAATATCTACAAAGAATTATTTTTGGTATTAGTATTTTGTGTGGATTATTTATTTAAACCGTGTGGCTCAAGTGTTCAAAGTAGTTATAAAAAAACGATATTTTTTAACATTTTAACGATTTTCTTTGGAATGTGAAGCACGAAATATGAACGGAGTGAATAAATTCAATCTTGTAAGAGTTCAATGACAGATTGTGGTTTAAAATAAGATTCAATGAAATCGATTCAAATGTGGTAAAAGCAAGAGTTCCATATTTAAAACATTTTTTTTTCTTGCATTGTAAATCTAAAGCTTCACAGTTTATATTTTATATGAGATGTCAGATATGTCTATAAATAACCAATAAATCTTCAATATTTAGAACATTTTCAAATCCATTCAATTTACATACAACAATGGTTTTTCAAACAGCTGTTAAAATAAAGTGATAAGTTAGATTGTAAAATACGTAACGTTATTGCGAAGCAACGCGTGACATGTTGCTGTTGCGCCGCGGCTTATTCATCTGTGACACGGTTGTATGGGCAAAAAATGTGCATGCTCAACACAAATAATGTTTGGTAAGTGCACAACTGGAACCATTCAGGAGTGTCATAATCATTATCATCGGCACTACTGGAGCCTTGCGAATGCAGTGAATAGAATAAAAATCAAAAGATGACAACCCTCAATATGTATCTACAAACATGCATGCACGTCGAAAACGCTCAACGCATGTCGCTTGTTTTCTCTTGAGCTTATTGCAAAGCCTGCCAAAAAATAAAAAAACATCCCAAAATACGTACCATCTATGTGTATATAGAGCGTATATTCACACTGGTTGAATGTGTGTTTTGACGGTGTGTCGCATCATCATCCTATTGACGATTCGAACGAAAGCGCTGTATGGGTGGAAAACAATTTCCATCGTTGAAACAGCACAGCGCAAGCAACAGTATCACACAATAAACAGAATGGTTTGTGTGTCGTAGCAAGTTCTCCAACGTAAAAAGGAATGTGTATGGTGTTGCCTGTATTTGCCTGTATATGCCTGATTGTGTTATCGTTTTCATATTTCGACTGTTTTTCCCTGTTGTCGTACATGTTTCACTGTTCGATCGGTGAGTTTTTGAGCGTGTCAGTCAGCCAGTTGAAGCACATGAATTCAGTCTGTTGTATACAATCGCCGGTAAAGCACACATTCATCTTTTCCGCGAGCACCCAAATACCGTGAAATATACGCGCGCAAAATTGCAATATATCATCATCACACATTTCAGCTGATTTCTATCCAAAGAAACTTATTTATCTTCTTCTATTTTTTTTTTCTCTCGAAAGAAACTACAAATCGTCTCTTTCTCGGTAATTTTATGGTTTAAATTTTTTATTTGATAATTCAATCATAAAATTAATAGTTATGTGTAAGAATCCGATTTCGTTCTAAAGCGAAAATTCCTTAATTTCATTTTGTTTCGTGATTCCATCAGTATTTATTTACTTGAAGTCGTGTTGTTATTTTGTTCTTTATTTTTGATTGTTCGAAATTTGTTGTTTGAAAAGACATTGCGCAGAATGCAAGTATAGTGAAAACGTGCAGATTATAAAATACAAATAAATTTGTAAGACGATATGACCATGCCTAATGCTAATGTGGCGTGTTAAAATCAACATTTAATTTCATGCAATATAATTGAATAAATAATTATTTAGAAGAAATATAGAAAAAAAAAAAGATTAAGAGAGGAGAAAAGAAAGAATACACCCGGGAGATGACACTAACTCAAATAAATAGGTTAATTGAAATTGCATTCCTTTGTATAAAAACACACAGTGTTGCAGTGAGAGAGAAAAAAAGAAACAGAGCTATTCACAAGAAAAACATTTGAATGAATGAACAAGATAGAAAAAAAAAACAATAGGCGTATGCAAACAGCTGGGCCAGACCTCAATTGATGTGATGATGGTGATGATAATCTGAGCAGAAAAATTGAAATCGACATGAAAATTTAAATTATTACTATAATTACAGTCAGATAAAGAAATTGAAGGCGAAACGTTAGCGCATCGAAAGCAAAATAAACATAGAAAATCGGGCGAAACGTTAAACGATCTATCATTCACGGATTCAGCCAATTCAAGCATCTGTTTCGTCTTCAAAGTATTTCTTCTTCTTTTTTTTTAGTGTGTTTTAATTGCATAATTAAATGCTCACCGAAAAAGAACAAACACTACAATCGTAACTGCACATCTTTATTAGAGGCTTTCGGTTCAACTTCTTCTTCTGTTTTATAAAATTTCTGTTACTGTGCGAGATCGTGCGAACGATTAGGAAAATTACTTTGCGCAAAATTTACACACGATAAAAACAAAAAGCACATCCAAATTATTATTGATTAAATACATGAAGTGAGTAAAAATTAACAGTGGTAGCTGGGCCATTTGACATTGTACTTGAAAATAGATTACCGTATATTTAAACGAAATAAAAAACATTCACCGCATATAGCGCAAAAAAAAGAGTACGCGCAACCAAAACGATAAACCACGTGTCGAAAATTACGTGTAATTTATTATTGTAAAAAAAGAGCGACAGAGAAAAAGAAAAAAAACGAATAATTTTGCATACAGAATAACCGAAGAGAAAAAAAAACAATAAATAAAAATAAACAGAACATTTTTATCGGGTGCTGTATACTTGAGATATTCATGCTTGTCAAGTGTGTGTGTACTTTGACGAATATCAAACATTTTGCGAGAAATAGTGTGACCGCGTTGACATCTGTGTGTATTAGTGGATTTCTTCGTCTCGTGCACGTATTTTGAGAAAAAGCACGCAGTGAACTTCGATACAAAACAAAACAAAACAAAAGTTACGCGAGAAGCGCATCGTTCACACCAAATTGTACAACTGTATTTACATCGTTTGCAAAGTGCGCGATAATGTATTACATCAGTTTTGAAATATATAGGCATAGGTTTGTACATTCATTTCAATTCTCTGACTCTGGCCTCATGTGTGTTGTTGTTTCTTTTCTTTTTGTATATCTAAGTTCTTCATTTTCTCTGTTTTAGAATGATTTCATATTTTTTCCTCTCATCAATTGTGTAATGCAAGAGAGACATGGCGATATTTTTTTACTTGTGAAACATTGCTCGGATCATATTTCAGTTGATTCAGACCGTAAAATATACATCATTATCAAAAGTATTATATTTTTTCTCTACTACTACTTCTGTCAATTCTTTATGTTTTTTCCTCTCTCTCTCTCTCTCTCTCTCTCTCTCTTTCTATCTTTTTCTCGATTTTTTTCGTTCTGTCAACTTTTGTGCTTGGCTGTTGTTTTGCAAATTATAGGCATTTTGCATACGCTGCTCTCTTCAATGTTGTTCGACAAAGATACGAATCTGGTTTTCTTTATGTTTGTTTTATTCGAAGAGTAAATTATTTATTACGAATTGTACAACTTGAAATATGAAATATCATTAGCGATGTCAGCGAGAAGTGCCGTCGAGTGGTGTTCAATATGTGTGTTTTTACAAAAGTATGTCTGCTATTCTACTAACACTGCCGACAATATGTGTCTTTGATGGTGTCAATTTTTCTAAAGATATTTATCGACGTAATTTCTTTCTCTCTCTCTCTCTCTCACTCGCATATTCGACGATTTTCATTGAAAAGATGTGTTCGACTGAGTGTAGTGTCCTGTAATTTGTAAATGGTATGAATGTCAAAGCTAAGTTTTCTGATATGAAAACAGTTTTTTTTCTACACAATATACGTCATTTTATGACTATGTCTTTTTTCTACGCTTCAATATATTCCAAAAATGTATTATTCAAGTCTAGTTTTTCGATTGTTGTGCCATAATTTAAAGTTTATTTAAAGTGAAAGAGTGTGAATTGAAACTTTTACGAATAGAATCATTTTCATTTCATTTCAAAGAAGATACGGAAATAGACAATTAAACTTTTCCCAGTGGAAATGAAAAATTTAAAACCCAAACTCAGCCAAATGCGGTGAATATTGTTGTAAGAAAATGTGATAATTTTATTGATGAAAACTTTACTGGTTTTATCCTTTACTCCTTATGGTACTGTTCAAGATGAAAATGGTTTTCGTTGAAAATTCGCAACAGATATTTTATTCATCAGCAAAAGCCGTTAAAACATTGTTCTATACAACTTGATTGTTTTCATCTTTATGGGCTTCAACTTGTATCAAAAGCCAATCCAACGATTGCTGAATCCTACGAAAAATTACACCGAATTTTATAGAGACAAATTTCAACATCAGACATTAACAAACTTCTACTCGTCTTCTTCTTCTCCGTATTTTGTTTAAATTGTATCTGCGAGAATGAGTCATATACTCGGATGAGAATAAACATTATTTTGCGAGTGTTCTGTATGCCCAACAATGCAGTAAATTTTTGACTGCAGATTCTATTTACTTTGAAAATATTATTATTATCTTTATATACCTGTGCGTTGACGTGACAAAATGTTTCGCGTTTATGGCCAGCTTTTTACACACACACATCAAACTTCACATTCATTGAGAGTGAATAAAACTTAATACCGGATATATGAATCTGACGTGCTTTCTGACGCCTCGTTTGCAACGTCAGGCATTAAATTCAAATATTGGGATTGAATTGTTAAGATTTTCGTAGCATCACATCATTCAAACCACTAATTAATGCGACTGATTAAATATCAGTGTTTGACTTGGTTTCGATGGTGCAAAATTTTGCAATTCAATTTCTTCTTTTCACCGTCGTAAGCTTCACCAGCAGAACATATTTGGGGTTCGGCGAGAAAAAAATTCGGATATCGCGGAAAGTAGCTTTTTTTGTTCAAAGAAACAAAAAGTGTATTCAAAATGTATTCAATCTCAATTAAAAATCAAAAGGAAGTAATCGAATGAAAAATGAGCATTTTATGACGGTGTGTAATTGAAGAAAATTGACGTGAAAAATAATCCATAATATGCAGCGAAGCAGATTCACTATGTTTTCATTTTATTTCGTTTTATTTAATGTGTGCATGCGATCCTCTTTATATCTCATCTGAATTGTATGCATCACGTAAAATTTCATTTCTGTTAATGATATCGTATGTGAGTCTCAAACTTTGCGTTTGATTTTACCGTGTAAGCATGTGCGGCACATGAAAACGATTGGCTGAGACAGTGAGTTTGGAAAACACATGACTTTGCGTTAATTCATTTGGTTTCTTTTCGCAAATTATGTGTCAGTGACATGTCGATGCACTTCGTGAACGTGAAGAAACTCATACACAAAGAAAACTTTTCGAATGAATAATTGAAAGACAAAACCATAGTCAACGTGTACTGAAATCACAAGACAAACCCAACTTTTTTTTACTAATTTATCATTTCGAAGACCCCGAGTGGAAAAAAAGTGACTAAGTTACTATTGACTGTAAGTGACTACAGTTAGCTATATTCATGAATTTTAAAATTTTGTATGGAAAACAATCGACTATAGTTACTCAGTCAGTCAGGCGATTATTTTGGGACGTTTTGACTGTCGGGTGACTATGATTATTGTCAACTATAGTTAGCTGTTGCAGTTAACCATAGTTTACTTTAATTGATTGAAGTTAACTAAATTTAACTAAGGTTGCTTGTTTTTACAATCAATAGTCAGTCAGTTTGTCCCAAAATAGTCAGTCACTTTTTTTGTACGCGGGACGTTCTTACTTTCGCGCGTTGTGTACAAGACGAATTAAAAACGAAAAGAAAATTAATGTCAAACACAAACGAAAGTGATTGAATGAAACGAACAATGAAAAATTGTGATTTAGCTCATTTACTCTCTTCGGGAAAATGTAATGGCAAAAAAAGTATGCTCGAAACTTTGTTACATGTTTCATACTTCCAGATATTTTTTCAGAAAAAAATCTCAAATTGAATAATGCAAATTTTGACAATTGTTATTGACAAATACCAAACAAATTATGGGCTTCACATTCGTACGACGAAATTTCATCTTTTTTATATCTTTTATGAAGTTTCCATATTTGTGAGTTCAAATGTATTAAAAAAACTGCATTTAGCCAAAACCATCAATAATCATGAGTCAATTTTTTATAAAAGAAAACGATTGCTTCTTATTAATGCATTTCTTCACTCCAAGTTTAATGTTCACTGAAATCAACTTTTCTGTCTTTGACAAGTTATTGGAATTTTTCAACAAGGACTTAAGTAATAAAGTGCTCGCATTTTAAGTGAATGACTTAATGTTGACTAAAAAAATATTCTCAAAGCAATCATGTTTATATTCGACAAAAAAAGTCAATGAAAATATACAATATATAGTTATTTGGATTCTTTTTAAAAAATCAGTGATACAAATTGATGATTTCCTGTATTTCAAAACAATCAAAAAGTTGGTGCAAAATGAAACAAGTGAAAAAGGCACAAAATCGATTTTCAAAAGATTTTCGCGAATGCGTGGGATAACTTGATGTTGATTTACATGTAAACCACATATCCATGATCCATGATATTTTTGTTCATATACATTCAATGTATTTAGCAAACAAATCTCATCATATCCATATACCGTTACGGTATATGTTACGGAAATGTTTGTGACGTGTTTGATTCGAAAACGTTCAAATTCAATTTTTCATCGTTTATGTACATTGCGAATCAGCGAGAAAATTCAATTTGCCGAAAGTGCAAAAAAGAAAACAATTTATGTGGAATGGAACTTGTTGCTCTGTATGAATCATTTGGTGCGTTTGCTTAAACAAATGCACGGTATGTTGATTGAAAATACTTTTCATTTATCCAGTCGCATGCATCAAACAGATCAGGATACAAATAGTCTTTTAAAATAAATCAGGAAAATTGCCGAAATCCGGTTTTATTTCATGCCTTTCATTTTTCGAGATCTTATTGATAATGGAATGTTTGAAATTTGAAACATTCATGCGATGTGATTATATCAAAAAAGTTTCCGCAAGAAAACAGACATTTCATTTTTTGCAGACACGTAAACATTCGCTTTGTGAAAACGGATATTCTTCAAAAGAAACATTAAACCAAATTGGAAATATAAAAGTGATTTCATTGATGCATTCACGAAGCTTTTTTAAATTAAAATAAGATTGTGAGAAAAATTTTCAGCAACAAAGAGACTTTCCATGAAGATCGATACACTATTTATAATGCAAAGGATATTGGCATTATTAACGAATAGCATTATCTTGATGATTCTGTAATAAAGTACATTGACAGAGTTATTTGTTGTTTTTTCTCATTAAAAAAATATCATTTATGTTGCGAGTTTCAATTACATTTTCGAATTCGTGCTATCCAGATTTAAAATTCGAAATCAAAGTGTCTACCTGTATAAAATGGAACATTTTTGTTTTTCATTTTAAAACGATATCACATAAATGAAACCACAACCCGCATTCACAACCATACATAGTGTTAATTTTCGTGTCCAAAATGCATTTATAATTTAAAATCGAATAAATGTACATTCTGTGCTGAAAATGTGGGTTTATATTCTCTGGTGTATGGTTTCAATTGATTTTTGGCCAAAATTGGCAATAAAAATATGTGCGCCTGAAGCATTTTAAGTATAATCCAGGGATATAATGCAATTGACGATGGTCATAAAATTGTTCGTTATTATAAATGAAATCATAAAGCGTAAATCGTCTGCAGCACGATCGACACAATAAAAATGTGACCAATATATTCGGCATTTTTGGCTATGTCAATGCATAAAATGTGCCGTTAAAAGTGTATGAAATCGGCTCATGTATTAATGCAAAATTGAAAGTGTTTTGTGTTAATTAAATGATGGAATATTAAATAAAGCCAGATGAGAGTGCACATTTTTTTATGGAAAAATTAATGTCTCGTAGCAATAGTTTATTATATATGCATATAAAATTATTGTTTCGAATTTCTCTTTTGACTATTCAATGTTCATGAATAAACCCACAGGCGAGAAAAAATGTTTATGAAAAACCGTTGGCCCTTATAAATAATTATTACTGATTATTTTGGGTGATTTTAAATGGCATCAGTCGACTACAAATTAAGCTGACTAAAATTGTTTATTTCGTTGAAAATACATGCATTGTTGACCACATAATTTGTCGCAAATTCAGTCAGTCAGTCCATTTCTCACACGGAAAACACTCAACTCTAACGATAAAATTAAATGGATGTGGTCTTTTCGAAACGTATGATTGAATCTAAATCCATTCCATAAACTTGTTATATTTTAAAACCACATTTTATGAATCAATGCAGATGCTTAAGAGCATTTAACCACAAAATGTGGATTTGACTGAAAAGTCCATAATTAGCATTTATTATAACCGATTAAATGGCCGAAAACTCCTTCAAATCGACACAATGTAGCGTGAATAATTCGCAGATATTCACACTTGACGAATTTAAAATTGCCGATGTTAAATTTATTTAATTATTTCAGTCGAATTTCAATGCGCACATTTTGGAGTTTTTTTTTCTCGAAATGATTTTCAAACCGAATGCAACAATCTTCCATTGTCATATATCATTCGGTTTGTTATTTTATCTTTCAGTTCATTATCTTGCCAGTGAATTCCGAAAATTTTTCATGCCATTTGTGAAAAAGGAAAATTGCTGTGTCAACGGCCATAAACAAAATACGCAAAAATAACCACAATTTTTGCCATAATCGAATAACTTGCTTCATTAGCAATGTACGCATTTTGTGTGTGTGTGGTGCTGGTGCTGGTGGTACGAACAAAAAAGAAAGACGATTCATATAAAATTTAATGGATTTTTGATCGTCGTACACATTTATGTTGAGTTTGTAGTCTTTGCCCTTCATTCATAACAAACAGAATGACAAACATCGCAAAAGACGAAACAAATTACAACAAATTGATGATTAAATCTGTGAAAAATTGCTTTTTCCACTGTTGCCGTCGAAGGTGCGTGATGTTCGACGATAAATGATTGCTTTTTCCTTTTCACACATACAAAAATAGTGCGCAATCATCATCTTTTACCTGCTGCTTTTACTATCGAATGAAATTGTACACGAAAACAGAAACATCCTCTGGTTTTTTTTTTCATCCATTAAAATTGACGAAAAAAGAGACGAGGAAATCTTAATGTTGACCGAATTACTATAGTATCATTAAATGAATTAAAATGGAATCTGTATGATATTCATTATAAATGCATTAAATACGTCTAAAGTGCATGCAAAAAAAGAAAAACGGGCTATTTTCGACTGGAGGAATTAACGCGACTTAAATAAAATTGATTATTAATGTGGTTTTTAAGGAAAGTCCCAATTTGGTCAAGGTGAAAACAAAGTGTAAAAGAAAGGCTGAAATGAACTGGATTTTAACTTCAACCGAATATTTGTCTGAAAGCGAAAGAATGCCGAAAAGATTTCCATTGAACAATAAACAGTTTAATTTATGAGTGCAAAAGTGTTTCCCTTCGGTCTCGATTGAAAAGATTGTGCATTTTCGTAAAATGCGATACGCTGTTAAAAGAAGTCGGACATTTGAAAATGCCCAACAAAACATTTGAGACGTAGAAATTTTCCATCATTTAGGTGCATGACGGCAAACTTTACGCTTCGTTTTTCTTCTTACGTTCGTTAAACATGACGACGTTTTCTTCGGTCATATTTTTTTATCGCCAAACATTTTCGGCGTTGTAATTTTCGTCGGTGTTTTATATTTTGGACAGTGGCGTCAGAAACAAGCTGCGAATCATTTGAAAGACACTGTAATTTCAAATTACCGTTGGGTGATTTATTGAGTGAAATGTTTATGACATCAACCAGTTCGGCCGAATCTATTTACGTTGCACTCAGAAAATACATGAATTTTATATATAAATATTCATAAGGAAATTTATTCTTTTATTGATGAATTATGGTAAAGTAAGAATGAAATGGATTGCGTAAATCAAGATTTAGTCGCGCCATAGTCTATCGGTCGATCGATAACACGTGTAACACTCAATGTATATTCTTTCAACGCTCGAACAATATATAATAATCACCGATGCACAGCAGTGTACAATCAATGTTTTGTGCATAGCATGGGTTAGAAGAATTTTTGATGAGAACAGATTGCACGCAATGAAACTGTTGTAGGTAGTATCAGTGAACTTTTGCGGCATTTACGACACGTGGCATTATACGGTGATTTCATGAAAATTCTTTTTTTTATTTCCCAGCTCCCTATAAACATAATTAGCAATAAAACTAATCAGTTTATTTGGCGTTGGCGTTACTGCTGTTGTCTCATATCGCATCTGGGTTGTATAATACCAAGAAATCATATTCTACAAACTTTCTACATGAATATTTATATGCTAGAACTTACCTTTGACGATCAATGTCATAAGTACCTTTTCCAATTTAAATCTCACAAATAATTTTTTTTAATAAGTTTACCTTTTTTCTTTAGATCTTAAAAAACTCTCCAGAATAACCAATTGAAATAGCATCAGAAGAAGTATTTTGAAATATTATGTCCTTTGGAGCGAATAATGCAAATGCAACAGTATATGGTTTAAATGAACTTAAACTTTGTGAAAGCAAAAAAATCATTATTTTGCAATGGTTGAGCACCGGCTGTAGATGAATAACGAGATACTTACTGAAAGTGACTGCAGTGAAATACAAAAAAAATGTGGAGACAATTTATTTATGTGATTCCAACTCTGGATCTGTGGCACTAGAAATTATAAAATGAAAGACTGATACTGAATCAGTTAATTTGGCTTACATTCCATTCAAAACTGTAACATTTCTTTTCATTCTATACTTCCATTGAAGGAGGATTACGCCTCCGCAACAATTAATGAAATCTTGGTCATTTTTACGAGTTGATTTTTTTTTTTTGCAAATTCAAGTGTCTAGGTCTGTTAACCTTTCTCTTTCGCTTTTGGTACATGGGAAGTATTTTACTACCCAAAAAAAAATACCATATCACAAACAGCAGAAAAAAAGAGACTTAGCGTGCAATGCAAAACATTTGCCATTAATTAAAACAGAACGAAAGCGTTGAGAGGGCGACAGTAAAAATTGTTTTGCAATCCTCGGTAAAACTCCATAAAATCGACACGAAAAAAAATACCATAAGTTTTCACAAAAGATTTACGAAAGTGAAATACGACCATTGAATGTGCCTGATTCATGCTCGGGGTCATTGTTATGAACTGGATTTTCTTCGAATTTTGCCGGGCGTAAAAAAACGTGCGACACCAAACAAAAGAGCTCATCGCCCTTCTCATTTATTCTATTAATTTGGCGAGTTTCGAGTTTTTGGAATCGGATCGTATGACGCCCTGTACGTTTTGCAAGGGTGATTTTTGCCAGAAGACGTTTTATTGTGGGCACTTAACGTAACCATAATTGCCTTTATTTTTTCAGTACTTGAGCTTATGTGCAGTAAAATTTGATTCGACCGATGGATGTTTTTTTTTCTTCATCGCCTATTTTTCGTTTCTAAAATTCACACGAATAATTCAACATACGCACGAAAAATTGTCAAATATTTTGTGATCATTAGATGAATCACCAAGTGGAGTGAGTGTACAATAGACTTTTTGGATAAAACATGCTTTCATAACATTAAACATTGAATTTTCACACTCAACACACATAAAATATCGATTTTACATTATATCTATTTTGCCAGACATTATATTGAGATATTTTCAGGCAGCTAATTCAGATCAGGAAGCGAACGTCAGGCGATGAAATGAAAACAACAGAAGTGTTTGCTATAGTTATAAAAACACCAGTCCATCACTGAAACAACCACTTCTATTGTTTTCCCACCATTTCAATGCCTGGCGTTAGCTTTCTGAGCTGAATCATCTGCCTGAAAATATCTCAATTTAATGTCTGCCTTTTTCGAAGTATATCAACAATTTTGATGGCCAATTTTTCAATTTTAAATTACATTCAGGATGAATGATTTGTCATTTGATATGTTTCGGTTGAAAATTCATAGTTGATATTCAATATTATGATTAGGGTGTAATGTTTTCCTGGATATTACGTCGTAAATTGCTTTCGAAACGTGAATAGACAAGTTTTGGCTATCACATCGTATATCTAGGTGATGCTTTTTGCATCTCTTAATGGATTTTATCTCAATGCGACCGCATGACTTACAAATTAATTCTGTTGTCACCATCGCCAATAGAATACATTAGATTCCATTTTGACGAGCACACTTTTGCACAGGGAAATAACTCAATTTAATTAAGTTTTCACTTTTATCACATAGAAAATGTTTCGTTCCCATCTCTATCCATCACCACCTATCTGCTCTGTTAGATTAACATACTCTCCATTCAGAAACTTTTAGACGTACATATCAAGCATTTCATAGTGTCTCGCATAATAAATGTATGCTGAAAACTTTGCGGCACATATCCCAACTCAAGCACTTAGTGTCACTATTATATATGTGAAAAAAATGAGAAGAAAAGAATTAATTTTCATGCTGAAACTTTGTCCTACCAACACCGATATTAATCATATATAATAATTTGGCTAAAATGTGATTTTCGATGGATGGTCGTAGCACGAAAAGCTTTCAAATGACCCCAAAATGTGAACTTATTAGATAAATTTGAATTGTGATCGAGATTGTGTCTATGGCAGAAAATGTTTAACATTCTTTATTAATTGAACGGGTCATTCTGGCATTCTCTGTAGAATGGTCCCATGTTTCAATTTTTGCGTTGGTGGACAAAAATATTCAGCAAATTGTTAGAGTTGCATCGTAAGCTGCATTGACTGCTTTAATTCAATAAAAATCACATTTTCGTGCATTGTGTTTGATTAATAGATATTAAAAAATATTTCTCAATCCATACTGACACGCATAACTTTTTGCCATCAATTTCATTAGAAGCTGCTTTTTCTCCCGAATGTCATATGCTTGCAAACCTTTTCATGTCCGTATTCATTAAAGTCATCTGGAATTCAATATAGAAAAAGTTTGACACTGTCATTTTCATTTAATATGCCCACAGCCACAAAAACACATACACACACAAGATAAAAAAATTATTATAAAAATTTAATTAGTTGGAATGATCTCAGTTTCTTCTTGTTTTTTTCTTTCAAAGAATGCGTCGATGGAAACTATTCCCTTAATTAAATCATCTGTGCTCTAAATAAAACCTCACATTTCTATTTATAAAATAGTCACGAATGCATCAGATGCATCATTTACCTCAAGCCACCGATGGCGACAAAAAGGGTGCTAAGTAGAAAAGTTTTAAATTATCAAAAATATATGCCAGTTGACACAGTCGTGCTATTAGATTTTTGTTCGTAGTTATTGTTAATACTATCGGAAAAATGTCAAATATTTTCTTGTTGTTGAAAGTGGTTGGATTTTTTTTTGAGTAAATATATGTGCCATACATAATAACTTAACTATAAAACTACCATACGCAAAAGTTTCATAAGCGAAAGTTTTTCGGATGTTTTGCCATCAGCAATTTTCACTACCGAATACAGAAAACTCCATCGGTTAATCGACAAACTCAGTGTTCATAAATGCAAATGATCTACGGTTGAGTTTATACAGTAAAATTCCAAAAAGAATTTTTCGTCTTGGTTTGAAACCAACTTTTCCGTTGGAAATGTTTAACATTACTACTTCAAACGTGTAACAGTTGGCCAACATTTTTTCGTGCGCTTATCATTTTCATGAGAACAAAAAATGCAGGTTACCAATATGAAATATTGTATCGGCAGACATAAACTCTACTTTTTTTTCAGAAAGAGAGACAGTGAGAGAGAAAAAATGGTGCCATATCTTTAAATGCTTTTTCACTTTCAAATGTTTGGCATTTTTCGGAATTGAACCCGTGGTGAAGCAAAAACTTTTGCAGTGCAACGCCCTGAATATGAACCAACCAAATAAACGAAAGCAAAAGTCATTCAAGTATTATTCGCTTAAACCGTATTAAACACTTTTTTTTTCTAAATATTTTCATATTTTTGCACACCCTTTAGATATTCAAAATTACATAATTGAGCTTAAATCCTTATCAAACACAAAGTTAAAAGTTCTTTCATTTTCACAAATGAGAAAAGTGTAGTGTTCAATTTTTTCGAGATCTCATGAAAATGGGAAAATGAACCAATGCCAATGTTAATGTTTGAAGTTATTTTTGAACACTCAGAAAGAAAAAACTGTTGCAAGTTTCATGGCAGTCATAAAACGGTCAAGTGGTGCAATGTGAGCAAATGTGTCTCGAAACGATGACAATCAAATCTATGAATTTTGAAAAATATTAATGAAATTTCCCGTTGGGAGCTTTTTATTAGAAACAAAAACTACAGTCAACATTAACATTATCAGAGACTTGATTGCGTCGAAGTTTAAAACTCCATCGAAAATGAAAGGATCCTCATGAGCTCAGCTCTTGAGTTTCATGGTATTTCCTCCATATTCCGCTCAGTTTGCATGTGAAATAATGGTTGTCAACGCTTTGATAAAATTGATTATCGTCGCAGTGTTAATTTCGTTTGAGTTTAGTTCATATAACTGCAATTAACTCATTTCTAGCAGTGATTTTGTTATCTTTTAAATGTTCGAATCCAACGCACGAATTGCTTGGCCAATTAATACACGATGCTCAGTAAAAACGATAAAGCCAAACGAAACATAAATGGTTCAAAAGTTCGTTTAACGAACATAATCTCATATTTTGCATCTTGCATAACACAATTATGCTAATTTGTTCTGAATTTTTGGTCATTTTGTTCTATGCACGCGCTAATGAATTGACTTCAAAAAAAACAATGACCATTTAATAATAGAAAAAAGCACAACGCTACAAGTTTAATTCGTTTAATAACTCTAGCTATTATGTAAATTTTCCAATCTTTTTTTTCGGACGGAATTTTTACACAAGGCGACCGCTGGACTCCACTGGCACGTATTTATATAAATGGTATATTCTGACGATAATCTCAACAAGCGTCCCAAAATTTGCTATGCAAATGGCCATACGGCCGTTGTCAAAGGTCATACTGCAACACACCCCATTCAAATTCCATACGGATTACTCCGATTAGCATATTCAACGTTAAACATTTAAAGCATTTAAAATCTGCTCTTTAAATATGCTCTCTTTTTTATAAATGTTCATGTTCGTTTTACAAAACATATTTAATTTTATAACTCTTTCACATTTGCGATGAACAAAATGAACATTGTTCATTGAACTGTATGTTTTGTTTAAAGAATTTCAAAATAGATCGATTTGTTTGAAACATGAGAAAATACAAATCACTTGAAATTGAAGGAAAAACTGAATGAAATGCTTTTAAATATGCATGAGAACCGAAAAACGTATGTTTATTTTGAAAATCCTTCATGGCTAAAAATTTGTCTAAACTTTGCTTCATAAAACTGACCTATTGCCCGATTTTCATTTGACGCTTTCTGCAAGCACATGTTATGCGGCCACATACTTTGTTGTCATTCAAGTATTGACATTTTGATTTATTTTCTTAATATTTCACAGCTTTCTATCAATGATAAACACGAATATGTTGATGTTTTAAAGGTCGCCAAAAATACTTTAGTTAAAACCTTAAGATTTTAATTATGCAATGAATGGCGTGAAAAATATCTGATGTTTTTCGTCACGTATTCGTGGAATTAAAATTGATAGATGACACCGTGGTTGAATAAAAAAACAACGATTGACCTTTTTAAATATTTAATCTATGTCGTAAAAATAGTTTTGTCAGCGAATGATTGCAGGAATTAATATCAATTTGAAATAAATAATAGAATCAAAACATGAACAAACTATATTTAAGCAGGAAGGTATGTGGAAAATCAGGTTGAAGAAATGAAAATAGAATTCAGTCGATAACAGTGTCATTGAGCAAACAGATGAAGAAAACCGACGTCATTCGATCCGATATGTATTTCAATGAATGCTAAGTGACCAAATACAATAGAAATGTTTGACGTAAAAGAAGACACATGTGCGCTCGAAAGAAGAGTCAACGTAATAGCAAAGAAAACCGCATATATAGAAAGAGAGTTACTTTTCATATAGCAAGTCATTGAATTGTAAGCGTACGCATAAACAAATTTGAACAAAGAAATGTATGAATGGAGGATAGACAACAAGAAGGTTCAAAGTTCTTCTAACAACGTATATTTTTCTATCATGTTTACGTATGATATTTTTTTTATTGAGTGTTTTGGTTCTAATAAGTTGATATTCATTTATCATCCAAAAATATTTGCTCATGTTAAATACAGACAATATATTGAATTAACTGGTCAGTTGAGCTGACAGTACGTTAGCCAGCTAAATGGGCTAAAAAAATATACGTTATTGTTTTAATGATGAATCACTTTTCTTGTTTAAATAGAAGTGATTGTTCATTATAACAATATCTTCTATTGTTTTAGTCCATTTAGCTAGCTAACGTGCTTTCAGCTCAACTGACCAGTTAGTTCAATATATTGTCTGGTTAAATATTAATTATTTCGTTGTAATATGTCGTATATAATAATAATATGTGAACAGAAAGTCAATCAAAATGCATAACGTAAGTATAAACAAATTCAATCACGAACGTATAACGTGACCATCACATGAAAAATTGGCTCAATCAACTATAATACGAAGAAAGAATAAAAAAACACCAGCAGTCTGACGCATTGAAGCAAACAGCTCACCTAATTATGGCCGACTTAAAGGCGAATGCATGGGAGCCTAAGTGGCAATATACTTCCCGTATCACACTCATTCCAGAAACCAATTTCGTTTTCTTCAAATTTTCACACTAGCCAACATCACGTGTAACCTTAACATTTATTCGAACGACTTTGATGAAACGCAATGTGAATATATGAAACTTATACCACTCGACGAAAGCAGGAGCATACATACATTTATCATAAATAGTATTTATTAAATACCAAATGATTAGACATCAGGGTATTTAATCGCTCCACAATATATACAAACTCTAGACCTTACTAGTGATTCAGAGTGTACAAAGTAATTTCGAATTATGAACCATAATAATTGGTAGACAAAATAAGGAATTAGTGACTTTTTCCATGAATATTTGATACATCAAACATATTTGCTCTTCTCACCTATTCACATAACATTCAAACGAATCAATTATAGACCAGTTAATTATAATCATCGTCGGTGCATGATGTATACCATCAAAACAGATTACATTGTCCGAATGCGCTGTAAATTATCATTTACAGGGTGGGCCAGAATAACTGCAATTTTTTTTCGCACCTATGTAGATACTACTATAATAACTTTCCAGTCACTCTTTTGTTTACCGTTATGTTTATTCATGTTTTGGTTATCCACTGTGATGATGCACATTATTGCGCAGTTCTTGTTTACTTTGCTACAATAATGGATGTGAAACGTCAACTCGTTTTTAATTTGCATAAAAAAGGTTTGCGACAAATTGATATTTTTCGGAAGCTTCAGATCGACAATATCAGTTTGAATTTTATTCATCGCACCATAAAACGATACAAGGAGCGTGGAACTGTCGATGTGAAGCGAAAAACGGGCAGAAAAAGATCTGTACGAACAAAAGGTCTGGTCCAAAAGGTACGAAAGAAAATTCTTCGAAATAACAAAAGAAGCGCCAGAATATTAGCTCGTGAGCACAATATCAGTCGATCTTCAATGCGACGAGTGTTGAGAGAAGATTTGGGAATGAAACCATTCAAAAAAACCCGAAAACATGGTTTGACAAAAAAAAATAAGCAAGATAGAAAGCGAAAATGCAAAGAGCTGCTAAGCCGAGCCGCAACCTCAAACATCGTTTTCTCCGACGAGAAGTTGTTCCTTTTGCAGCCAAGTCTCAATGCGCAAAATGATCGTGTTTACGCAGCGACAATTGAGGACATTCCTGAAGATGATTTAGTCGTTGAACGATATCAAAATGTGTCAAGTGTCATGGTTTGGGGCGCCGTTTCGGCCGACCACAAATTTCCCCTTGTTTTCGTTGAAAGTGGCGTTAAAATCAATGCAGCTGTGTATGAAGAAGAAATATTGCGCAAAAAATTGTTGCCACACGCCAAAAAAGTGTTTGGTAATGAACCATGGGTGTTTCAACAAGATGGGGCACCGTCACATCGAGCAAACAGAGTGCAACAGTGGTTAAAGGAAAATGTGCCTGATTTTATTGATAAAGACGAATGGCCGCCATCGTCTCCAGACTTGAATCCATTGGATTATTTTGTGTGGGGCTACATGCAATCAAAGTTAAATGATCTGAAGATTACGAAAACCACAAAATTGGATGCATTTAAAAAGAAAATCGTCAAGATTTGGAACGATATTCCCATCGAAATGGTGCGGTCCGCGTGTAAATCGTTTTTACGACGTTTGCGTTTGGTGATCCGTGCAAACGGAGGAAGAATCAAAACCAAAACATGAATTTAAAATTTTGGACCCTATTCTAAATCCCAATAAAGTTTTCATTCAATTTTAGTAAAAAACAATACTTTTTCTGAGCACATATAAAAATTGCAGTTATTCTGGCCCACCCTGTATACAGATATTTATTAATAAATTTGGTCTTTTGATTGAAAAATAATATTTCTGAAATGATTTTCGAGAAATTCCCACCATAAATGCGTTGACATCACAATACAACCTTTAGTTTCAAATGAAAAAAAAAATGAAAAAGTTTTGGTTTGTGTTTGCCTGTAATTTAACTTTCCATAAATATTGTGTGCTCATAAATCGTTTTGTTTTTACTACATCACGAAATCGATACTTTGATGAATGAACGAAAATAGATCACAAACAAAATTAGAAATAGAAACATTGAAACTCAATGTGTCATCCGTTTGAACAAAGTTGAGTGAAGTACACTTTATGGCATTACTTATGTTCTATTTATAAAAAAATAAGGAAAAAGTTTTTGAATGCGCACAAAACAAATAAACCGTTTTATTCGTGAACGATATAAATTCATGTTGTACACAACTATTTGGATATTGAGACACTATAAACACAGAAAATGTTGATTTATTATTCTATTTTCTTTACGTGATTTCGTCTCTTTGATTTTATAACAGCTTTTTTCGCCTTGCATTTTTTAATTGTATTCTCAAAAAAAAAAATCATTTTTTCACCGAAACAGTTTGATAGCTAATGAGCTCGTTAGTAAATGTGTTGAAAGACCAGATTTGAGTTTTTAATTGAATTAATTTATATTTTAACTAGCTGACGTCTCTTCGTGTATTTTTGGATATAAAATTTCAGAGCGAGATGATTATAAGGTCAATTAGACTGTCTTCTCAGAACACTGGACACAACAGTTTCGTGCTAAATATACCAATAAAGTTTATAAATCAAAATTAGTTTCGCTCAAAAATAAATATCTCTCGTTAGTCGCTTGTTATAGCGGCCTTGATCTGTTTTTTTTTGACAAAAATTCCATTTGTTCACCTTCAAAATCCAAAATGTGAAAAAACTTCTGACATGAAATCCGTCGAATAAAAAAAGCACGCGCGCGGAAGAATTCACAGTCCTTAGAGAATTTATAATTTCTCTTCATATTCATCGTTACATTCACATTTATGCATATGTGCTGTATTGCCATAAATGACAGCCCCAGAAGACTAGTATTAGTAAAACGAAATTAGTCAAAAGCGGAAAATTTTAAAAATGAAAAGAAGAGTCACAATATCGCGACAAGTGAACGTTTCGATGACGTAAAAATGTGATCTATGTCTCAGAACTCAGTATAAGCCAAACAAAACGAGAATGTGAAAAAAGTGTGGCTTGTTCACTCCCGAAAAATATGTGAATGTTTAATTAATATTTGTTCGATACTGTGTATTCTTCTTCTGCTGAGGCTGCCGAATATGGGTGAGAGAGAAAAAAATGGCTCACAGACGGGGAAAAATGTCTGTCATGCACATTTGTTTCAACCACTTCATGTATTTATTCATGAAAGTAGCACAGTGTGTATTCAGATCGGTACGGATTAAACTCACTGAAATCGATGGAATCATTTTTTTTTTCTTCTAGAAGATGTGTACGCTCTTATATCCCTGGAGCAATAGCGAAAGTCACAGTTTCAAGAGCGATTTTTCATTTGTTCTTTTTCTCTCCGTCGCTCACTATTCACTTACAGATTTCAAAATGCAAACTATGAATTTGGTGATATTCACATGATCCCAGTTTATCTAGGGAGGAGACACCAAAGAATAAATTTCGAATCCACTATATAAATTACTAATCAGCTATTCCACTAATCCAAAAACACAAATGTGAAATCAAAACTATTTTTCCTATTCCATGCACTGTTTCCGTAAAAATGCTAATTCTGCTATTCCGCACTATTCCACTATTACATCAATAAACGTCAAAAGAAATGTCAAATGGATTTGAAGTGAAACAATTTTTGCTATTCCATGTAATGGATTCATTCACAGACGTTGCCATTTCATTGCAATTTCTCGAATCTTCACACTAAAAGTCTAATCCTATTCCACGTGTCTGCCCCTAGTATTTTATTCCCTATATAGATATTTTTTTTAGTAATTCTTTTGGATATTCACCAGTTGCAAGTGTAACGCGTTCGTTATAATTCAATGTTCGCATGCCGATTTCACCTGCAAATCCATGCAAAATATCTAAATGTAAATTATCTTTCACGTGATTTGAAATACAAATTCGGCGTATTTGTCTCACAATTTGATATTTGCCTAGTGACAATGTCACAAAAATGTCATACGGAATATGAATTATGGAAAATGTAAAACGGAAGTAATCGATTCAAACATTTTCAATTCAACCAAAGTTTGAATAGAATAAACTTCTATATAGGAACAAATAGCATATTTTGAACCGAATGAAACTTATGATTTTGATACACATTTAGCATTTATATGGAAAATAAATTTGAATTCAAATTTTAATCATGCATCCAATTCTATTTTGTGAATTTAATAGTATTTATTTGTGGTTCACATAATTGAGAAATTTGCTTCGAACAACACCCATGTAACAACATTCGATCGGATCAAAGCTAAAGTAACTGATACTTAATGGACAAGATATCATTTTTGAAGTAATCTACTACAAGTGAATAATTGAATATAGATACATCAGATGAAACGATTTGTTATTTAAATACTTCAACTCAGCCAAAGAGTTTGATTGTCGACGAAAATTCAACTGCAGTTGCTCAAAATAAGTTTAATTTATATAGAAGATACATCTTTGATGTTTGAAATAAATATTTTGTTTTTGGATTTAAATTTAATTGAATGTTGTTGTTGTCGTTGTTGATTCAACTCTTTACTTTCTTTTATTAAAAAAAAAAAAAAAAAAAAAACAAAACAAAAAATGCCATTCTCAAGTACAACTGCTACATAATGGCTGAATTTGATTTTAATTCAGCTTCAAGTATTCGTGCACGGAATGTGCAAGAAGTTGTGATAGTAAATTGCATGCAATTAGAGATCTTACCATTGTTTCCTGTCGGAATGGCTGTATCCTTTGATTTAAGCAGACAATGTTGTACTGAACGATTTTTGACTTGCAAATAACAAAATTTACTTTTCAACTTGAAAGTAATTTTGAATGCAACATTCGCTTTATTTATTATTAATGCGGTTGCAAAATAACATCTTTGTGATAATTACTTTTATATTAAGAAAACTTTATTCGGTGGCAAACAGTTATCTAGCATGAACGCCAATGTGAACAAAGACTGCACAAAATCATATGATATCTACTCCGTTAGTATTTACTCACCTTTTAAACTATCTAAAATTGGGTTATGTCCCTTATATACTGAATAAATTAAAAAATTAATTAGTTTCCTGACTGAATCTCGAATTAACTCACGAATGGTGTACTGTGCATTTGCTCATCGAATGGCCGACGTGATTAATTTATTATAGTTGCCCGATTAATGCTTTGAAAACGATTTTGTTTCAATTAAAAAAATAAGCCTTTTCCCATTTCGAAACCATAATTTTTTATCAAAAGAACATAAATAGAGCATATATTTTCATTTAATCGTATGAATATTAAATCACTTAGTTCTATATTGTCGCGCATTCAAACAGGAAGTATTTTATGTCGTTCCAACCCAGCGGAAAAAAGGTTTTCAACGACAAAAGACGTAAAAAAAGTTCAATAGATATTCATAGTTTGGACCATACAATGGAAATAGATAGATAGATATCTTCAGATATTAATATGTCAATTCGTAAAGAACGCCTATTTAACGCATCTTTTCGCTCAGACGCTGCGTACGCTAAATATACTTTATTTCAACTCTATTTAGATTTCCCATGTTCCATGTAATTGCGAAACATAAATTGTACTCACGCGTTCTCACGTTTTCAATAAAAGTAACATAATTCATCCGCTTACGGATTTCACATTGTTCATCATGTTGAGTTCTATCGCTGCTTGTGCACACCACAAGTCCCATGCGAAAACGTATTTCGTTCTGCTAAAAGCTAAATTTTCATTTTCTACGAATTCTGTCGCCGACAGAGCTTACTTAGAAGCTTACGCACATTCAAAGAATATCTTTAACATTTCTGAATATCTTTAAAAATATGGTAAACCTGCATTTTACTTACCGTCATCTCAAGTTGAAAAGTCAGTCACAGGCACCCGTTGTGCACTCTTCCACTCGTCATTCAATCACTCAAAATGATTCGTGTTGAATGTTACCGTGACTGTTCAAACAGCATCCTCGTCGAGCAAACATTCATATAATCCTTGTTATATTCTACTTGCGTTCTGCAATCGATTGTGTGTGGGAGATATACGCTAAAATGAATTGATGGTTTACATCACCGTTCAATTTCCATATCTTTCCTCTTTTACCTTCACGCTATGTCAATGAAACCCATTTGGCGACAACATATCATAACAATGTACGAGTTTTTTTTTTTTTTCAAATTTAATATCTGTTGAACGCAGCGAGTGTTTTGTGTGCATATTCGTCAAGGGTAAAAATGGAAATATCAACAATTGACATGGAATTTATATTTTTTGGTACGGAATGTTAATCAAAATGATCTTGTCGTTGAATCGCTGCACGTAGCTCGTTCAAAACTCGATACTATCATTACAACGTCATGTCAAGGACAAAATTAAGCACTTTTGCACTGTTCTCGCTCAACAGGTTCTTATATGCAGATTTCAAAACGATTTTTATTGATTTCGTTTTTTTTTTTCGTTCACACGATAAGAATTCGAGTAAGATTTGCCAGCTCGAATCATTGTCGTTCGAATGTTAAAGTGGATACTTGAGAAATACCCAGCTTTTGTACACTTGACTTTCGGATTTATGTTGATTTCATGCCTTCAAATACAATACAAGGCTTTAATAAAAGAAACAGCCTTCGCTTCAAGCAAATTGTCATTGTTATTGTGTGGTATACATTAATATTGGGAGGCTCGTTATGGATTCGTAATGACGATATTTCTTGACGTAATCGGAGAAAAGCAGACATCCTTAAACCTCACTCAATTTTAAAACCTTTATGTAAACACATAATGGAGATCGAATGAAAAAAGGTGAGAATTTCGACTTATCCGAAGAGATAAGCGAACATGTGAATTGTCAATCTTCTCCAAGATTATAGTCAGCAAATTCAAATGTATTCGAAAGACAAGTCAAAATTTCGATATTTTTTTTTTGATTGTGGAAATATGTAGAATATTTTTTATGTGAAAAATGAGGTGCATCATTATCATTAAATGTTGAAATCGTGACTAAAACCAATTATTTAGCAAAAATCGATGAATTTTCTGTTTTTTATGTTGAAGATATTGTATTCATTAATATTTATTTAATTCTTGATTTTTTTTGTTCACATTTTTATCAAAATGTCATGTATCCAACATCAAAATAAAATAGTTTGAATTATTATTTCAAACAATTTCGATCAATGTGAAATGAATATTTTGAACTTCGTTGGGTGGAAAATAAACTTTTCTCTAAATAATTTATGAAATTGGCACGAAATCGGTCACCTGAATTCAGAAATGTCAGAAAATGAAGAGCAGCAAAAATGTCGATTGAAAATTGTATGGTAATTTCATTAATTGGTGGTTAAATTTAATTTGATATAAATTGAAATGGTACATTAAAGTTTGAAAAACCCACTCAATTGCCCTTCAATCTATAATAATATATCCATTACCGTTTTCCAGTAATTATTATTGACATTGTTGACAATAAAATAAATTGTGTACCTGTGTGTGTCAAAAGGATCGTTCCATCTCAATGCCATTCAAAATATTTTTTTCCCTCCATTAGCCCATGTGTCGAATCGACATAGATGAATGGTGTTCATAAACAGTCGCCGGTTCTCTCTTTTTTTATCATCAATTGCCTACGTAAAAAGAACACAATGAGTTTAACAAATGCATTCAACAATTGTTGGATAAATGGGCGTCATGATGTAACGAAAAAAGCGACTAATCTATTCAAGAACGCGCGCACAGGTGAATGGCGAAAAAATACATTACAATCGCATAACAAGCATTACATTCTTCTTCACTGGCTGGTGTTACAAAGACATTTTGACAAGTGAAATTCAATGTGAAAGAAAAATACGCGAATATCCAATCTGTATAGAAATATGATGGAAATTCCATTTGTTCTTGACGGTGGACGTCGAAAGAATGGGAAGTAAAAAAAAAGTAAACGCAGAATTTATTTTCCGTCGTCGTCATCATCAACGATTATTATTATTATTTCGTGTGGTACAACAAAGTGATTATCAATAATAAACACGCTACAAACACGGAATTGAAAAACACGACCGAACCTCGACTGTATCTATTCGTTGGATTAAAATAGCATTCGATGGCTTGCTTCGCTCAATTCAAATATATGCTGGTTGTGATGGTATTTGTGTTTATGCGCGCACGAGCTGTGCTTAAAGCCTCCATTCTAGCGGCAATATATTTTCCAGTTAATCGACGGCAGTGTAGACTTTTTTCCCGCACAATGTGCATGTGAATGAAAACGTCATAAATGTTCAGGCTTTTTGAATGCCATTTTCAATGCATGTTTCATTCAATGCAACATATTAAAGTTGTTTGTGCAAAAAACAGATATCTTTCATTGAATGAGAGAGAGAGATAGAGAAAAAAGGGACAAAATATCATAAAATTTATGGCAAAACATAATCAATACATCGACGATTGATATCTAGCATGTGAATAGCTCCACTGGCTATATTTTATGACCCACATACACAAATATACATGCACATTATCCACATATGATGCCAAAATACACACGAAAACATAAACAAAATATCGACAAATGCAATATAAATCCGTTTCAGATCATTTTTAGTGCTATTTATTGAGAAGAGAGAGAAAAAAACTGACAACGTTGTCGGAATTTCAATGGGAAGCCAATTCGAAAAGAATGTGTTCCCTTCCATTGTTGGTTTTAGCCGGGAACGATTCAAGGCAGTTTTTTATATACTCTAGCGCAAATTGCAAACTAAAAAACGATGTTCAAAGTTTCTAGCATAAGCAGAAAAGTTCCTTCATTAGTGTTGTTAATTTATGTTTGAACAAGCTGTTGCATGTCAACTGTAGAATATTTTACTTAACACCCACAACTTTTTATTCCGCATACGTATCTTATTCTGCATTCCATGAAAATATTTTATAATTTGCCACCGTTTTGTGAATGAATGCCAAAAGGAAGTTGGTATTGCCGCTATTCTCATAGCTGCTGTGTGACCCAAATCTCATTAATATTTTCTACTCCTAATTTCGAGAGAGAGAGAGAGTCTCACTTTTGCTAAAAGCTTAATAGAATTATTTGTACCGTTGCCTTAAACTCAGTCGTTTGTATCCACACGCTGAAACGCAATCATTTTATGCATGTGGGAATTTCGACACAATTTCGGTTAGAATTTGAACAAATTTTGACAATCTAATACAAAAAAGATTCCGCTTCTAAAACGAAAATGTTAAAAAAAAAGGAGCGAACTTATATCGTGATAAATCAATGGTTAATCGAAATTAATTTCTTTATCTGAAATCTAACAATCCCGGGCATAAAATATTTGAATTGCGTGTTCATAGCATTCATAAGCTGCGTCGCAACTCGTAACAAAACCAAAATTGTGGTTGAATCTTTGCATAAATCAAAAGTCTACAATCTAGTAAAATGCAACATAACCGATTGTGTGTTTCGCCATTTTGTTGTGTATTCTCGTGTGTATAAGGCCTAAGGTTGAAAACGGAAATGCGGTGAAAAAATACGCTGGGATTTATGTGTCGGAAAATTGAAAAAAGAAGAAACGTGAATGCCAAAATGCGAAACGTTGCAATAACATTTTTTCTGCTCCAAAAATTCGTACATATTACAGACAAGCCAAAAGGTAGAGAAAAAATGAAAACCACAAACAAATCGCGGAGTTTTTGTCCACAAATCATATAAACGGAGGAATGCAGAGCAGTCGCATATAATAGCCAAAACAGTGCCTGAACAATTGTGACTCCCACTGAGATTGCACTCGATTTTCGCTGAATCACCGTTTTTTTTATACAAAACAATGATTCATTTTCTGGCTTGTGATTGCGTATTTATGTGCAGAGAATTTTCGTTGTTTTTGTTTTTTCGAGAAAAAAAAAAGATTTCACGATTACTGCCATTCCCCATCTTTTTTTTACCAGACCCTAGGGAGTCGAATATCAACGCCAACTCGTCTTTATTTTTATGTTCATTTTTTTACTCCTTCTCTCTCTCTCTTTGTCTCTCTCTCTCTGTGTGTCACTCTCTCATATTGTATACAAATAATTAACATCAATGGGCAAATATTTTGCCTGAGCTTACGCTTGTTATGTTTTTGGCTGAGAGTATAACATGTCGCTGTCGCACTCGTTGTGTCCATTTGGTTTTTGTCCATTTTTGGTGTGAAATTTAATATTGAAAAATGTTTGTTATTGGAGTGTTGCTGTTGACGACACCTGCGTCTCTCTATCTCCCTCACAATTTTCAGCCTTCTTTCTCTCTCTCTCGTTAGTTGCTTCATTAGTCATTGCTCTTTATTTATGTAGCATGAATTGTTCCAGCAGCCCTACTGATTTTATGTGTGTTGTAAAATTGAATTGCTCGACAATTAATTTATGGTGACCAAAGTCAACTCAGTTTCATACGAAAAAAAAAAAATGTATGTCAGCCTCATTTACCTCTTTAAATGAAAAACAAATGCTTGTTTTTCTTATTCACAATAACTGAGAATTGGTCATGAACCTTTCTTGGCTGAAACTACGAAACTACTATTAAAAAAAACTTCACATTCTGTGGAAAAAAAAATGTGTCGTCAAATTTGAACGATTGTCACAAATGAAGTAAAAACAAGTATATGAATTGTTTGCTTGTTAAATCAACTATTCGATAAGTTTAAAAACCAATCAATAACGCAGACGACACAAGTTTATAGGGGGTCACACATCATTGACAACAACGATAATACCTCAATTGAGAGAAGAAGAAGAAGAAAACATACACTAAAGAATTGTTTTGAATAGCAATATGGCAGCAGACACAAATGTACACAACAAACTGGCAAAAAACCAACAACTCCGAACGAAATCGCTTAGTCAACAAGAGAACATTTATTATTTTCATTTTTCTGCTATCTAAACAATGGATTGCATAACGACGTACATGACAAATCATGTTCGATGGTTGTTGCTGGTATTTTTTTTAAATAGAAAGTTTCTGAGATTAGATCGCACAGCGCGAATGAAAAAGAACGAATGAAAAATAAAAGCAAAACATACACAAAATAAAAGAAATGATTTTATTGAATCAGATGGAACAAATCGAACAGAATGTTGCAAGTGTTTGTGTATTTTCAATTGTTTATTACTAGCGCTCGTTCGATACTTTGCAAGTGCTAAGGTGCAATCGACATTGTTTTCGATGTTTCCCCTTTCATTGGCACAATTTGATGTAAACAAAACACTGTTTACCTTTGTCGTTCTCTCTCTTATCGAACTTCTAATTCACATACTATTAAATGCTATGTTTTGCATCTGTTTGCAATTCTCTCATTTTATTTTCGATTTTTCAATATCGTACTGTTGCTAAGACGTCTGTCTAGTACGACACACACTCAATAAGTTATCCCGAATGTTTGTTATCAGTCAGGTTAATAGTGTATGTTTTTTTACACTCCTGTATACAGTAGGAGAGAAAAAAAAGTCTGTTTCGTTTGAATTTGTATGTTTATTTTTACCGCATTTAATCGACGCGTTCCAGTTTGTTTCTTCTGACACTCATTGCCATTTTTGCTCACATTTGTTTTTTTTTTATTGGCTGTTTATCTTTTGCACATTGCTATCGTTCTGTCTCACATTAATTTTCCTCTCATTTGCTCTCTCCCTCTCGGGCGAAAAACACAATTAAATGTGCAAGCTTAATAGCGCTGTTTGAGTTTTTGTGTGCTGTTGCGTGAAACCACAAGAGCTTAAATTTCATCTCGAAGCTAATAAAACAGAAAACAAGGTATTTACAACAGACATCAACAAATATCATATTGAATCAAACAGAGCAGATGATCAATTTGTACAATTTCGAATGCTATTGCGAATAGTGTTTCAAATGTTACATTTTGCTCTTTGGCTTGATGTCGTGCTCACCAAAAGTGAGTGTATCTGTATGTCAGTAATGCGGTTTATAGTGCACAGAACACGTTGCACATTGAATTATAGTGTTCATTCGTATGCGTTTTAATACAATTTGCATATCGTTTGTATCGCATATTACAGCCATAAATTTGATACCAATTGTAATTTGCACTCAATTTGTTATTTGGGTATCGGTGGTTTCGTCTATTTCACTGAATCAACGTTATTGTTGTTGTTGTTTTTTTGTTCCATCGACACAATTTCGTCCCATTCGATACTTAATGAACAAAAATTCACGCCAATTGGATTCATTTTCTGTCAGTTTTAATGAAGGTTATTCTAGACGCGAAAAGAGAATACTGTAAAATGCAATTGAAATTTTTTTATGCATTTTTTTTGTTTGGTTTGATTTTACCTCGATTTCAACGAGCGATATGATGATCATGTACGCCAAACATTTTTCCAAATCAATGGGCAATCAAATACCATTTCAATGATTGTTGACAAATATCAATTGATTAATTGGTGTTCATTTCAATAAATTGATACGCGAATCGCGTCCAAATTCAATTTGACTATCACTGATGTGATTTTTAAATACAAAGAAAAAAAATAGAATTCAAACTAAAAATTTATTGTTTTCAAATCGTAGAAGGCGATAAATCACATACATTGCGAATGTTTAATTCAATGGAAAAGCGGCAATCTCATTACAGACATTTTTTCGAATCGAATCAAATTTTGTGCAATAAACCCATTTGTCTAATTGAGTACAACACGAAACGTCCTATTCAATTGATATGATCAATTTGATACACTCTAAACATAACACCGATAACAAACGTGTATATTTCACAATTCATTAGATTCTTTTTTGCAAAAATGTTGCATTGAAATTTAAATGCTAAGCAATCCAGAAAGGGCACCAAGATAAATGACTTATTTACACGAAACTGATTAAATCCGAATTGAAAATGGGAAAATTTAATGGCTTTATAATTTTAATGGTAGATTTTTTTTTCATAGCCCATGTGATTAACGATGGCAAGTCATTATTCATTGGGCATTGAACAACCGACAAACAAATAAAAAAAGCAAGAAAGTGGATAGCACTAAATTATCGACACGAATCGTTTTTCGTTCAAGTTTTTTAGCTGAATTCATGTTTGCATTGTTGTTGTTTTTTTTTCTCGTTGCAATTCAATGGCTAGCGCCATTCAGATAACGGTAATTACAACTCAATAAGAGGGCCTTTATATAAATCCAGTTTCTCTTGATATCTTGAAATTCAAACAATGTATTTGGTGACTTTGTTCTTCACATTCTACACTCTTTTTTTATTACTTAAAAAAAATCATGCTGGCACCGAAAAAGCGAGCCGAAAAAATGTAAGAGAAAAAAATGCATGCCACGAATCCGGCTATTAGAGTAATAGCTAGTTGCACATAAGTATCCGGGTGTGTGCAGCATCACAATGCACGGCATCATGCTTGTTCTTGAGAAATACACACACAAAAACCGACTAATTAATTACTTTGCATCGTTCTCGCTTTTATTTTATTCGATTTCTCCGTCCGTTGTTTTGGCGCTTTCATTTAATTTCCATTGTGAGTTAAACATTGCAGTTATTTTAATTTTAATTGCTTTTTGTTCGGCAAGTAATAGCGACCGAAGTGAGAAAAATGTAATAGATGTGGCTTGTTTGATGGAATTCAACAATCAATCAGAGATGAATTGAGAGGAAAAAAACAAATTTCTCGTAAAATCGTACAAGTAGTTGAACGTGAAGTAAATTTCAAGCATGCATACACAAATTCGAACTAATTAAAATGTTTTTTTTTTTCTTTTTCTAATCTAATTGTTAATTAGTGGTGGTTTTTTATTATTAACTCTATCGTATAATTCGGTATTTCGTTCAATTTTAATTCGTTTTGTTTTTGAATTCAAACAATTTCGCCAATGTTAATAGAAATTACAATTCGGTTCACCCAAAGTGCTCGCGTGCACTTTTCTGATTTCGACTATATTTCTTTTATCAAAATTGAGTTGTACAACATTAAAAAATTACGCGCACATTTCTCATTCCACTACTTTTTCGCGTTCAACAGCGAGAACGATTCTGATGTGAATTGAATGCGTGAAACTCTGCATTAAATCAAATTGCATTCGAATTTTGCCGCAAACAAAAAGTACATTCGACAAAAATTCATAATTTAATCCCGATACATTCTGGCAGTGATTCGAAGCTACACACTTGAGGACAATTTTAAAATCATAATTAAAATATCATTGTACCGCCTTCTCTCACTTGGTAAAATTACCATAAGATGAACATTGGGCTCCTTTTCTCTTCTGTCTATTCCAAAATATATTTTTTTCTGCCATCTGATGACTTGCCAATTTACATTGAAAGCGAAAAGATTCAAAAGCCAAATTCTTATTCATATTCAGAGCCAACCAATTCCCGCGATAATCCCTGGTACATGAGCTTATTTAAATGTTTTTATTAAATTTAGCTCTTTTTTGATGTTTTTCGTTTGCCAAATTGTTTATTCCATCCCAAAGGAGCATTGTCGCCGTGGCCATTTGTTTCAATTTACAAATACGACCTTCAAATATGTTCGACATAAATTTATTGCAGCTGCAGTAAAGTGCGAACACCGAAATATTTATTGCATCACTGTAACCGTTGTTGTTGTTATTGTATTACATTTTGCGCATCGCAATAAATTTTAAAAGTGCGAAAATATTGTGAACGAACCATATTGATCATAATTTAGTGCGGATAAGTGATAGAAACCGTAGAGAGAATGAGTCATATGCGTGGAATAGAAGCCAATTTCTGTTTCACATGCGATACGTGTCGCTTGGGATAAATCATTTTGTGTCATATTTAAAATCCGCCGTCAATAATGATAGACGAAAGTGGCTTTTCTATTGCCGTTTTCTCCCGTTCTCATGCCAAAGCGCCAGATAAAAATTTTCAATTTACAAACATTGTCTGTGTTTTTGGATGCAATTATTATTATATTTTTGTATACGGATATGTTCGTACGTATGCTCTGTACAATCATAAAATAGCATCAAAATTTGAGCATCTGTCTTCTATTTCAATACAGCGAACATTTCAACATGTTTCATTGGCACAAATTTTATTTCGACGTGTTTTTCTATATCCCCCACTCTGCACCCCCGCTCTTTTTCTATGAATGCAAATATAATTTTATTGCTTAGTGTGACAACATTCTCATCACCACTCGTTAAATGATGCGCTAGCGATGGTAAAAAAGCTTTTTCAACACACATCAACATGTGAATTATTGTGGAAAAGCATTTTGGTGTGTGCGACAGCAAAGGAATATAAAAATTTCTTTATGGAAATGAAACGTTATTTTATGCGACGGATGTGTGCACAAGAATGTTAATGAAACAAAATAAAATGCTTTACCATTTCAAATTCCATTTATTTCGTATGACAAATGAAGTACTATGTGTGACTGTTTTGTAATATGGTAAACATGCATTTATTTACACCCCAAAAAACCTAATTACAAACACACTCAAAATTAACTCGTGTTTTAATTGTTCGGCAATTATGATTTATGAGCTAAGTTTTGCCTTTGAGTGTTTAAAAATCTGCTTCCACGAGAATCATTACATACAAATTATTATATGGTTTAAAATTGAAAGAGAAAGCGAGAGAGAGAGAGAATCTCTTTTGAAAAAGGTAATGACGAATGAATTATAAAAATGAGGGTAGCATCACATTGAATGATAATTTGAACAAAATTACAAGGACGATAAAAAAAGTTCGCGAAAATAAATGGCCACAAGAACATACTGTCAACAATTTATAACCTATACGAGAAATAAGTCTGATGCAATGAAGAAAAAAGCCCCGTCTCATACTCTATGATATTCGTTTTAAAATGTGTATGGAACTGTCAATCCTCTGTCAAGGCCCTTTTAAATTATTAGACAAAGAGGCATGTTGACCGCCTACATGCCTGAAAACTGAAGAAAAAAAATTGAGAAAAGACTTTATACTGAAGCCGTAATTGTTTAACTAGATTTTTTTTGTTGAATATTTTGTCAATGCATTATCATATGCATAAACAAAAACCGGTTAGAACATAGCGATTTCGTTGCTTTGGCATACATTTCTCTCTTTTTCATAATCCGTCGCACAAATGAATCGCATCAGCATGATGTGTGAGTTTGTTTAACCCAAAAATATTTAAATTTTAAAATAACCTGTAAAAACCTCTCTGGGTTGACAGCAATCGCATTTGTAAAACCAAAATAAAAGTTCTTTATATCTTGAAATTTTCGTTTTTAAAGATGACAACATAAGACAAATTGTACTTTTATGAGGCATTAATTTATGAGCGAATGTAAAAGGATCACATGATATATGCATGTGAATACTGCCTCACATCGTTCTCACTCAACTTCCGTTTTCTACCAGAACATGTGTAAAATAAATATCGTATTTTGGTAAATAATAAATTTGGAATGCGTTTACATACATGAATACGTGAACATTTAATACGGCATTGCTTTTTTTCGTGCTCGCAAATGAGTTATTTACATTTTTACTCACGATTTTAATTTTACATGAACTTGGTGGCTTTGGTTTCATTTGAAAAACATGAAAATACGACGTTCAACTGACTATCAAGAATGTGAACACGTCTTCTTTCATAATCAAATAAAAGTTTTCGTTAATGAAACTACGCTCCACAAAAGATAATAAAATCGACAAAAAAAAAACAGAGACAACAACGAATCTATTCAAATTCCTTCACAATTCGTTAAACGAATGAAGATAAATGTGTACTTTAGTACTCAACACTCATTTAATGTGCGCACGCGAACGGAAAAATGTGAAGCATAAAGGCAAAATTAACATGAGCTATAGCTACATTGTCTATTGATGACACTTGACACAAACGTATATGCACATACGCAATGTTGATATTCGTTTTACTTCGATAGTGAGTGAGAGAGTGTGAGTGTTTGTTGCTCATGTTCTCAAGTTTAAAATTAAACGTAATTATGTGTCGAACTTTATGAATTTATTTTAAAACTCACAAGCAACACAAGCACATTTTTTGAATGCCTCGAAAATGGGATTTATGGATTTTCTGTTTGTTCGTCATTTCTAACGGATTCGAAATAGCAGAAGTTTTTATTCCGTATGACAAATAGATTATTGTTTTTTCACATGATTCTCAAGAAATCAAAAGACGATAAAGAAGGAAAAAAAGCTAGTCGGACAAATGACGTCAAGCGTAATAATGCTTGGTGGATGAATGCATTGATAAAAAAGAACTGAAGGACAATTTCTCCGGCTATCGCCATAAAACTGAATTAAGTTCTTGCGTCAATATGTTGACGAAATATTGTTGATGAGAAGTTTTATTGGATGAATCTACTTCCGATGTTAAATTCGTGACAAATTATCATAAAATGGCAACGTTTCCATTTTATCCAATTAGATTTTGGCATCGACTTTAATCATTAGACAGAAATCACGTCATGTTTACCTGTTTTGTTTTCGCAATTTTCCAAGTTAAATCGCATTTGATCGCAAAAGGGAGCGAAAAACGGTTTGCGAAAAATGAAATTGCGCAAAAAAAACAACAACAAAGTCTTCTTTATCTTCAAAACAAAGTCACTAAGCTAACACAACACCAGATTATGATTTATTGGTTTTCCATTCGACATACGCACAAATTGAACAAATAATCCTGCATGAAAGCCCATATACACAAGCCTGTTAAGCAGTTTACTTAATTCAGGCGCAATAGGCGATTACAATCAATAGACATTTATTTCAATAATGAAAAATGACATCTGCAATCGATTTTTTTATATTTATAATAATGTGAATTTATTGTCAACGGCTCCATATACTACATATTCTCGATTTCTCTTTGCTTTCAGGCCTTAATTATATTGGTGTTATGAAATACGTGTTACGCGCTCCCATGTTGTAATTCTTGTAAAAATTTGATTGCTGCTTTGTTGCGGAAGAACCAGCAAGGAACATGGTAGTTAGTTATGTGTAATTATGCATGCATGCTGTTCGGTGTCAACAAAGCGTCATTTACCTGCGTACAAAGGCTTCATGCAACGAAACACATACGGGGACATCCACATCCATCATCAATCACCGAGTAGGCGAGCTTAATAACGCAGTATTTTAAACTACAATTGCTCATTTAACCCAAATTGACCTATGCGCACATTGTTTTTAAGCATAAACCTTCAAGTCTACCGAGTAAGTTTGAACAGAAAACAAATATGTTTCATTAAAATTCAATTAGATTTGAATGTGATGGAGATTCATCGTACGAAGCTTATGTGTTGCAACATTTTCATTAAAATCAATGGCTTCTCGAGAAAAGTTACAAAATCTTTGTTAAATTGGAAAACATTTGTTTTCCAAAGCTTAGAATAAATACCATAAGCCATTTGCTATGAATTATATATGTTATGTTTCTTTGTTTTGCCAGTGAATAATGTACATTGTTGCTTTATGTCGAGTTAATTCAAACAATTGCTATTTTGGAATTATGAAAATTTGGTGTAGTTTTGCAAAAAGAATGTGATGTAAGCACATAGATTACTGTTTTTTTGCATTGCAATTTTGTTGAATCTACAAATATACTTTTATCCCTTAATTGCGACCTGTTCATTTAAAATGTGTTTCCATTTTGACCTGAATCATGCAAGACTATTATAATCTCGGCAAATTCGAATGTAATTTGTGCTAGTACTTCCATTCCTCAAATTGGAATTCAACGCTCAACTTCTTTTTTTCTCTCTGTGTGTAAGTAAGTTTGCCATTTTTCGAATATGAAAAAAAAAGCTTGCACTCCATTTAAAAGTCGAGTTTTAAATGAAGGCGACAGGAAACCGGCCGATTGACACACACACATATATAAGGAATAATAACAAAACACTCAAGGCAAAATACTTTTCTGAGATTTTTAGCCATGATAAGCAACTGTGATTTTGAAATGTTTACTTGTGTGTAAGCGAATGTAAATGAGCAACGAACTCACAGATTTTATTCTATGAGCAAGTGTCATTCGACACAACAATGAAAAAGAATTTAAAATAGGAGAAAAAGGAAAGAATGAATGAAAAAACTTTCTTCAATGCAACAAATAATTTTAAATTTCCGCCAACAATACGAAGTGCACATGCAGGAAATATAAATTAAAACTCACAATGTGAGTGCAAACATAATCGAATTCATATTACTTACCTTTTTTACCTCGTATGCTCTGCTTTTTCTTCATAGCATTTGCGTCGGTAAGTAATGCCTTCAGAAAAAATGCATACTCCGAAAAATGAGAAAAATGAAACCAAAGAAGATAAACACACAGCACTAATATTCAGCTCGAAATTGAAAGATTCGTTTTGTCGTTGAACATCAAAAAATCCTTGTCGTTTCAATACCTAAAAAAGCGGCTATGACATAAAAGAGAAAGCCAACCGAACAAAAGTAGTAAATGGGATATGTATGCTATGCGCGCGATGGAATAAAATTAATACCTTTTTCCTTTATATTCTATGGAAGAAGGAAAGTAATAATTTATCAAATAAAAAACCATTATAACGAGCTTCAAAGATGGTGACGCAAGATTTTTGTGTCAACTTTCAATTCTCATTTATTCAGCAGCATATTTTGGATGGATACATAAATATATAATGTGGATGTTAGTTTGCTCCATATATTGTCTTGCATCACTCCATCAAACAGCAGCGGGGATTATTCTTTGTTACAGTTTGCGTGTAACAGTGGTTTGTTCGCTTAAATTCACCACTGCTACATGATAAAGCTCGCCTGGAACAAACAGGTGTTCAGTGACAACATTTTCACTGAATTTTCAGATCTTTGAATCGCTGCAGCCCGACGCAGAGAGAAAGAAACGTTTTTTTTGTTACAAATCCAAAAATATACATAGAATAATAAATGAGAGCTGAATAAAATTTAAAAAAAAATCTCATATATTTTCCAATTATGAGTACGAACTTGATGTTCTCACTGAATTCTGCAAGCAGGTCTATTTTTACAACACACTTGTGATTCATCATATTAATTGAAAATCTTCAGAAATCTTAATCTAGTCAACATTTAAAAGCGTTGATAAATGAATATAATGATTATTCATTTTGAGTTTGCCGTGAAAAGTGTGCAATTCGAATTTGGTGTTCTTTCCAAATTGCTGCCCGTAATCATATCGTATTCACTTATGGGGATAAAATTAAACTTAGAGCACACAAATAGGGACAGAAAAAAAACACGTAACACTAATTAAAGTAGCAACAGCTTGCAATTTTCTCTCTCTATATTTTTTCATTATATGTATTTGACGTTTTTTCTATGTTCTCCTTCTCTCTGTACCTTTCGGCCGCTGATTGAGTATATGTTGCATGTTGGGCTGTTTTCATTTGCAAACTACAATTTCGTGGAATAAAATTCTGAAACAAAGAAAATTCAGTCACAATTTTCCGACTCACAACCCATTCATTATGTTCTATTATTCACTGGCGGCAAAAAGCGTACCGACTTCCATTCGGAAATGAGGAAAAAAAACGAACGAAAAAAAAAAACACGAAAATCCATTCTATTAAAAATCAAATAAATTTTACAGGTTACATGGAGAAAATTGCCAAACGATCGTATTGTTGGTGTTAGTGATGATGATGGTGGCGGCGGTTGGTGCCGTGAAATTCACTGTTCTCTTCGATTTTAACAAAGAATTATTTGCCCCGGCCATTATGAATGATGAGTGTGTATGAGTGAAATGCAATGTTCAACATTTGTACAAAATATATTTGCATATATATATCTTGGGCAAATGAATACGATTTTAGTGTAAAATAATAATGGTAAAGTGAATTTTAAGCTTATATAAAATAAATGTGCAATTTACATTTGGATTTACAAAAAATAATATCTAAAGAAGCGAAGAAGTGAAAAAGAAGAATCAAAGTATAAAATCTTTTCAAAAAAATGGAAGAAGAGGAAAATGTGAGTGTAAATAGGTTCGGTAATAAGTCAAAAGTGTTTAATCGAAAACGGCCGGGATTGTCGTTGCAAGCAATCACAACGAATGTGCTTAGCATCGGCCGTAATTTACAGGGAGTAGTAAGTAAAACCATAACTTTTATTGCAATCGCATCTAATCTAATAATACATGCAGCAATCGCTGATAGCCAATTTAGTGGTAACAATTTGGATGCAGTCATTGCATCTGACACTGATTCCGTCGACTATTTATTCGATTCGGTCGATAAACGAATTTACAAAAATATTACCATAAATACGTCGATTTTGAAACCAGCGACAATTGGCGGTAGTGATAGTGATAATAGCAGTGAAAATGTGACAATGGCCAGCAACAATCTTTTAGTGGCGGCCGTAGCAAGTACATTCAATACAATCAAATCGAATGACACCGGCCTGATGACACCATCGAACAATATGTCGTCGATAACAGACATCGACATTGAATCAACTCAATCGCCCATGATCGACGATCAAAATAATTATTGGGCGTTGTTAGCATTAATTCTGATCGTTGGCACAGCCGCCGGTAACATTCTGGTGTGCTTAGCCATAACATGGGAACGTCGACTACAAAATGTTACAAATTATTTTTTGATGTCGCTGGCGATTACCGATTTAATGGTTGCCATTTTAGTCATGCCGCTGGGAATTCTTAGTCTGGTGAAAGGTGAGTATAACAATGTCATTTACTCCATTTTAACTCATTATTTTCGTAAACGATTTTATGAACGGGGAAATTACCTTTGGAATTTTATACACAAAATTACAATTTAAATCAAATAAAACTGAACTTTTATTGTTCAACGCGAAATTATACAAAAGGAATTTTTATTAATCCATTAATGCTCCAATTTGTTATGTCAAACATTTTAACAAATATTTGGAATATTTCTTGAAAAAAAAACCTAAAAAAATCAGATATTTCTGTCCTTTTTTTTTAGATCAACAAAAATTTCACTTTGAATGAAATCATCAAAATTTGGCATTTTCATACTTCTTGGTATGATCTATTTACATACATTGAAGCAAAATTCATTTGTTCAAATCGTGCTCACTTTTAATCTGGTTCAGTTTCTTGTGTTCTCCAACTGCTTGGTGGTACCTTCGAGTTTCATGCATTATTCTCACAAATGGATATAACAGTGACCGTGGATTTTTTTTAAAAATGAAATAGACGAGCATTTAATTACACAAGCAACCGTCCAAGTCAGTTTAGCATAGCTTTCACGTAATTCAATTTAAAGATGCCTTGCTTGGAATTTCTTTTGTTCACCTTCTATCCTTTTTCTACAAAAGTTTTTCCGAGAAAAAAACTGAAAACAAAAGAATCATTCGCAGCTATAAAATCGTCTTATTAATTTTGAATTATGATTTCGAATTTTTCAATGCGAAAAAGTGTGATGTAGTTATGTCGTTTGTAAAATGTCCAAGTGTTTCAAACATGTTCGACCGACCTTCAGTTTCTGGAGAAAGAGACACGACACCATAGTGGCGCACCAGGCAAAAATCTCATTAAGCTCTTTTTTACTGCGTGGCTGTGAAATGATATCTTGCATTTTATTAACATAGAAAAATGAAATGTTTGCCATCGTGTTGAAAAACTAATATTGCCGGAGAGTAGCAACGCTTACTGAGGCGCTTTGGAAATGATTTTTCTGCAAAGAATGAGACAACAGAAGAAAAAAAAACGAATTCACGTGAAATTTATTGTTGACACTCATAAAATGCAGAGAAAGTAATCGGTCGTCTGCCTTTGTTAGATATCATGCGGACCGCTTGAAAATGAGTTTCATGCGAAATTAATACAAAGTCATATAAACTGCCATTGATTATTTTCAAAGTAAACAAAAAAAAGAGCGCAGCTGAAAGGGAAAAAGATCAGCTTATGCCAAAAGAATTTAATTGAAATATAATACTGAAATTTTGCAGTAACCATTGTAAAATATGGATAAAAATCACTTTGAACATTATGGAAAAACGTCACACAACGCGGCGATTTACTTGTGTTCATTAAAATTCAGACTACAGACAAAAAAGAATGAGATAAAAGTGAAATGGGAACACAGTTAATTAAAACCAAATTTGTAGTGATAATACATAAAAAAAGGGAGATGCAGAAAAAGACATAACAAAGAAGGATAATTATTTTCAGTCTGCAGGCAAACGATGGTGGTTATATTGTTGAAAAGATTGTGAATAAATGCTGCGCATTCATAATCCACTAAAATAAGGTTGTAAAATCATTCGTCGGCCACCTTCAAAAAAAGAGAGTGTGCAAAAACTAAAACTGTCTTTCCTTTGATAATAAATGCACATCATAATTCCATAAATCTGGGCACAATAAGCAAGAAATTATGTTCAGCGTGCTCTGTTTGATATGTTGTGCACACTGTAAGCAAAAAAAAGTGAACTAAGAGAAGCGCCAGAGTTGAGAAATACAAGTGATTTTTTTTTGAAGCGGTGCCAGTAGTATTGTTTCACGCTTGAAATGACGTTCACAGCATGTGCAGTAAAACCGTGCACAATTAATCAATGAAATCAAGAAATTCTTATGTGATGAGGTAATAAACATGCAACAAACATCAGCCGTTTGCAATCATTGACTTCATGGCTCATTGGTCGCCAAATGTCGAGTAAAAATAGACACATGAATCAAGCGGAACATCACATAAACACATGTTTTACACTTCGATGAGATAAATGTGTTTGGGTTTATTGTCGTTTATTCATCAATGGTTGTGTGTGTTTTTTTTCGTCTGTCCAAAGCAATAAATATCGAATCTTGATGGATATGGCTTTTGCAAACAACTACTGTTCTCTAATCATTGAAATGTTCAAGTCGATTTCATTTCGCACGGTCAGCGTCATAATTTCGTTTGCATGCTATTTCATGCAGTATATTTACCGTCGTAAATTAATGCTTTGGTCGGTGTGCTTCTTGGTATATGTGGAAATTCGCAATGGATTATTGCTTCCGGTGCTAAAAAAAACTTACACTGTTTTTGCTGTTGTAGTTGTCATTTGCTGGCACCGTTCGGCACGGCATACAGCGATTGGCAAAATGTAAAACAAAAAATCTTTGGTCATTATGTTGTCGACAAAAATTACAATGTTATACACCACCTTTCGAAACGAATGTGTGTGTGTGTTCGCGTGTTACAGCCAACAAGGAAAATAGAAATTCACCATGAATTTGGTCCTATAATTTTCTGATTTATTTTGTTTCACATTTCCGTTATTTTTTTACTTATCTTCTGTATAATAAAAACGACATACTTTTTTTTTCGCCGTGTATGGGCCATCCAAATAAAAACGACTGCCGGCTGAGCTCACATTGAAATTATTTTAATTCGTTTTTTTTTTTTGCAAATCTTTAAGAATATGGAGTGAGAAGAGGGAAAAATGAAACAAATGTTCGCGAATTACTTAAGACATAAGAAATAAGCGTATTGAATTTTTTTTTTATTTTTTGCAATTGCTGTGAAATATGTACCACCAGAGGAAAAGACGAAAGATATCTCATGTTTGCGGAGCGTAACAATTCGTCAAGTATGGTTTTTCTCAAGTAAAAATTGTCTGAGGCGACAACTGAACGATGCACAGCAATTTATTACCTTTTCACCGAAGAGGAATGTAATCGACAGAATGGAAAAGAGACAGAGAGCGCAAATACGTTCAAGAGATCATGTGTTTTAAGTGAAAAATCGTAAGTACGACTTTGCTGTTGGCAATGAAACGCACGAATTTGTCTTGGACCACATTTTTTGGGGGGTTGCAAATAACAAAAACGCTCTCAATGACGCATAACAAAAACGAAGCATCGGCCGATATTTCTCTCTCACACTTTGCCAAAGCACTTTTAGAATGAACTGCTTTAGTCTGTCACCAGCTATGGGACCAATCATATTACGTTCATAAACACTTGTGTTATAGCAATATGCGCAAAAATTACGTTGCCCTTTTTTTGCACTTGCTTGCAATGAAAATACAAACTCAAGAAATAAAATCAAGTTTCAATCTTCTTTGCCTGAATGAATAAAAATATATGGCGGTATGGAAAAAAATCGAAAAAAAAGTAAGTGTTATGTCTTCGCCTGGCCATTGTTGTTCTATTTCAAAAATTGAAACCATTTTTTTCCATTGAAATATGGTCGGAATATTTGAGACGATTTGATAATACAACTGGGTGAACAACTGAGTGAACGAAGAAAAAAAAATTGAAAAATTCACCAAAAATGCGTGTTGAAATTCATTGCCGAAAATGAAACACTTTTTCTTCATTCCATTAACATACATGAAGTGAAATGCCGTCACCGCTAAGAAAACCAGTTGTGAACAACAAAATACATGCATCTCACTGACGAAAAATAAAAACACAAAACATCAATCCTTGTAAACGTAATCGGTATGTGAAATGCGGATCTCACGCAATGCCAGGCATTTCGATGAGACTCTTATTGCTACGGCTCAAAGTCTATAAGCGTCAAGAAAGTGTAATACCAACATCTTCGAGCTGGATGCTCGTGTGATGTGCTTTTTTCCTCTTACTTTTGAATGAATTTTCCTTTTCACGTTCACTTCTGATACGTGTCGCGTGTCAAAATCATGAGCCCAAGCATAAGTTCCATTGAACAACCCACAAAATAGACGAATCGAATTCGTTGAAGCCAAGTTATTAGACAAAGTTCTAATCAATAGATATTAATATTCTGAAATAGATTCCACTCAAATATAGTAGCCTATACATAAAAATACAGATGCTATCATTTGCCAACACTTGAGCTACCGCAACATTTTTATTTCGACATGTATTACAGTAGGAAAAAAGTAATCAGTTTCACTCTCCGGTAAGTATGTGTCCAGGTTAAGAGTAAGAACAAACGTGCTCCGCACGAGTTTGATACACAGTGAAAGGTCAAAGCATTTCGTATTCTTGATATGTACTAAAAATGGATAATACGAATGTAAAAGTGAAAAAGTCGTAAATAAATTGGAATGCCATAAAATTTTCAATAAGATGTCAGAAATAGAACAAACCGAACGGCATTCATAATAATTCAAATGCTGAAAGGTATATTATAGTAGTGGCAAAAAAAGCTCATGACTGCTGACAACAACGGGTATATGTGTTGAGCAAGGCGAAAAAGCGTAACAAACGCAAACGTTACGAATATTATAGAAAATCAATATCGCAACAATTTTTCCATAGAAAGCCATATGTTCTCAATCCCAATTCCTCTTTTTCACTTTTCCAACTATATCCATATGGTATATACGTTGAGTATATGGTGAAACACCAATGTCAGCTATAAATTTATATGATTTTTATGACATAAAGTGTAACAACGCTGCTGATTTGGCCTGAATCGAATTTCGGAAAATGTTAACGACTGAAATCTTCTGAGATGTTTGAAGGTAAAAAGAATCGATAAAGTTCAATTTTGTCGTCGTTGTCGGACATGAACCCGGAATAAAAAGTCCGAACCGATGGCAGCGAATGTGATTTGATTGGTGAATAATGAATCCGTTGGGAGTTGAAAATAACAACAATAATCATCGTCGTCATCACACATGGTCACCAATACCATACGAAAAATAACATGATTTACGAGATGCGAAATATTTCCAACTTAGTTTTGAAAATGTCCACAAATATTAACATTAACCGTATCGTGCATGCAATGCTATTCGTGTTACAACACAATAATACTGCTGGTTATAATTTGCAATTGGTTTATTGGCCCATCAATGTATGTTGCTGTTGTATGTATACAGTCCCCAACCAATTTGATTGTCAAAGAAACACATTGACCAGTGTGAATTAGACAACGCAAAAACACTTCAAATAAATAGCATGATGTTGGACAACATCTGAAGAACCAATGTAACACTGTTAGAAAGTGCATGACCAATGTTCATACACATAAAATTTGTGTTTATATTAGGATGACGTCGATGGTATTCTCACACACACTTAAGTCACACAATATCCACATGCGGAAATGTCTTGATTAAACTCACATGGTAAATCATATGCGACACGCAAAACATACACTCGTCTGTATACACCAGTCAGTGAACGTGTCCAAACCTTTTTGTACAACATATTCAGATGTATGATGTATTTATAGATCAAAAATCATGCTTGTCTGCAGACAATCATTGCATGTTTGTTTCAATGTGCTTAATTATTCATCATACATTTTGAACTCTTTTGCTAATATCACACATACAACAGTCCAATGGAGTTTCCATCGTGGAAATAATCAGTCATATCACAGTATACACTGTTGAAAATATTTTATTCTTTTGGTGTCACATTTTCGAAGAAATATAGAATTTGATATATATGCGACCAATTTGCCATGGTATCTACTACTAGGATTCGTACTTTTTCATCAGGAAACCATCCTGGGAATGTGGTACCCCCTCAACTAGAACTAATCTTCTTTTTAGTCTCGTAAACCATTATAAGATGGTCAAATATTTTTGACAGTGTACATATCCTTCTTTGTTGGTATTTTGATGGTATTTTAAATATAAGTTTCGAGCTGATAGTTTTCTAGTTACCGTTCTCTAATTGTCAACAATGAATTTTAGCCAATATTTATTCCACTTTCAACATAAACCTTTCACCTTTCACACACGAATACCTTGTTTTGTTTTGTTTTCGTTCCAATGATCGATTTTATTCGAATCGATAGGTAAAACGTAAAGCGAGTACCCAAAAATACACAACATTCTAAATATTGGATGGTGTCGTAGTTCCTTGAAATGTAGTTAAGTTAACTTGCGTTGCCTGAACAATCGTTCTATAGACTTACAACCTTATCTGTAAAAAGCGAGTGAATGATCTGTTATTTAATAGCTATTTATTGATTATTTTTCTATTCATTCAAATCATGAAAGTCATAGCACGTACACAAAATTCAAAAATAAAAAAGAAAATCAATTTTTGAAAAGTAACCGCAAACGAAATGTTTTAACTTTTTATATCGTTGGTTTAATGAAAGAAATTCAGCCGTGCATATCGAACAAAAATCACATAAATCTTTGATTATTGCATGCATTTGCTCATTCATGTGAAATCGATTCATGGTTCGAATAAATGAGGTCGTTCATTTTAAATCATCAAATGCATTTAATACGTTTTTAGCTTTACGTTTACTTAATTTTAGAGAACAATTTTCACTATTTTTCGCATTTAATCGGCTACAGTGTATGACTTTTTGCTGACGTTTGACAAGTGATGAGAAAACAAATCGAAACATAAACAAAATTCAATCGGACAGTTTGTGACACAGAATTTTATACGCTAAAATGGATGAGTCTATCCCAGTTGAATAATTCATTTGCATTTGAATCGAAAGCGTTGATTTGCTGCATGGACAGACAGATGAATAATTAACTTAATTTATCGATATCAGAGAAATGGATTGATTTTTAAACTAGATTCCGTGATGCATGTATGAAATTCGATAAAAATAGAAGAATAACAACCATGTGATACATTTTACGTTTGAAAATTTACTAAAAATATATGATTGGATGCATTGCATATCGCAGAAAATAATCAAATTTTAATGGGCTTTTAGTTTTGCCGCCATTGATGCACGACGAATGTAATCGATAAACGGTTTGAGAGAGAAAAACTGAATGAAAATACGCCACAATACATATTATAAATATAGTGAACTTGAAAATCAAGTCGTAAAATTCTACATATCGCACTATTTTATGATGGCAAATCTCGAGTTTAATCATTCAAATCGTATTTGGTTCGTTGAATGCGTACAATGTGTGAATTTATTATTAAAATTATTTTTTTTTATTTAAATGGTTTGATTTTTTGATTGCATAAAAATGCAATAAATTAACGACGATTGTTTCAAAATGCAGCCGCACAGCATGACATTGAGTGCGAACCAACACAGAAAATAAAATGAAGTTGCGATGTGCCAAGCACCAAACCATTAATAAAATAGCAGACGAAATGATATGGAACTGTAAAAGAATATGGAAAGACAATGGCGCGGCACATAAAACCGATTTAAATACGAAAATAAACCATTATGTCAGTTATTTTTGCCATTGTAAGAATTAATGTGGCACATGCGATAAACGATAATGATGAGCACACACACATAATATACTCTGTGTGTATACACTTGCATACTCATATCTGATACACATTTATAAATTACGATTTGCGCATTTCGACATTTTTCATTTCAATTTCTCACAGTGATAACATCTGATTTGAAAATATATATATAGAAGAAACAAGAATTGCTTTTCTAGTCGTCCCCTATTTGTTTTATGAAAATCGATTTTTTTTTTTTTTCAAAGAAAAGAAAAACGACATTTGAAGTTGTAAAGTTCGCTTGTGTTTATTTAGAAAAGAAGAATTCAGTCAGTTGAAATTTGTTATTCCGTGCAATGCAAATACAAACAATTACCAAGAACTAAAATAAAATATATTCAACGGCCACTGTGTGTTTGTGTTGTTGGTAAAAAAAATAAATAACGATATTTGAACGTGGGTCACAAAGATCAACATATATCAATTTTATTGATTTTATGATAACTCATTTAAATATCATTTTGTACGAAATTAAAAAAAAAAAAACACCAAACAACAATGTTTTTTATTGCGTTTCAAATGTATTCGCTTTTCGTACCTTTGACTTTTAGCTACGTTTTTTACATGTCAATAAATTGAATTCCATTAATGCTATAATTAGTCTCATTACTTAATCACCGGGCGCTCGATTTTATTTGCGGCATTCTATTTCATTAGTTTAATTTTCAATGTTTGATGGGAGTTTCAATAATCCTCTTAAACTGCATTGAATTGAACCATTTCACATTGCCGACAATTCAAACAATGACAGCTTTCATTTGAATTTCATAATCTGGGTTTCGATTCGAAATCGATTTATTGCAGGAATTTTGTTGATATTCCATTAATGTGAATTTCGCTCTATTTAATCACAAATATTTCAATTATCATTGATTTTTTTTTTATTTGATTTATTTTGTTGTGTTCAAACACAATGTTTCTATTATTACGGTACACACTATTTATTTTAATCAATGAAATGTGTTATTTTGATGAATCAAAACCTAAGTAATCATAGGTGGGCAGACCAAAAATTTTAGATGATGGTAATTCCAAAAATGCAATTGGAATCTTTAATTAATTCCACAAAATACATGTAATATCAAAAAATGTCCCAGATATGTATACAAAAAGAACGGATCAATATGCAAATGTTAAAAGTTTTACATTTTGTTTATTTTTCACGTCACACTGCTAAATCCTCAAATATATGTGAATCGCTGGTGTTCAATATAATCTCATTTGTCAAAGCAGCAATTGAAATGGAGTTGAAAAAGTGGAAAAATAAAAAAGTCGAATTCATTTTGTTTTAAATGACAATGGATAGTCAATGCATACGACGTTTACATATAGAGAAAATTCAATCAATGCGACTGATAAAATGACCAATTCAATGCAACAACACAAATAAAAGCCATTTGATATAAGCTGCAAATATCGATTGAAATTGATTCGATTGAATTGTCGTTTATCACCATGTATACATGACATCTGTCGTTTTCATCATTTTTTTTTGCTTCATGCTTTGCGTTTCAGATATATTCTAATGCTGTCTGAATTCCATACACACTAACAGATTGTAGCAATTGCCCTATATCTTTACCATTATACTCAGAGAGATTTCGGTCTTCAAACGGTGCCAATCAAGCGACGCATCAGTTTTTGCTATCACAATTGATTGGTCGGCATATAATCCAAGCACTGAGCACACAATTCACCCGAACTCGTTCGTCTATAAATATCATTCATCTCATTTTGATTGATCATTTTATTCATTTTGTTATTTTTATGTTGAAAATTTATCAGTGAACCAAAGAATCAACAACACTTTGAACATGAGTGAAAAAATTGAAAACTTCCCATGTCCTATCTGTGTCAATTGAATTTAAATTAAAGTTCGACAATATAACTGTTCAATTGAATTATTTCAACGATTCACCATGACAATCATTATCCATTCCAGTTTATTTGTCGTTATTCATTTTTTTTTTTTTTTCAAATTTATTTTCCTGCAATTTTGCAAAGTAACTGTCAATTGTTGTTGGAAAAAAAACTCTACCGATATAGATTTTTATTGAATGCGAATCGAACATTATTTGATAAATCCAAAAAAAGAGAAGACGATGAAAAAAATCCCTGATGAATTCCACATTGGAGACGAGATACTTCTCTATGAGCTATATAAATTTGGCTCTAGAGATTCAATTGTAATCGAGTGCAGAATGATGGGTTCGCAACCTACATGCCACTCAATCGTTCGAATGCTCAGTTTCAATTCAGTACAATTCATTAAAATGAAGCGCAAACAAAGCCGATTTAATGGATATTTTTCTTTTCGCTTCGAAGCAAAATCGAAACGCTACTTAATTTTGGATTAACGGACTGTCGGTGGTATTGTGTATATTCGTTGAATCAATTTTTCGATGTTATAATCAAATTATACGTGTAGAAAGCAACAATGAATTTTCCCCGAGGTTCGATCGCGTCCTGCTTGAAATCCACTGAATTCAATTCACATTCTTTGTGTATATGCGTTCTGATTAAAATAGCTCATTTTTCGATACATTTCAAGTATCGGCAAGTATTTAATCGGCTTTTGATGCTCGCCATTGAATACGTATCGATAAAATGTCCGAACGACATCAAGATTGAAAAACATAAACACTCTCCAAGTGATTTGATTGATTCGTTGAAGGTCCATCCGAATGAAGTTTCTTATATTCGCCCATCGCTTGCGCCAAATGGAATCAAGATCGAGAAAATTAAAGTGAACGATAGAAATACTGATCAAAAGGCATATTTAATCGAAATACAGCTGCAAGTTATCTATGCTCGATTGGGTTCGACATGATGTGTAGGTTGCATCATTTGATGAAAACTGAGAATTAAGAAACTGTTTCAACGAAACTAGCAAAGCTTTATTCAGCCTTGGAATTGAAATGAAGAGAAAAGACAGAGAAAAAAAATAAACAAAGTGAAATAACATGCTGAAAAAAGATGTGAACTTTTATACAACTTAACAAATGTGAAACTACATGATATTCTGTTTGATGAGATATATTACACCAAAAATGTTGAAAATATGTAAACTGAAACCAAATGGAGGAGAAAAAAAGTGGCATAAAGAAAGAGAAAACGGATGCAGTGTAAACAAAATCTGTTGTCCAATCTATCGCCAACAGCCATGAAAGTTGAAGTGAGGTCGCAACTAAACAGCACAAAAAATATATATAGAAACTTCCTCCCACATTTCATTTCACTCCGCGTCGCGCACGAAACGCCTATACAACGAATAATGCTGATCCGGAAGAAGTGAATGTGCATTGGAAGTGACAACAAACTTTAACAAGGAAATAATAAAAGGATAGTGTAAATGTAAGCAGCGAGAAAGGAAGAAAAATGAAAGAATTATTGGGGTAAACAAAAAGTGAGTAATGCTAAGCTTAAAAGCAAAAGACAGTTCAGACATCAACGTTTGAGTGTGTGTAACTCAAGCACGAACGGGAAGCAAACAAGTGGTTTTCTTCAATGGAAAAATTCCGTAGAGCATTTAAGAGGGGAGAACGTTTTTCGTTTCCAGCCACAACCATTGCCATTTAAATACATTGTTTCCAACTCGGTTCGCGTGCATCTTGCACTTACTACACACTACTGGCGAGTGAATAGCGCCTGCATTAAATCTAAAACACAAGCTATGCAAACTATGAATCCGCTTGTTTTCACATTTGCTTTCGTTTTTCGATACACATTGTATTGAATCATGAGCGTGTTGCATCTTTTCAAACAGTATTATTGCGCAATTTTAGCTATCGTATGCTTCGCATTCACTTTATGCTGCTGCTTTGTGTTGATGTTGGTGTAGTGGTGTTTCCAAGCAGTATTCTTCTATTCATATCTTTTCGAGTTTGCTTTTTTTCGTCCGTATTGCACAACTTTTGTGGCGAGTTATTGTTTCACATAGCGACAAGGAGCCCTCCAGCAACAATTGACGGTGGAGTGTTGCGGATATGAAACTGTTCACTAAAAGTGCTTTTTCATCATCATGACGTACATTTTTGTATGAAAATCGAAAGAAAAAGTAGTGGCAGAAGAAGAAGAAGAAGAAGTTCACATGTTTTCCTCCATTTTTTCCGTGACTAATTCATAACTTCAACAGTAACACTGGAAGATTTAAGTCTTGCCAATGCTACTTTTTATCTCTCATATTTCTGTTTTCATCCATTTTTGTATGTTACATATTCATTACTTTGGCCGACTCGATGCATAATTTAATTTCAAACCAAATCGACTGCATGGGCGTTCAAGCAAGAAAAAAACAAACTGCGGTAGAGTTACGTTAACCATGGCTAGTTACCGCAACAAAGGCTACATCTATTCAAATTAGTAAGAAAGTAGATATTACATCATAAAAGCGAGAAAAACTAAAAACAACAATTACATAGCACTCCGAAACTTCAGTCAATTAGAAACTGAATATGTTACACATCAAACATTGGTGCACATACGAATGCTTTTTGTTCCGTTCGCTTTGAATTTAAATAGAAATAGCCGAGATGGCGTTTCTATAGCGAAATATACCACTTCTACACGTCGTTATATAGTGCGCATTTCACTGTCGACATTACTGCCTTGAATTCATTTAGAATTTCATTGAGTGCAATCAAGTGGAAATGGATGTAGAGAAGAAAAATCGAATCAGATTCTGTTACTAAAATAAAAAACGGTTACAGTTGCACAATCTATCGATTTGACGTCCTTTTAAGAAATAGCACATTTGGCATGTCCTTCTTCTCCTCCGCAAAGTGCAATGAAATTGTCAGGGTTGCGATGCGTAAAGGGAAAAATAGAAAATAAAAATTGTACGAAGCGATGAAAAGAAAGACAGCGTTTGACTACTAGCGTTTGAAGCATGTCTTAGCATTTCAAATTCAAACAATAAATTCATCAAATAACGTAATCAATGTCAAATCTTAAACTTCGAAATGGAATTTTCAATCTATCAACATCAAAGCACATTTCCACGCAATGAAGAAAAATGATATTGCACAAAACGACAAAAAAAAGCACAATTTTCATACATCTCTTTGCGCAAAGCTTTGCTTCATCAACTTATCAAAACGAGTATTAAAACATACTGGAATAAATCGAAATATGTGCATGTGAATACCGCACGAACTTCACATAAAAAATATTTCATTTCGGTTATGCTATTCGAAAAATGTCTACATTTTCACAAGCAAAACTAATCTCTCTCTCTCTCTCTCTCTGCACATTCCATGTAATGAAGATTCCTTAAAATGTTGCCATATTTTCAATTTGGAGAAAACTTTATCAATTTCAAAACTAATTTTCTTGAATGTATTTAAATGCTACTCTACTGTCAAATGATTGCATCAAAATAGACAAGAAAACGGAAACGAAATTTATCATCATATTTGTATGAGTTAGACGAAAAGAAGAGTTTGTTTTTCTACATTTTTTGTGTAGCTGATGTCACCAACTAATCATTTGTGCATTTTTACAAGTAACGCACGGTACCATGATCTCTCGGAAAGTGTTTAAATTAACGAACCATAAAAATGTTTCAAATTTTATTTAAAAATGAATCATTTTTCAAACGAATTTTGATTTATGTCTTATTTGGAAGTTTTGCTTAACCCAATATCATTTGATATTATCTCAATGATTCAATTTGCTTGTTTGTTCATTTTTTTAAAGAAAAATTTCGCTTTAAATATGTGATACAAAACGTTGATTTATTTCGAAGCTAAGCTAACTATTTATTTTTCTAATTTGTTAGAAAAATTCTTCAAAGCAACAGTCAAACATCATGAACCCAATATGATCTGCTTTCATAGTTCGTCCTTTTCGTCACTGAACCACATTATGCGACTGATCTGTTGTGAAGCATATAAATTCCAAATTGCAATCTTCTGATATAAATATATGTAAATTATTCATATCTCATTCTGGCTGAATAGCAAACACATATCTGAATCGACAAAATGGATGGAATATGTGTATGCTTAGGCGAATAACTTTCAGATCAAAACTGTCAGCTTTGTATAAGCCCTCAACTGTTATTTATATTCCAAGTAGAGCGGATCTATTCAAATACACATTGCAGTGAAACTACCCACAGAAATTGACTTTGGTAAAACTCTGTGCATTCCGTTTCAAACAGCATCGAGAAAACGTATATTGAAAAGTTTATCTAAAATCTGCCATATCATATTATGAAAAACGCTTCTATCGATGCTCTTCATTACCATGTCCGGTAAAATAATACACGTCCTAGCAATTACACGGAATTTTGCCAAAGTCATTTTTTGAGAGTAAGACTATATCCTACACTAGACATTTTATAAGGGAAATTAATATATCAAGGAAATTTTGCGTTTTGCAGCAAAGAATGATGAAGTCATAAATTCGTCTACTTTTCGCCCAACACATGCTCATATATACGGTCTTTTCTATCTATAGAAGAACACTTTGTCACTTTTTATGGATACTTCGATGACAGTTAGATCCAAGTCAGTATTTATAAGAAAGCAACACATGTTCAAATTCAAATCATCTCGAGTTGATATTGAAATAGAACCTTTGCATATTTTCCGTTATCAGAATCTGTTGAAGACAAAAATGTAATATTCTATGACATGGCATACATTATTCGAGAACGAACTCAATGCAATTGACATTTGATATTTTTTTTCTAAAATTTTCCCTATGGCATAGAAATTGCGAAGAACACACTCGTGATTTGTTATGCGGTTAAATGAAGTCGCAAAATGCAAATTTTTCTTTCTTTGAACTGAAGTGAATCGCAAAGAAAAATGTCACATGATCTATAACATTTTTCTACAAAAAATAAAAAAATCATTAAAAAAGCGACAACGTTTAGTCATCTCCTTGTTTTGCAGTCGATTTGTTTACATTTCCAAAAAATCAGCCAGAAGCCAATTGGAGTGGTATTGAAAAATGGAAAATGCATTTTATCTCATGTGAATTGCTCTTCAATTTATTGGTTTCATCAAAATGTTTTTCTCTCAGGGAACACAATGGAAAATACTGAAATTTTACATTTTCCCCTTATTATTTGCCCGATATTGAAAAATTGTCTTTTCAAAGCAAATATCTTGATGGTTTTTGAAATTTTAAAATGACAAAAAAGTATGTGGAATTGTGAAAAGAATTCTATAACAGCCTTAAAGAATGGAATATTCAAACGATAATGGGAAAAATTGACTTTCAAAAGTCTAACCATGGTATGCATACAAGACTGAACGAACACATTCAAGATACTCTTTCAATTTTTGTGCCACTCAATTCAGGAAAAAAAACATCGACGAGAGAGAAAGAGAGAGAGAGAGAGAGAAAGAGAGAGAGAGAGAGAGAGCATACGAAAAGTTTGCTAGGTTTCGTGCTTTTTTTATCATCGTGCGCACAATAAACACAATTGCTATTCAATTTCATTGGAGAAATTGACAAACAAAGGACAGCGTATTGCAGATGGTGCAATGTATTCACAACATGTACACAATGCACTCGGATTTACTTGAATCGTGTGTCAATTGTTTGCCCTGGAAGCACCAGTAATGATGATAACAACAATATATACAGGAGAGATGGACCAATGCTAACCCCCATCGTTATAAACACCAATAATGAGTTTTCGCCATATTTTATCTCGAATGCGCACACACAAGCTCTCTTCTTCTTTCCATCTTATTCTTTTGCTGTAGTTTTACTTGATTTTCATACATCAGTTTTGGAAAGCAGTTCAGCTTTTACTTCATCATTACGTAATATGTTTTTTATAAATTCAATGCATGCTCTCAGGATTGAGTTTTCCTCAAAATGAAAATCGTTAAACAAAACAATCAATATTGTGTTATACTGTTTGCAATTTATTCCACTCATGAATCAACAGAATTCGGCACAGAGAAATAAGAGAGAGCGGAGAAAATGAGTTGAAGAGACAGGAAGGAAGAAGAGCAGAGGTGGAGAGCATCCATTCAACTATCCAGACCTCCGTTGAGCTCTCAATATTTGATTTTAAATTAAGGTTCACTGAATTTACTCTCTCTCCACTCTCTAACTCTCTCTCTCTCTCTTTCTCTCTCTTTGGTTTATGATGCAATATTATTTGTAGTGTCGAAACAATATTTCAGCGCTTTTCCAAGAGATTGTTTGAATATTTTTGCAGAATTAAATTTAACGCATTGTTTTGTTGCGCTATTAAATGTTTCATTAAAAAACTTTTATTTTTGTGCCGTTGTAAAACAGAGAACTTTCTGAAAATAAAATCGTACTTTTACAAAATGAACAATAAAAAAAATGCTATGCTCAGACATGGACTTCATTTCGATTTTCTACACGAATTGTCTATTATCCCATCGCTTTCGTGTGTTCTTGATTGGATTGTGAGAGAAAGAGCTATGTACACCTTTATTTTATATAAAACTCATCACATCGATGTGTGCAATTACACAACGATGTATCGGGGAAAGTTATTCATTAAATAAGCGATGTAAACTATTTGATATAGATGTTCAGTAAGTAAAAGAAAGTTGCAACTTTCTTTAAAGCACAAACTTATGTTTATTCACCCCACGGTGAACTGTATGCATTTCAAAGGAGAAAATAATCACTTGGTCCAATAAATATTGTTCATTACTTTCGGCGATAGTTTTTAGCAAAACAGCATCTTCAGTCTTCTTTACAAAGAAAATATGTCATTGCTCATTTTCTATGGTTTGCATGTAAGTAGATGACATCATATAACCCGATTTCCAATCGAGTAAACAAGTCTTGTCGAAAGCAGCATAAACTTTATATTTTCGGCGCTCTTTCTCTGGCGAATATGACAAAATAGCGATTGCCCCATAGCAGATGCATCCAAATATGATTGAAGGCGTTTTCGTTCATACATGAATATGCTTTGAGCTCGTCTCTATCTAAAGTTGACACATTGAAAAATTAAAATGTTCATATTTTATTCAAAAGCATACGAAGAGCAACTAAATAATGGCAGAACAGCTAAAATGATTTGGATACAGCAGCAGTTCATAACGTTTAAATACCAAGAGAAGAAATTTCAATTTTCAACGATGTTCATACTGATAAAATACCATGTGTGTGTATGCTATTTAATTATTATTATTGTGTTCGCTGTAGAGATAGTAGCTGCTTATATATTTTATATCCGGACTTGGCTTTGAATTGAATTTAACACTCTTCAGTGTAACTAAACAAGTTCCCACTTTTAAACATAAATAACACTTTGTGAATTAAATTATGCGTGATACTGTTAATTTAAACACCAGTGCTATGTACCAGGAAATACACAATATTTTCCATCCATGAAGATTATGATGATGATGATGATGATGATGATGATGATGATGATGATGATGATGATTATCGGCTTGCCAATGTTTTCATTTTCTGTAATATGCAATCTGCTGTCGATGTGTTTGCTGTTTGGATTCGTTGAGATAAAGTAAAATTTCCTTGGAAATTTCATCCGGCAATTTTGTGTGTTCGAGCCAAGCATTTAGAGACTATATATAGCACTAATAAATGAAGAGGCTATAGTATTAATTATTTTACAATGATATTGCTGATGGTTTTCAAGATGATAGTGAATTTCTGTCCAGTGTTAATTTTGTTGGAGAAAGTCAAAGTAGCTTCCAGTCTCTCTCTCTCTCTGTATTGGTTGAAATGGGTAGGCTATTTGAACATAACAACAAGAACATGAAGACCCAAAGTTTAATTTTGGATTAATATATGATGTGATCTGAGGGTATAAAATCTCATATGGCGTAAACAGTTGGCTAAAACCATTCACCGCATGAACAATGAACATGCATATGTCCATATGCCAGATTCAAAACCCCAAAAAATAAAAAGATTGCACAAAAAATCCAATCTCCCACACATGCAATCGATTGAATTCAAAAGCTCAATTTCAATTTGAATGTTTTCTTTGGGTGCGCACGGTTGGTGACTCTACACGACTAAAACTCGTTAATAATAATTAGAGCTATTATTCACGGAGCATTTCCCACAGGACAATAGAGCAACAACCGACAGTATCCGATTCACATATCGATATGATGTTAATTAGTTGCCGCAACCGCAGCTTTCAATCAATTTGAAAGCTCATAAGATTGTATATTGAGCACAAAGATAAAAATTGTAACCGTAAACATGTACAAGTCGACAGCATTGAATATACCAGCCTCAAGCAAATCACATTTGATGCTATTAAGTGATTTTACTGATTCCTTTTACAATGCACGTGCATTGCTTACATGTCGATTGGATTTTTGCTTTGATTTTACCAACAATAAACTGGCAATCGACATGAATATTGACATGAATGTCATGTGGACGATTTTTTTGGTTGCTTCAATGACATTGTTAATTAATATATGTAAGCATATCGATGGAAATGTTCATTGCAATTGTCATATTGAATGACAGCCATTTCACATTTGTCGACGTGCGTAACACTGCTTTGCATCTACGCGTAATTGATTCTAAATCGATATTTAATGAGTTAGTGGAAGTAATTTATTTGCATACATATTTACATGTAACATTCCGAATGAAGTCCAGCCAATGAATATTTTGAGATAAATTGTGTCGTAAAAGTACAGACAGACAGACAGGATAATGGAGAAAGAGAGAAAGAGAGAGAAATAGAGCATGGATTTGAAACTATGTGAAAACTTTTATATATCTCATTATTTCAGACAGATTACGCAAATATTTTACGAAGTTTTGATAAGTGAGATGTTGCGGAAGTTTTCGATTTATAGGCAAGAACATATAAGACTTTATCTTTTTATCATTTTCGATCTACAACATTTGCAATGTTCATTGTGTTGAATGATTTACCATTTTTAACAGTTGAAAAAATGCAAATACTGTGCATTTCAACGGGATTTTCTCTCTGGATGTTCAACATAAATACAATTTAAATGGTTGTTCATTAATCAATAATAATGTAAATGATTGACCAAGCGATATGTTTAATATATTTGCTAAAAGCATTTTCATGTATCTTGTATTTACAAAATGACAACGCACGAAAATGAATGAAATTAAATAATAAATGGTGTAAGTTGAATATCAAAAGTATTCGATTGTTGTTGTAAAAGTGTAAATTTTTAATCCGACTGTCATTTCCTATCACAATTGATTTATTATTGGTTTTGTATTGATGCTGAAGATATGCGACGATGCCATTGTCAACTGCATCACTATACACAAAATATATGCATTTAATACTTCAATAAACTAACAGAAACAACATTGTTATTTTTCTCACTTTATTGTCATTTCCTCATGTGCATTGTGCAATCGAACAAACAGCAAAACATGTACGGTCACGAGGAACATTCAATATGGGTTTATGAATGCATTCATATAGATTTTATTACACCAAATAACAAATAAATGTTGAATGCAGGATATTGTGTATGTATGTGTGTGTATGGGAGAACTTTTTTGTAATAATATGGCTGTGATGTGGCCGATTATTATAATATAATATCATCATGGTGGGTTTTCATTATTTTATTGGCCATTGTTATTGTTCAGTAATAATTTTAATAATGACGCTGACCGTATTCCATGCTACAATTTTAATGAAAACCCTCTTCCAGATCACATTCTATCGCCGGAAATAATCCACAACCATATCTAGTGAGATTCAATACTTTGTGGGTTGTTGTACTGCATTGTTAAAATCGACCGTGCACTACTTGAAACTTTGCCATTCCGTGTGGTTTTATGTTTGGTTTGAACAATGGTTATTACCTTCAAATGAGCAAAAAGAAAATTTATTGCCATCAAATATGCGTGGCTGCACTATCCACACCTCGACAAAGAGAGATAGAGAGTGAGCGGGAAAGGTATACAAAATTAACACTAATATGATGCTTTTCATGGGAGTTAGTCGTTCGAACATAGTCACCATATTAACTAACGAAAAATTGCCCTTTTTGAATAATCAACATATGGCTTACGACCGCTATGCTTAATGTCCTTGGATTCATTACAAATGAGCGTAACAGTGTTTTAATTGAATTCGTTGTGTGTGCTTTTATACGTGAACGCTGTACGTGCATGTTTCATCATTGTTTTTTGCATTAAAGTTACACAACACAGTCGTTTTCGGAGCTGCCAAATAAGCGCGCGGTTCATACATTTTATTTGGGCGAATTCAATTCAACGGTGAGAATTATCTTTCACATCAATTATACTGAATGGTATGCGAAATGATGTATTCGTCACAAATATTTGCCCGTATAATTTCAGCGAAATTAAATGTGAAAACTGATACAATTCACGATTCATTACGATAAACATTCTGTGCTTGATTTATCGAACGGAATTGAAGCGGAAAAAGGAACAGGTTGTGATACAATCAACGTGCATAATAGTTTTCAATTGATATTTGTTCGTTGTTAATTGGAGAGGGAAATCAATAATGCATGACAAAATGAAATAAACTCATGACTGGCCATGATTAAACATGCATCGTTCCAATGTTTATTTCAGATGTTTACATAATGATGGATCATCTCTTTCGATGCATTCGTAACACATTAGAAAATATGAACTCATCGCTTGTCATATTGATTTCAATTTCCAATGCATCATTATCAATAAAGCAGACATTATAATGAGATAGTTTCAGCCAGATGAATCAGCTCAGCGAGATATCGTCAGGGGCTGAAATGGACTGAAAATAATAAAAGTGATTGTTATAGTGATTATAGCAATGTAAGTGTAATTATAACCATAACAATCACTTCTATTGTTTTCACTAAATTTCAGCTCCTGACTATATCTGGCTGAGCTGATTCATCTGGCTGGAAATATCTCATTATAATGTCTGCAATAAAGTGCTGTACCATATTTGAATCCATCCAGTTTTTCGATGAAATTGAATTCTTTTATAATCATCGGAACAATTTTCCATTTTTCACTATTTTATTTGATCAAAATCATTACAAATTTGATGATTTTCGTTTTGGTTTTGTGTACATTACCAACATATACCCGAAATGTTAACAGAAAACGATAATATCGATTAAATCTATTTGATGATTGAAATTCAATTCCATTTTGACCATCATCGTGTAAAACATATTATTAAGCACAAACAAAGTCAATTGTTTTGGTTATACTTTTGTCGAAATACGCAAACATGCATTGGATTTTATTTGAAATGTGTATTGTGAAGGACGTTTTCAAACAAATGCTCGATTTTCAAGTCAACAGTCGTTGCGCTTGATGACAATGATGGCACAACAAAACAGCTTTCACATATAAATATACGTAATACATTATAAAGGTTTGTATTTGTTTTGTTGGTCCCTTACCCTTTTGTAATTCTTCATTACTTCGTATAATTCTATTGTTTGACATTGTAACCCGCTGCGATGGCATGTAGACGTGCGCAATCGTAAGGCTTTCATTACTAATCCAATTTATTAAAACGAACATAGAGAAAATGATAAAAGACACTCAAAATGGCATACACAGAAAATGTGCAATGTTTTATTATTCAATTCAAATCCTCTTTAATCTTCCATGTTGTTTACCTGAGAAACGGAATTAGCTTTTTGTGCATGTGTGTGTATGATTATTATTTTCATGAGAGAAAAAAAAAGCGTTGTCGTTGTCTTTCTTCTTGGTAATTTAAAATCTCTGCAAAATATTTGTACAGAGAATAATTGTGTTTTGAATTCCCGTTGCTTCTTGGTTAAACATTTGTTATAAAATTATTGAATCATTGCTCTTATGCTCTGTCTTGTTTAACCGTCCGGGGAGTCCCATTTAAATGTCTTTATCGCTCTTTCATGAAATGCTTGTGCTGCATAGAATCCGTTGGAATTTCGATTGGTTGAGTTTAATAAAGTTCCGTTGACACTTTATATGGTCTGACCGGATAAAATATATGGCCAAGTAATGTGATTGAATATCTGGTGGAAAACCAAAACACATTAATCGTAATTCAACTAGAAGAGATTGGAATTATAAAGTAAACAAACTTTTGAGATGTCGTCTTTTCAACAGCCTTTACGCTCCGACATTTACAACGGCTGCAAAATGCGAAAGTGTATTTGTGGCATGGCCCCAATGCGACAAACCTTTTTCCTTCGTCGAATTGAGAAGGCACAAAAAAAATGTGACGCCATTTATATGGAATGTATAGAAGTATGCCAGTAACGCGCTTGAAAATGTGAATGAATTTAAGTCTAATCATGTGTTATTGCAATTTGATTTATTTTCCCGTCCAAAGTCCAAGTTTTTCAAAGTTTTCTATGTGCTAACCGAGTTGAACCGTTCTCATAAAATATATCAAATATCCCCCGAGAGATTTGTCTGCATGGTCGACTGCTCGTGACGGAAATGATGAAGACATTTATCGATTTTTTCTTTTGGAATGCAGCACGATATACTTAACAATCGGAAATGATGCGATTCGCAATAAGCACAGATAAAGAAAAAAAAGGCCAGCAACCAATTTGATTACGATATTTCAGAGTAATTTTATTTGTGTGTGCTCAAAATTTAATGCCATCTATCACAAACATTTTACCGTCACCTTCATTTCCAAATATCGGCGCAATTGTTTGAATTGCCAAGTACATAATTTGTAGCAAAAGCTCACCGAGCGATGCCATTCAAATCGACTTCTAATTTCTTAAAATTGCTCAATTAAAAGCAACACGATTTGTTGAACACGTAATATGCATTTAAAACAGCTCCGATGAAATGCTATCAGGTTTTTAGTACGGTTATTGTTACAAACAATTAAACAAATTTTGTTTAGCTTGAATAACGCGTTATTTGATTTTCGCACGCCCAACCAAATATTTACATTCTCATTATCCAAGAACGTCTATTTCTCGAACACGTCTATTTTTCGAATTTATTCGTGTGCTTTTGGGTTTAAATTTGTTAAATAATTAAGACGAATAAAATATTTAGAAGTGATGAATGGATAAATTTACAATGAATGATTGAATACGAAATTTACTTACAGTAACCAACAGTCATTAGTATTTTCGCCCAAATGAAGAGCAAATGGTGATATTCTCTCTGAAATGCAAGAAGTTCAAACAGAACTAGAAAATGTTGATGCCAATGTTTCCATTTTGTCCCTTAGTCAAATGTTTTGAAACATATAAGATACATTATTTCTATATCTATCGAAAATATCGATAGGAGAGTATGTTTTTCGGAATTGTAGTACGATAAACGAGAGCATGTTTTTTCATGGTAATGAAAGTTTTTGTTCATTTTAATTTTACGAAAGGAGTGTATGTGATTTGGCCAAATCGGTTGGAAATAAAGGAGAGTACGTTACTAAATTATTCTGGTTGAAATAAAAGTGAGTATGTGCGAAAATAGGTAATATATTTAACATTTTTCGATCCCAATGTAACAGGCGCGCAGAATCAGCAACATTAAATCTCTTCGTATATAAATACACAATCATATTTCACAACAGCACATAAACGGCAACGGGTGAGTGAAGCGAACGGAGTCTTTGTTGTCGTCACAGGCGCACATAAACAATCATACGTATCAAACACGAATGAACATGATCTGTGCGCTTGATAAGTCACACACAGACGGCATTTGCTATTGTGATTTGTTAGTTTATGTGTATTTTGACTCACGCAACTGTGTAGCTGCTTCTGCGAGCCTATTACATGCGATTGATATTTCATCCAAAAATATTCATTAATTTAATTTCACTCTCTTCTCGATATTTTCAATAGATATGTTTATATGAAGATTGAAAATGATTTGTTTGCCCAAAGATTTATTATCAAGTATTTTCTCTGTATCTTGAATTCTAGCTTGAATTACTTTACCTACCTTGTTATCTACTACCTTGTTTCGCCTAAAAAAGTTAGCATTTAAAGATTGGGACCATCATTTTAAAATGAACTCCACGGCGAATGACATTAATGATTTTTAAATGTTTGTTGTTGTTGTTGTTGTTATTGTTGTTGTATAAAAACAGATTTATATGACAAATGGGAAATCCAAATGAAAAGGTGACAGAGGAATTTTTGAGATACTATGAATGGATCTACATAGTTTTTTTATATCGAAATTGACTGCATAAAAAATGATAGAAAAAGTGCGTGATCGAAAGTGTACGTGACGATTGTAAAATGAATGCCCAATTTTTCATTAGATAAACGCAATTTATTGCGGAATAGTGGATGGAAACTGCCAAAACTGGAGTCGATCAACCAATTCACCTTGTTGGTTTGTGTTTCCATTTCATTGATGATGTGATTTTGTTGATACCTACCCAGCAAAACCATCGTGATATGTCGTTTGTTATGAGTACAGGCACTGGTGTTCTTTTTTTTTTCATTTTCGTCACATTTTTTCCATGAATGATTCGCATCACGTCAGAAACAGTGAAACATATCGACAGGTGCGGTGAAAAGAGAAACCGACCCAAAGTGGTATTCAAACAGGCGATAGCACACCGCAACAAATGTGGAAAACCAAAGTGTTTGCAAACATTCAGTCTTTGCACGGACGATTTCCAATGTGGTGTGTTGCGTATTTGAGTTTCAAAGAGAGTCAAGCGACGGTGCTGTGGTGTAGGAGTAAAATGGAAAATGATATAAGAAAATCAAATTCGAATAAAATATTAGGAACGTTATTTATTTGATTTCATGCAGCGATCTTCCTACACATTGCGTTTTGTATTTTGTGGGTGTAAAACCATTGATATCATTTTTGAAATGTGATACGGATATGTATGTTCGTCTTTTTTTTTTTGTATGAATAACCTAATATGGATCATTTTTGAAAAAAAAGAAGAAAAATGTTGACACAGACATATCATTTTTATGAAAGTGAAAATAAATTCGGTTGCCACGGAATGTGGAAGAGCAAACAATGACCATTTTGCTTGGTATTATGACACCGACTATATTTGGTTTACGCGAATAAACGAGATCGCATTGTTATTCGGTCTCGATTTCCTGTTTTATGTATGTGCATGATAAATGGATATTTTTGGTTGGAAAATGGCTATGTAAGCGAAGCTATTCCACTTGGCTTAGATTACCTTCTAAATGGATGCCAATTGTATTCGTTGAAAAATTGATAAAAAAAATTGCCCTGAAAATATTTCATTTCATGTACAAAAAAAGAAGTATAGTAGAATATCAAAGTGATGGTTCCATTCTTCATAAAATATGGAATCTTCGGTTTTTGTAAATCCTTCAATTGTCAAGTTATTTGTTCATCTCAAAGGTATATATTATTTTAGTATCCATATTTTCGCATTGAATAAACCAAAAACTGCGGATTTGGTGCTCTTGTGCGAAACCAACGAATTATAGCATATTCCAATGATTATTGCATTTCCAATGAATCACCACTTCGCCAATTGATTCAACCGTAATAATAATATTTTACGGCGAATGAAACAACTCGAAACAAAAAAAAGTCAAGCGCCACAGAAAAGTCTTAATTATTGAATCTTTACTGCAATTACTTTACGAAGATTAATAAATACTGAAATGAAATCGCTGAAAACAAATGAAACTATTCATGGGAGATGAATAAATGTTCAGTAATTAATAGATAATTGCAGCTAAAATATGAACGAGTTGAATTCCACTGAGAACGACATTCAATTCATGACAACCGTTTACATAATTCGTTTTGCAATGATTATGAGTTTTCATCAGCATTCAACTGGTTGGTGTAAATTGAATTCAACTGCACTGTGAATATAAATAAAACGAACCAACGGACTTTAATAGTTTGTAATTTTCTTAAGCGAAGCGAAAAAAAGGGTACAAAAATCAAACTGTAAGCGAAATGTGGGAAGAGAAAAACGAGACAAAGCTGTCACGTTATACACACAGAGAAATAATGTTTGAGCCAAACCGTTTGACAATGGCATAAGCAAATGACGATAATCATTTTGCATACAAATGACGCTCTTTTTTGTTATTGTATGAACAAAAAAAAAAACATAGAAGAATGAAATGCGAGAAATAAGTTTTCGAATGAAACAGAAAATTGGAGGACTTCAAAGTGAAGAGATTTTTGTGTGCACTCTTGCAGGCTTTTGTGTCAAAGCGACAAAGTATGAACAGAAGAAGTTGGACTTTCGAGTGCAGAAAAAGCGAAACACACAAAACAAAAAAGTATTCATTACGGAGAGAGACTATTAAAAGAGAGGAAAAAACCATTGAAAGAAACGCCGGCAGCTAAACTACAAAACAAACAGGAATTGTTGTTACGAAAACTTCGAACCAAAATGTTTTGAAAGTTCCATTGCATTCATCTATTCTACAGTATAGATATATAGAATGGGTATATGTATAACTACAATCAAGCATTGACAAATAATATGAGCGACAGAAATCGTGCAACAACAACAAAAATCACATTTCGTCTCCATCCTTCCTCCGGCACACATGCACACACATGTTGAGAAATGTAATCCATATCATTTCACCGAGCTTTTTTTATTGTTCTTCTTCGTTCGGCTCATCTTTGTCTCCAATTTCTCAATATTATTTACACAAGCACATTTATCGACACCGGATTTTCTTTATGTTCTATTGACAAGCACAAATAGACAATGGTTTCGTGTTGTCAGTTCTTTTTTATTAAAGGAAACTACATTCAGCACATCGACAATTGTTTTTTTTTTTGGTATACACAATGTCATCATTGTTGATTCTCTCGTTGTCTCACTTTGGAATCTAATGTTACTGGGCATATTATTCGCATTTATTTGTAGCGACCTTGATGATTTCACAGAATAAAGACTGAAAGTTTAGGTTGAGCATCGTTTCTCTAATGATATTGACATCAAATGAGATACTTTTTTTCATCGCTCGCGCCATGGCCTGGAAATGCCTATATAATTTACATATAAACGAGTGAGACTCAAACATGTTCTTCTTTTTCCATCAAATACCAGTGGCGCCACCAATTTTACATACAAGCGCATACAACATTTTCAATATGGCTGCGCCCATGAGAGAGAAAATTTCGTCTCATTCATTTCCGCCCCATGGCTCGCGCACAAAATTAAACGCATTTTTTATCAATTTAATCATAAATTCTTCTTTGCATTGTTCTTCATTAGTATACCCATGATATGTATAAAAAGAGACGTCGAATCATTTTCAAGGACTACTTGAGTTAAATAAACTTGATAATATATTTCAGTATTTGATTGACCAAGACCTCTCATTGATCCACTGGTAAAGCACAGATTTTTAAAATGTTCACGTGATGATTTTCCCTTCGTTTCAAATTTAATATATTCACTTAATGCAAATTCGAGTTTTCATGCCATAAAACTATATTATATATATATTAAACATATATTCATAAATATTCTACTTTTCATCTAAAACACATTTTCTTTTTCCAGCATGACTTGTTGATGGAACGATAAAGCAATGTCAAATAAAAATTGCGGAAAGATTTTTTTCGAATATTGTTTTTTTTTTTGATGATGTCGTTAGGTTATGCTATCTAATATTTATGCAATGGAAAAATATCTCGTCGTTTTTTTTGCACAGGCTTACATTCCGTCGCTAATGATGGATATTTTCGGCAGTTCGAAAGCAATTTAAATAGATTACCTGACTTTGAATGAATATATTTTTATGTTAATACGCTTTCTTTTATTTCCATAAAAATAATAACAAAAATCATTTCCACGAAGTCGAATCAGATTCTGAATCGCCACCTTGTGACTGTCTTATTGTCCACTGTGACCTTTACACGCATATTGTTTTAGATATTGTGTAGATAATGAAGGTTTTGCGTTGTATTAGATAGCATTTGTTGTCGGCCATGGCCTTCCCTTTCGCCACAGCAATAATTATGAACAAAAAAACACACACACACAGCACAGCCAATGTAGAGAAGTGTGTGAAATATGAGTTGTGATATGTGTGTCAATAGTCGCAAATGTATGCCATACGATGAATATTAGTGCCAAATTTACGGGAGTGCCATCCAAAGTGTTCAACATAAAAAATTCATTACATAAAATAAAAGGAACATTATACAGCTTATCCTGGCATCACCTCTTTTTGGCACATTTTTTGTTCTCTATTTTGCGTAAAAAGCTTATTGTGTTAAGAGGCCAAACCGCAAGCAAACATCCAACCCAAAATCCATGCTGTGATGTTATTAGTTTTTTAAGTGAAAAAAAAAAACAAGAATGTCACAAATTAAAAATGAAATGATGCCAACCATTTTACAGCTGCTCTTACGCTCACTCTTTTCGTGCACGAAATTTTTGCCGGGATGTTATTCATTTCAGTAATAAATCAATATTGCTTGAAGCGTGCCGTGGTTACACACACACAGTCTCCACTATCCGCTCAACAAATATCGTATAAACGAAAAAGCGAGAAGAAGGAAAAGATCACAATATATTTACGACAACATCGCATAGTCGTTCTAAAACGCGAATCACATAATCATGCATTATGGCTTGAGCAAAATGCCTTGCATGCTCAAAAGACACACACAGACACATTATTACTTTTCCGTTTTGGCATCTATTCAAATATTCAATGTGCACATTTCAGAACAAATTAGATGCGATAAATCATGTGTCGTTTTGTGTATATGTGTATGTGTATGGTTAGAAGAATGAATATGGACGAGAGATCTGGTAGTTCCTGTCACACCACATAGAGTGTATTTGATCGTAATAGCAATCTGAGGCGTTATGTTATTAGTGTCAGTGTTTTGTGGTCGACATGACCAAAACACATACGTTTCTCGATTGATGAATTACGTGAACGTAACATTGTTATTGATCGATGTGGCGGTCGTCATCAGTGACTGAGTGAATCGAAAGAGACCGAATCCATGAACACAAAGATGTGCTTGCCATCTATATTGGATGACACACAGAAATTGTATTCAACCATTTTCGATTTTCCGGACGAAAGTGCAATCTTAATCTGCTCATCAATAAACTGAATCTCCGTAATCCCTCATTGTAATGCAAGTATCATGTGTCACAGATGTTACAGTATGAACAACATTTGATGATTTCGAATGAAAACGAGCTGAAAGAAGAAATGAAATGTCACAAACGACTTATGCATGGAAATTAATTTTCATACGGAAATTCCGATGCTTTCAAATCGGAAAACGATTTGTTTGGATTGTAAACGATTCAAAGCATGCAACATTTTAACCGGAATTTGATTACCCATCCTTCGTATCAAATAAACTGATTTTTTGGATGAAATGAAAAAAAAAACATTTCGAACATTTTGTGTGTGTGTGTTGAGCATAGCGAGAATCATTCAAACTTTGATTTGATTTATTTGAAAAGTTTCGAGCAAAATCAACTTGATTCAAAATCAAATTGTAGCAACTATTCAAAAACAACTTAACCCAAATACGTGCTCAATGTCAGTTAAAAAAAAGAGTCTGGTATGCTATTCATCTTATGGTCGAAGTGAGGATTTTTCTTTTCCATTTAAATGCATGCTTCAGACGTAAATGACTTATTAATTTGTTGAAGGAGTGGAAATTTATCAAGTCAACATCCAAAGGCGATTGAAATTCTTTTTGATCATAACCGTATCGAATCTATATGTGATATTTAGCACACACGTGCACTAATTAATCTTGTGATTTGACCTTTTTCTAGCATCAACATCAATTTGTTGACGTTAATCCATTCGGTACGGGTACGGGTAAGCACAAAAGTAGTACGAGGATATTGGGGTGTGTTACATTATTATACATAGATGGTTTCTCTTTTCATCTTTCCTCAACTTTTTTTTCTGCCATCTTTGCACAATCAATAAAAAGTGATTGCATGGCAAACCAACCAATAAATTACTAGTTCTAGACGAAAATGTTCCATACTCGTTGTTTTCAGACTAAACCTATGTCAACGCCATTGATCGATCACTTCTTTAACGCAAGTGGGAATAAGATTATCTTTTATGGTTACACTTAAAGATGCATTCACTTTGCATCGCATCAAGGTACCGGCGCACACAAACTGATTGAGTTTCATGCGATTTTGTTAAAACAACCTTTTGAACTGGAGATCATACGTTTTATAAATCAAAAACACACTGGAATGAATGTTGGCTGGTTGGTTGTTGTGATAAAGGCTATAAAATATGTTAAACGTGTCTAAACATCATTATTTATGATTCTTCCCTCCGGCTAAATAACAAAGTCAATGGGAATTTTCTTCGTTCAATTTTCGCACCGTATATGCATGGCTTTCTTGTTATGCAGATATATGTTGTTAGTCCAATACAATTTTTCAGTTCAATAAAATTGCATGAATTATAAACTAAAAGAACTTACTTTCTGAACGCGTAAGCAAGAAGCGTCTGCCTTTGAGCAACAAGAGTCTTCGAATAATTTGCATAGAATATTGATATCAATATTGTTTGTGTCGGTTTTACGGGTATGTTATTCGGTCGTCAGATACTTATGAAAACGCGCATATTGGGCTTTGTGCACTGCATAGTATAATGTATCACACACTTTTGAAATCGTTTAAAACCTAAGTCTCTGTAAATGATATCCTTTAGTGTAGTGCCTACAAAGTGCCGATGGTCTTTAATAGGTTGTGTAACACAACTTGTGTTTTGATTACATGCATATCATCGTAAGTAACACAGCAAAAAAATTTCATGAATAAAAATCCATGAGGTATTTTTTTGTAGCTTTCAAATTGAAATGCTTTGCACAGATAGGTCTTTGAAAAAACAATTCGCTTCACATGACTCAGCAAGTTTTTTATCATATGTATGCTTTATCCTTTGTATAGTATGCAATTTTTTGTCCCTTTTTTTCATTTACGGAAAATGTTTGATCTCAATTTATACCAAAGGAACAAAAAAACGATTCTGTTACATAAAAAGTTCCTTTTTTTTGGTTTTGTAAAAACCAAACCACATCGGACAGCGTTAGGTATAAATGTGAGGACAGGGTATATGTGAAAGCAATTGCAAAATAATAAAGTAAGACCAGGCGACAAAGGTTACATTTTTTTTCATTCACATCGTATATATGTAATGTTGGCCTACATTGTGACGGAAACGCACGCAAACTCTGAACAAATCACACGTCAATTAACCTGGTCAGTTGCTATTTTTTTTGTCACCGGTCACTTTCCGCCTCATTTTTCTCCCACTTGCTGATTTATTATTAGTTTTTTTTTTGTTTTTTCAACACACAAATTTCCATAAAACCATGAAAATTATCATCCACATACTGTATCATGAATGAAAAATGAACCATTATTTTTGATGAGTGTCCAGATCATGTTAATCAAATAATGTTGACAATTTTTTTTTTCGCCGACTATTATTATGTTGGCAGTAATAGTAATACATGACATATGAAATACGAACTTTTGAGTTGGAATTTAGCTAGAAAAATAGGGTTTCAACTTAGCAAACGAAAGCATTTGAAGCTGGTGACGCTTGAAATATTTCTTGTAAATTGTTTTCACGTAAATATTGAGCATGGCAACAAATATGCACAATCGATATGCATACATATAGATTAATTTGAAATAAATTTCAACAAAGTCAGAAACATGGTTAATCGTTTTATCACGTAAAAGAATGTACTATCAGTCATGTTAAGCGAAAATAATATCAGAAATTCCATTAAATATTATATAGTGTGGATGGAACATGAATTTCTAGGGGATGTATCTGTATGCGTATATCGAATACAATTTTAAATATATGCAGTTTGTATGCAACTTATTGATCTGATAGTCCCCTTCGCTGAAAATGTCCGAGAATGCAAATCGAATTCATCATTATGAGGTCATAAACGAAGTGGCGATGATGAATAAATAATGTGACTGTTTGATCGAAAACGAATGAAAATGAAATAAAATGCATACCATTGCGGATGCCGTGACAAATGTCATCCCCTTTTTATGTAATATAATTTTATCTGAAGGAATTACAATGAATGTCACGGCACGCAATATTGCGAAATCAACATACATAAGTTTTAATTAAAATTGCATTCAAAACAAAATGTTGAACAATATATTGCTACTCACTGTAGTTTAAACAGTCAAATAAAATCGGTTTTCGGAATACAAATGCCAAAAAAAAACGCAAGCTTTCCAAAGTTTTTTTTTTTTATTTAATTTCAATCAAAAAAAAAAAAAAAAAAAAAAAAAAACAAACGAACGTCCAATATAGCAATGTTATCTTTTAACATGGTTTCAAAAGCTTATGGCTCATGGCCAATATAATTGTGTTCACCAAACGACAGAAAACATTTAAATCGACAGGCACAAACGAAAAACTTCACTATAAATGGCGTATATTCCACCTTAAATCTTTGTTTGACAATGAATACAAACATGCGCCAGGATTTTCTATGTCGAAAATAGTTTTGGAATCGAGTTTTTCAAACTATGCAAATTGTGTGTGCATTTCCCGATCGATCGAAATGTCAGGCGAATTTTCATTTAAACAAGGCATGGGATGGAATGGAATGGAAAGGATGTTCATGTTGAAATGTTCTTATCATCAATCGAAGTGAATGTGGTGATGCAAAGTTTGGAATTGCAATTTGCGGGTGAATGCTTTTCGCATGTCAACAAATGAGCAAAGTGAAAATGAGAGGATTTCCTGAATATCAGCACCAAAATGCTTTTTTATGCTGACTGTAACAAGGGCGGAAATGATTGTTATCAAACGAGAGATGGAGAGAGAGAGAGAGAGAGAGAGAGAGAGAGAGAGAGAGAAAACGTATCAACCTTGTCGTTTGTGTAATGTGAAAAACATTTTTTATAGTAAAATCGACATTCGGATTGTAACGCAACCCTTCGTTTTGCTTTCAAATTATTACAAAAGCATCGTTATCAAGTACAATAATTGGAAAGAGCATGACTATTCGGTGGAATCATGGGTAGAATAGCGTGTCTCTCTAACATTTGCGTATATTTTACTAATTCGGAAATCGTTGAATTTATTAAGCCCAAAAAACATTCTAGGGAAGTTTATATTTTCTTTTATTTCGGAATATGTTGAGATGTTAATAAGCAAGAAAAAAATCTGAATAAAAAAGCAATTGATTTCCGCGTAAACAAATAGCTCGGTCGTAAGTTTGCGCGTGATGACATAGAGCAGAGATGATTGTGATTGAATGTCAAATGCGGCATTTAACCAGTTTCATAGGAATACGTTTTTCCTGTTATACGAAAAAAAAATCATTTTGCCTGTAAAGAGTTGATTTTTTAAAATTGCATTATTGAAGGTTACCATCATTTCGTTTATTTCAGACCATAGACAAAAGAAGATATGAAATCTTTTGAAAAATCTGCAAAATGTTACAATTAACAAGCCTTTTTTGAACCGATATGTAAATCAAAAGTCCATTTCTTTTTAGAAAAATGCCCGAAATACTATCAAGATGTCTTATCACACGAAAAGAATGACTACAAGGAAACTTGGCACACATAAAAAAATCCATTGCCTCAAAGTTGCCAAGATTTCAATTACAATTACATTTGCTTAAACGTACGAATCCTCATCCCTCGTAAAACGCCAAAAAATGCTTGTTTCAAGAAAAACTTCATCACATTTCTGACAAAAAAAAATGAAATAAGAAAAAAAAGATCGAGATTTAAGATGTAAAGAAAAGGCGAACATATAGAAATAAAGTGACAACATGAACACAACAGTAATAAAAACCGTAAAATTGTATGAACCACCAGAGAAATTACATTCTGACGAAATCACGAAAATTTGTTTCGAAAATAGGAATGGTTGAGGTTGAGTTACATGATTTATTTCGTTTGCAGCATCATTCTGACATTAAACCTTTTCTTAAACGGATTGAAGAAACTGATTCGCATTTAAAGTGACATTAAACGCTTTGCTCAGCACAAAACAGAATGAGATGAGATCTTTTCATTGTTGCAAGTTAGCAACTGGCATTGGTTGCTCAAGTGCTCATCGTGCATGACAATTGTTGATTCCGCTATCACAGCATTCGCATTCATAGATGTCAAGCATTGAATCATTCAAATGATTTCTTCAATTTACTTTTTTATGCACTCGAATTACTGTGCTCTTTCTCTTCAGGCGACACTGCTTCTATTTCATCTTAATTTTATTTTGCGTTGAAATCTTTTCGTAATAACAAAAGGATGGAAAGAAAAGCACTATTGCATTTATAAACAAGAAATGATTCCATATTTTTAATGATGGATTTTTTTAAATGTTGGTTGAATGTGCACACAAGCTTATTTCTGGTTGTGTCAATCGTTTGCATCAGTTCGTTAAAAATAATTGGAAGTTAATTCCATCAAAAAAAAAAAAAAAAAAAACAGAGAAACATTGTTATTATTTCCGATGTTCTTCCTTTCAAATTCAACAAAAACAAAAAAAGGCATGAGAAACTATAGCCATCGATTAGTTTATGCACAATTGGTTGAAACTCGACCAATTTATCATTCGAGTCAATAAATTCTGGAATACTCGCAATCTAGTTGCATTCATTGAGTTAGCTTACTCTTCATATATTTCTATTTTTCCCTTGATAACATTTACTGTTTCAGTTATTTCACAGAAAAAAGCAAAAATGATAGTATTTTACGATGAGTTTCCAATCCTTTAGTCCCAAAAGGTTAAATCTGCTGAAAACTAACTTTCCCTCTCCTCGAATGAGCGCTTACAAAATATGTAGTTTTCCACGCTTCCTTGTCATGTTGTGTATCGCGTTGACCGGAATAAGCTATTTTGAATGCGCCTATAATACATTATTCGATATTTTGCTAGATTGGGATTAAATCACCAATAATTGACTTCATTTATGTTTCACACTTTATTCCGATTTCATCGTTCTATCCATTTAATAAGTCAAATAAGTCACTCAAGCGTATCGGCCGAACGTTTTTTTTACACATTTTGTGAGCTTTCTGTATTTTTGTCTCGTATATTGTTTGTTATTATCCACAGTAATCCAGCGTATTTTCCTTCAATCATTCTTATCGGTTTATTTGGTTAGAGTGTGGCATAAACCTTCATTTCTCAATTACCATAATTTTTCTTTGTCGCGCCTCGTTTCCAATTTTTTTCTTCTATCTCTTCAATTTTTATTCGCACCAATAGAATGGTTACTTTTCGAAACGAACAATGCGAAGATTCGAACAAATTGAAACTGCCAACAAACGTTAAACTCTGTAATATGCCTCTAATGCAAAGCCGAAAGCAACATAAAACCGGGGGAGCGAAAAAAAAATATTGGGATTTGATTTTGGCTCAGAAACGGTGATCTTCCATTCGACGGTTTTTATGTTGAATTTTGGTGTAAATATTTTCTTTTCAATATAAAAACGTTAAAAAAAGAAGTGAGAAAAAAGACGAGAAAACCATATTATTGAGATTTCAGTGGATTCACTGTGAAACCATTTGCTGAATTATACATAAAAAATGACTTTGATAAAGTTTCTGTTGAGTTTCCGGTAAATACTCTCGATGGAGGGATGAAAAATCGATAAAAAAAGGAGAATCACAATTGAATATAATGACTTTTTATAGCATGATTGCATAATCATTTCGCTCCGGCGGACGATTTCAGATTGGTTCTTCATTGCAAAATAGTTGTCTGAATGTTCAACATTTAAATGTCTGTTTCATCGAAAATCGTAACCCCTTTTTTTCGATTGTATTTTCCATTTCCCAAGAAAACAGATGTCATATCTCTCAACAATATTTATGCCAATCCAACAACAATACTCGCAACTTGACGACGAAAATCTTGCTTTTGCGAGAGTTTATTTTTTGTTGTTGTCGACTTGTTCGAGGCGAGAAAACAATTTTTAAGCATCATTGTCTAGTTAGATTGCCAATAATAATACCGAAACACTGAAGTACAAGCTGAAAAATTTATTCAACACTCAAGCTATCCAACGAAATGAATGCAAACGTAAAACGTAATGGAATGAATGAACAAATTATCTTCATTTCTATGTTTACCATACTTTGAATATTCTTATCTTATTCCCTTGTTTTTGTTAAATTTTGCCTTGCAAATCTTCATAGTCACACGGTGCACATGAATTTGTTGGATAAGAAAAGACACACAAAATATGGTGCTGTAAATTACAAAACGAATAAAATGAATGTAAACAAAAATTCCCTGGGCGATTTAATTGCCAACAAAATACGACGGTTTTGCAACGATTTCACTGTTGTCGAAACGTGTAACACGTTACGTGTTTGCATTGTGAATATTTTGCATGTAATTTTTCATTCATCTCATGCCTAATTTAATCTTGAAATCGTTCATTTCGTCGCTGGTAATGCATTGAAATGGCCAAAGATCGATTGGCTAAACTTGGATTGTACACAGAATATATAGGACAAGGACAATGTGCATCACACGAATGAAGAAGAAAAAAAATGTCGTTAATCATGTTGAAATTGGCAAATTTTCCAAATGAAATGATAAGATGTGACATCCGATTGGCAATATCGAGCATTAAAATTTAGTGCCAAAAGAGGATGGCCAATAGAGAAATATATCTAAAAAAAAATGGCAATGTAGATAAATGTACACATTGACTGTGTTATACGCTGTATAGCATAATAGAAATTCAAGACGAGACTCAAATGCGGCACGAGAGATAGTGAAAAGAGCGATAGACAGAAAATCGAGAGAGAGAAAAAAAGATTATTTGAGTCGAGAGATAGAGTGATTCATCGGAAGCACGTGGAAGTCAATATTTCAATCGCTTACACTCAATACAGCATTTAAGATATTAGCGGTGAATTCTTTATGGGATAATCCTTGTTGACACTGGAATAAAATCGAGCCAACTATGCGTTGCAAGATATTTTGAAACAGAGCAAAAAAGAAACACAGTCGGCTAACAATGAGAATGACACTTTTACGACTTCAAAAGTGATTTATTTAATCTCATTGTTGATTTTTTTTTACTGATTGTGCATTTTCCTCTGCTGACATTGTATATTTATAATTGTTTCCAGTCTGGAGGCTATTTGCCGTGGTTTATTGGAAAATTTCTTCGAAAAGAGCAAATGAAATGTTTGGAATTTGGATGAGATACATTTTTTTTTTCACTTCGATTAAGAGAGTCAAGAGTGGAAAAGGTCAATTTTACCTTTTGTAAGGATAAAACTAAATAGATTATAGTGCTTAAATGGAACACGTTATTTGATTTATCAAGCACCAAAATGATTGAGACAACTACATTCGGATGAACAAATTCAGTCGGAAAACAAATATGCATTGACCCATTGAGCTGATGAAGTGGTGTTTCGGCTTCGCATTCCCAACACTCGACCTCGTCCAATATTTATCTCACTCAAATGGTCACATAAACGTCTAGCACAATGATGTGTTGACCATTGAAAAGAGACATTGAGCAAACGAACAGACGTGAGCCTCGATATTGAGCCACAATCATTTTTTTTGCAATGCAATAGTGTGACACGTGAAAAAGAGGCTAACATTGAGAGTTTATGGAGTTGTTCAGAGATGATTTGGTAACATCTCCCAAATGGTTGAAAACGAATCAAATCGTTTATACCACATATTTACTCTACTGTCAAAAAGCTGTACGCAGATTTACCCTTGTCTTTTTAATAAACCGGCCACTGGTATACCACAGCTGCGTAAAAATCTTCAGCCACACGCATGTAAAAAGTGAATTGGCCAGTTGAATAATCGTTTTAAAAGCATACGTACATGTGCACCAATTGCTCGCATTCTTTTATTAGTTGGTCGAGTATCTCTCTCTCTCTTGAATACAATGTCATTTAAAAAAGAGGGAGCATGTTTTCTCGATTTATTTCCTCATCTTCAATGAGGTTTGATGAATTATGGATGGGTACATTCTCATTATTGAAGATGGCAGGTGGTTCTGGTTTGTGTATTTCACCCTCGCTTGACCTACCTGGAGCGCACCACAGCATTACCACTACAATGTAATTGAATAAATGCCCTAGAAAAAACGAACGGCAACAACAACAGCAGGCATCGCACGCAAACCCATACTGATCCTAATAATAATATTTTGTATTCTTGCATCATAAATAGCACATTCCAATGTGTATTGTGGTAATTACACAATTCTCAGACAATGATCCACTCAACCAATAAAACAACATAACAAAAAATATAGTTCAAACAGTGAAATTGAGTGAATATGTGCAGTGTATAAAAAATAAAAGCAGAATATGCTGATAACGAAACTAATTCTTGTGCCAGAGTTAACTTATTATGCATCGCAGAGAACGATGTGATAATGTAAGGAGCTGCCGGTGTATGCGATAACGAGAACGATGTATGTTGAAATTAACACAGGAAATAAGCTTACTTGTGCACACACTTTTCTAGTCTCATAATTTCTTTTTCTCAATGGCTCGTCGTATTCTTCTGTGCACAACAAGATTCTTGCAAGTTGAATCGCATACGGTGTATGTGTATGTACGTTACATTTTCCATCTGAATGAGCTTTTGTCGTTTTATTACCATTATTGTGGAGTCATTATTCTCTCCGCATATACATACCTCGTAAAATGCTATACAAACCTTATTTTTTTGTTCTCTTTACGACTACAGTTGAATAATACTTACATTCATTGAATCAAATTGTGGGAAAAATGAAAGGCAAACCACACACAAGAGACAAAGTATGTGGCATTTGTATACAAATTGAATGTGTTAATATACACATCAAAGTGACACATCGATGTCACTAATTAACAGACCTAGGCTAGAATGTAATCGATCAGTTGTTGCCACCGATTGTTCTTGTTCACAGCAGTTGCATATAATCCATCGCGATAAGTGACTCAATAGCTATAAATGACCAATTTGCCTACTAATTAAAGTCATATTACTTACGTCTTTTGCTTAGACAAATTTCCAGTAGAAATAGAACACACTTTTCGAACAATTTACATAAAATTTATGCAAAGCAAATTATAAACCAAGCCACTTTTACTCAAAGTTCAAAGCTGTGTTCAATCATCAAAAACATCAAGTAAAATGCATGTAAATGCATCAGATAATTAATGGTTTCATTATCAATTACCATCAATTAGTCAAGCAAATTCTTAGTTGTTGCATTAAATACCAGGATAGATGCACTCCGGTTTTAGCTTTGATTTTGTTTCGCATACCTCATTTCCATTTTCATTGACCATGGCATTTGTTTATCTAATTCCTAGTTAAATCAACAGAGATTGCTGAAAACCATGCTTGATTCCTTTACCATGTAAATAAAAGAGTCATTTATTTATTTTGAATTTGCAAACATCAATTTATTTTGGAATATTCAATGTATTCGTGCTATGCATACTATTACAATGTATCATTTGTGTTCTTCATTAAGTTGTAATACAATTGATAAGAATTAAGAATAGCACATTAAAATATGTTGTGCATATGTAGATTAAAGTTAAGAGAAACACTGTTGTCTATTGATTTTCCGAGTTTCATTTAATCTTCAATGTATTCGAATGGTTCTGGAGCCTCTGGCTCTTTAGCTTCATCGCCCTTTGGGCCGCAGGCGGCAATTGGTTCGACCAGCTCTTCGGTATCATTTTGTTTAGCGCTGCGTTGTGTAACAATGATGCCACCAATCGACACATCCTTCAATGGAACATACGATTGACCGTCAACAATGCTGACCACCTTCAACTGTTGACGCATTACACGAGCCGGATTCTGTAAAATCTCAAAGTTTGGTTCCGGTTCTTTGCGTTCAGTCTTTGGTGCTGGTTCCTTATCTTTCGTGTCATCAGCAGTCGAGGTGCTGGCCGGTGATGCAACCGATTCCTCCTTGGCCTTAACGCTCTTTTTCTTTTCGTCTTTGTCATTGGCCGCAGCTTTTTCACCATCTTTAGATGAACCGTCGCCAGCTTTCGATTCCTTAATCACCTCTTTAACATCTTCGTCAATGTCCATTTTTTCTTCTTCACGCTTGTCAATGGTTTCGCGGCGCTTTTGACGTGCTGCAATCGACAAAACGGCCGTTGCAACCTTTTCACGTTCTTCGGCCTTTTTCTCTTCCATCGGTGCTGGATAGGCGTACAACGATGGTTTTGCTGCCGATTTAAATTCGATTTTCGGCATTTTAAGGTCCGAATTCAAGGCAATCACACAAGTTGGTGTGAATGCAAGCGACAAACAATGGGCCAATGGGAACCAATACCAGTATTGTGTGAAAATTAACATTCCAACAACCGCTTGCAAATTGGTGTGGCCAGTTCGTGACTGTAAGCTAACGGTTACATTACGACCGCCAGCATCGATAATACCTTGTGCTAGAATTGCACCAAATTTGGCCATTACGTCTTCGTGTTTGTTGGTAATTACTTCGTGATAAAGTGAACGGAAGAAGGACGTTTTTGGGCTGGTTTGATCAGTGTGTTGAATCAATATCATTGCCGACGCAATCTGAAATGAGTCAATTTGGAAAGAAAAACGCAAATTATATTTCAAAATTTATCATTATTGATGATAATGTCATGTATTTTTCGGGGCGGAAATTAGCACTCACCAATGCTCCTTGACGAACAAAGTTAACCGGATCGAATTTAACCATTGGCTCGAGTAATGCGATTGCCTCACGCAATCCAGTACCAGCACAAGCAATTCCCAATGCCATGGCTGCACCATAACGAACGTGCGGATTGTAAGATTCAGCCAGCAAAGATACCACAGATGGACATTGTTCCGGTGTTCTGAAATTACATAAAATCACGAATTACATATTAAATTTTATTTCGCCATTCACAAATACTACTTTTTAAAAATAAAATTGCTACATTTTGGTATGCATACAACATGGATCTATCGACTGCAATGAGAAAATGGCGGGAGCATTAATGTCATTTCATTAAATTTGAAGATGAAACAGTAATTGTACGGGCTAATTATTCTCAAATAACCAAAATTATTTTATACCGACCACACAAAGTTGTGGTTCATTTGGATCGATACTCCGTATCTATCTTCTAATATATCTTTGCAACGGAATGAATTTTATCGTACAGAAATGATTTCATTTATTTTCAAAATAAAAACCGAAACGGTTTTAAATTACATATTCAACCTAATGTTTTCGTTGAACATTAAAATCCGTCATTCAAACCCCCAAAATAATAAATATCCACATTGGCGTGTCATGACACCAACCGATCCAAATTATGAACGAGAACTAGAAACATTCAATGAGAATAATAACGACAGTAATTTATTATTAATTCCATTGTGTGGTTTGTCAATAAAAAATGTGGTATTTTTCATTACACAATGTTCGGATGCTATTCGGCTATTGTTTTATTCTTCAGAGCGCACGTGTGCAACTACGTAAATAATCAGAAATGACAAATATCTATTGTGTCTTCTTTCGTCAATATGGTATGTTGTTATTTCAAGCACTATTCTCCTTTTCATTTTTCTTTCTTCGTCACTTTCTTTTCACGCATAATACTTATTGAAATTCATTGTATTCTGTATGTGTATTGTGGTTCATTTTATCATCATTTTATCTCCCAATCAATGCAATAGCTTTAATTCTACGCAGCCAAAGCATGCAATGAATTTTCACACAGAACAATCGCTGTTTTTTCGCTGCTCATTTATCATTTTTTCCCCAAAATCATTTTTCGACCGAATTAGTTTTGCTGATTTTGCTATTTTTGCGAATGATGATGACTGGCAGGTTATTCAATTTTTATGTGTATTCGTTAAAAAAAAAAACGAAGTCTATATAATAGTCGACGCGATGTACGGTGGTATCGAGTTCATAACACTTTGACAGCACTCAATTAATGTTTCTGTTTCACTCTTGGAAAATAATGGCATCTAAACGGTTTATTACGCTGTAGTAGAACACCATGGATAGTACGAACAGAAGAGAGAGAGAGAGAGAGAGGTCCTCTCATCGGTTATTGAATGTATAAGTGGTTCATAGTTCAATGTGAATGAATATGCTATATTGAAAGACGAAAGCACATTATAAAGCATGTAATTCACTTAGAGAGCAGTATTAAATTTCATCGACGCACTTTGTTTGTTCGCTTGGCAACACCTAGGCAAAATTTCATTATGCGGCTAATGGACAGCTTATTTTCATCTTTTTCTCTCTTTTTCCGGGCATTTTTTCGTAAATTAAAATTATTCGCTAATTAAATTCAACAAATGACCAATCAACTTTCTACAAATGTTATCGATAATTTTTGTTGATAAAGGGGAAAAAATCAAAGCACCTTCAACTTTGAAACATTTGGCGGAAGGTTTGATTTAAACGTTAGATTGAATAAAGCCAAATTCAATGGGGGAATATTTTTTTTTTTCAAAAAGCCTTTCGTATACATTTCTTCTTTCTTTTTTAATTCACAGAAGAAGAAAACGCCAACAAAATTAAGATAAGAAAAAAAAACCTTTGTGAATGGTGAAATTGCTTTTTTTGTAGCTGCTCAAGTACGTTGAATCTAAATATAGATCGTTTTCTCTCGTCTCTAATTTATTTGCCTTTTTGGGGAAAAATATTGCTTGGTAATACGAATGTTTGCTCTTTTTTTTTCATTGCGTATTTCATAACTTAAATCGCAAGTTCATTCTTTTTTATGCATTACATCTTGCGAACTTAATAGAAATTTAAATCGATTTGGCGTCGCACCGTTTATTTTTATATTTGACTCGTTTTTATTACACTCGTTCACCACTTCGCTTCGTCGATACAAGACGTTTTTCATAATACATTCGCCATAGTCGCTTCGAATGTTACGATTGTTTACCAAATCATGGAATTCATTTCACACAGTTTATTTCTCTCTCTCTCTCTCGGTATTGGCTGTTGAATGTTCCCTTGTGAAATGCTCTTCGTCCATATTATCGCCATTCCGTTTCACTGGGTATGGTGGATTTTTTACGCTGTCCGCTCCTTTGTGCAATTTATTATTTTCATTCTCAATGCGGTTTACATATAAATTCACTAGACACTCTCCAGCTGCGGAACGAAGCATGGCTGAACTGAATTATAACCGTAAGTTTTTTTTTTTGTTGTTGCGCGTATACATTGTTTTCATTCATGCTTTTGAATTGTGTCTTTTTTTTCTTACTTTGTTAACATTTTGCATAGAAATATGGTGAATTGTATAACATGAAGGTATAGACTTTTCTTAGGAACATTTGTTCCATTTTCGTCCTTCAATCAGTAGATTATGCTAATAATGGAACTTCTGAAAGTTGATTTTGAGTCGCATGCGAAAAACTGTATTGCTTAAAGACTACAATACGTTAATAACAAGAAACATAGGAGGAAAAAGTAAGGAAGCATTGAAGTTTGAAGAAATTCATTGTGTACTTAGGTTGCCTTCGGCCGCACTCATATATTGCATAAAGGCACATATGGCTTATTAAAAAAGCTTTACAGACAGTTAAGCACATCTACTATATGTATATGTCTGTGTTATCATATTAGGTAGTAGTCCTTTGTTGCGGTGAAAGCGAAAAAAAAGGTTCACAATAGGAGAAAGTAAGTGGCATAATTTTGACGGGACGGCTTTTCCACAGCTGATATACCGGATTTGTTGTACAGACGTTGTGAGATGCAGCTAAACGAGCATAGGTAGATCGCTTGAGAAACGAGGCATATGACCATATCTTATTTACTGTTCACTTTGTTAAACACAGGAAAAAAACATGCAATCCTCTCTCCTTGTGTGCAGCGAGTTAATGATGTGGATTTCAATCGTATCTCTAGTCACATAATATAAAACCGCATTTTAAGTGGAAGATTTATTATATATAAATAAATGATGATTCTATGCTAAATGTGTCTATATATGCTCGGTTATATTCGATTACATAAACCTCATGCTTAACTTGACGAGATTTCAAAACCGAATGTAAGTATGTAGGCTCCAATGTTCAATTAATTTACGAATATAACTCGGTGTGAAAGATTCACTTGTGGGTTTCGTTTATAAATCGATCAACGATAAAACAAAATGACATTTTCGAACTGTTTGATTCAGCTCGAAAAAAAAAAACACAATCTGCAAATTTTTAAATTGGAAAATGTAATATTTGTTGAACGGTGAAAACTGTAATTTTTATAAAAATTGTATTGAAAATTAGAGATTAAAACAATGAACACAATCGATATCTGCTGCTCCGAAGTCGACAAGGCTGGTAGCTGGATATTCGATCGGGTATAGTGATTCATTGTGAATGGTATTGTACAAAATGTTGTGATAAATACAGTCTGTGATCAGACGGTGAATAAATAAATAAAAAAAAAAAAAAAAAAACAAATAGATTAATTTGTCATTATGGCGGCTTCATTCCACTGTGTGACGGACGCCATATTTAAGAAGTTATTGACTGTGTAGTGCATATGATTGCCACATTTGTTGGTCTCTATGGAATATCGTCTGATGTCATTGTCTGGATTTTGAAAAGAGCTTTAGCGCATTCGGAGCCGTAATCCAAAATCAATTTTTCAATATAAAAATTCGTGCTAAATCCAATCAACGATTATTATCATTCAGCTATTGTTTGGCAGCGAAGAAGAATAAATCGCATATTTACCACACGTTTCACTGATTGCTTTTCACAATATTCGTTCTATTGCTGGTTTTATAAGACAAACACTTTGGCTACACATGTCATGCGACCGAAATATATTTTGCATTTTATTTCATTGACGCGGTAAATTCGACAATATACCGATATTTGCATTGATTTCTTTCACTTTCTGCACTTGTCACCGATTGAAAAACGAATCAAATCTTAAAAACGTATTCTGGAGCGTGTCTGATACCATCTGTCAATGCATTTTGCATCTTTTAAAGCTCGAACTTTGAATTTAAGTCGTCGCAAGTTCAGAAATCTAATTTTAAATTCCATTGACATAAGGGGATTTGGCCTTTTTTTCTCGGGTATATCGTGTGTTGCCTTGACCGATTGATTGTTAGCACCTTCGCATTTTGCATGTCATTCAACGTGAATCGATTTGTCATTGTCGCTTTTGTTTCGGCAGACTTTTTCAATTGCTTTTGCAACAATACTATTGTTTACTTGATGTGCATAGGTAGAGTGAATAAAAAAAAGTGATGGTAAATAAAATTCCGACCAACCATTGTGTGGGAGGTGCGTGTGTGTGTGGTGCCATTTTATTGCAAAACAATTTTTGATGGCTGTCTGTGCCATATTCTTATTGATGTTTCTCGAAATTGCTTATTATATTGATTTTTTGAGCGTGCATTTTATCGCTCTTTTTTCATCGTCAGTTCAAAGTAACCACTAATTATTTATAATTCAACAAAAGTTTCCATATTCTCAGCATTCTATTTATATGCAAATTTATTCGGTTACTGTTCAGTCATTCATTCTTCCATTCATAATTTTTACGATTAACGGCTTGAAAGCCATTAGATCAACTACAAAAAAACTTCGTTGAAAAGTGTTAAGAATAACATTTTGTTCGGCCAACAACTTCATTAAAAATATTATGTCAAACTTTTTCCATTTTTTTCCCTCCAATATACTGTAGTTTATCAAAAACTTTTTTTCATGTATGTTGCTGTTTATCCGGAATTTTTTTTTCCTTTCGCTACTTCCTGCACACTCAGAGGTAAGGGTTTATTGTTCGATTGCTTTGGGTTACGTTCAGCCGCACGATGCAATTTTATTACATGTCTTTTGTAGATGGGTGTTATCTGTGCATTTATAGAGCAAATTGGCGGCAAAAGCTCTATTAAATCCACCTTTTATCACTTACAGTTTTCATCCGTAAGTAAAAGAAATCATCTTGCTGCTGCTGCTGTTATTTTTGTTGCCTCTTATTCAACTTTTACACTTTAAAACGAATCCTTCGTAGCGTTCGCACATAAACGCACACACACACACAGTTCAGCTTATTTTATAGTTGCAATAAAAACGAAGAAAAAAAACTGTACGTTTATGACTCCATTTTTTCGATCGCGTTCGATGAATTTCGTGAATTTTATTAGCAATCTTCTTCTTTTTCCTCATTTTTTTTCTTGAATGTTTTCTAAGCCAATGAGCAAATTGAATGGAACGATACATATTGTGAAATGTACAATGTGCAACCAACCCACACCATTTATTTGCAATAAATTGGAGTTTAAATTTTATCACTTTTTCTTTACTATTTGGCCATAAAATGCAATCAAATGTCGATGTTCCATGCGATATTCCATTGTTTGCGAGAAAAAAAAGTGCACATATACGAAAAAAGGGGGACTCTGATGCGTCCAATTTCAATTAATGTGCGTTGTTTTGTTTTTCGAATCGCATAACATTGAAGGTGTAAAATAGTGACGCTAAAGTTTTTCGGGCTGAAAAATGGACGATATAAATCATTCAAAGTGAGAAAATTGGATTTTCACATTTTCTTGCACCATTTTTGCCAAGTCATTTGAATATATTACATGGTCGATGTACGCTGAGTGCTGTGCGCTTAAAACATTCATTGGAAAATATCAGTTAGTGGTCTAGATGGAACAAATCTAAATAATTTTCAACGCTAAATGCGGAATAAGAAACCGACATCGATTAATACTGAAATATTCGATGGCACCGCCGTATTGATATCTTATCGCCCATTATTTATCGCCGAAAATCTACTGTTGCTACAAACGGCAGATATTTATCATCCATTGTTGCAACTGTGATTTGGCTTGGAAAAAAGCGATTATACAAAGTTTTTAACCATTGTTTGTAAGAAGAACGTTGTATGAGTAGCGAAACTAATCGAAACGCGTAAAATGTAAACAGTTTTTTTGGGAAAGAACAAATTGCATCGAAAGCTTTGACTTTGGTAAACGATATGAACATTGAATGCGTTCATTTAAAACTTGCAGTACATATCCTTAACGGATCACAGCACAAATGGTAAATTTATCGCATTCGTTATTTATACCTACGTCTAATATTCGATGGATCCTATTACATGCAACTATTTATCTATTTTATTAAGAGAAATGGTGTGCACAACCAATAAAGCAATACACTCGCAACAACCAACAATATACATTGTGGCGTAATTCAGCGAAATGGACGTGACGGAATAAATTTTAAATCTACGCTTACGCTCCTCAATACAAAATACAAACAGAAAGAATCAATGGCGAAATCAGACAAATTTTCGTTTTTTTTTTCTTGAAGTCACATTTTGACGCGAAAATCCCTAGCAGAAAAACCCCCCCCCCCCTCGTACACTACTGCCATATATATACTATAAATGAAGTAAACTGCGAAATAGTAAATTCGTGGATGAACAAAAGCTGCAGTTGGTTCGGTAACAAAGCAGCAAAACTAATCCAGAAACCATTACCGCAAACAAATACACGCATGCCATGCATGCATATACGTATCATGCATGGAAAAAGTTTTGAGCTTCGCATGTGATGCTCGCCCTAACTGTTTTGAATTTATCAGCTTAGTTTCAGTCTTGTTTAGATGTTGGTGTGCTCTTAATCCGGGCGATAACCATACAGAAAATTGATAAATGCACGTGTGCATAAAAATAGATCCAATTTTTATTCGTCGCACGCATTATATAATGTTTTCGAGACGGGATTCAATCTTAACGACCAAAATGCATTCCGAATTTCAATTCAGCCAGCTATGACACATACTTTTTGTACCTCTTTTTATAATTTTATGATGATTGATTCACTGGAAATTGATATGAATGTAGGTCGCAAGGTGAAAAAAAAAAAACAAACAATAATGGGGTTTGGTTTATGATCAATAAATTAATAATTCAGATAAGACCATAAAAATGCTCGAATGAATTGTTTGAAATTAAAATAGATTGCAAACGTATTTGTCTGTTTCAATCACTTCACATATCATGAAATGCGCATCTATAAGAAGCACAAAACGAATTACAATTAGCGATTAATTGAATAAATGGAATTTTTACAGATTTTTGATTTTTTACTTCTTCTTTGTTGACAACATTAAATTGTTCCAAAATTGATTTTACTGAATTAGATAGAAACGTGCCATTATTGCTGACATTTGGTAAAAGTATGATAGATGTTGAAATTCGTCGCGCATTTCAATTTGAAAACCGAAAATCCCCCAAATATACTTTTATTGATAGAACTTTTTTCCCATTCAGGATGGGACAAACAACAAAAACCACATGTAAAGATAAAATTCAGTTCTCAGCCATTCCAAATCATCGAAAATGCTGTTTGGGTTGAAATATCTGCCTTTTTTGCTTCAATGAATTCTTTTTAAATGAACACTTTGGATCGTATTCCCACTCATTTTTCATCCAGAGAGTTTGAGCAAGTAATCACATTTTTCCTGAAATGTGACATAGAAATCCAAACTTTATCCGTTTATCCTTAAAATTACTGTGATTTGTGATGGAAATATATTGCAAAGTGCCGCCAAACAAAATAAATTCCATTCCATCACAAAATAACAAATTTTTATTGAAAAAAGAGAAGAAAAAAAAACTGCTCTAATGAACTGATCCAATAATTCGGTGCCATTTGAAATGGTTGAAGTTCATATCGATTTAACAAAAAGAGAGAAGATGACGGGGGTGAGAGAAAAAACGAGTGCTCAACATCAAAATCCATTTGGAAATGTTAAAAGTTTGTGCTATCAGCACGTAACTTATTATCAAGAAAGTTTTTTGGCGTTGAATTACGAACGAACGGAAATGAAAATGAAATGAGACGTGCTCATTAGCTGTACGATTAAAATAGCACCTCGTAAGAATTACGCTAAGTATTTGTAATCGTGATTATATCGCTGAGAATTTCTCTTTCTCTGTCTCTCTTTAACAAAAAAAAAATGAATTCAAATCGTGTAATCGTTTAAAACACAATACATTTCCTGTTGACTACGCCACAGTATAGTACACCAAAACTAAATGGCTCTTGAAAACTCATCAGTTTGCAGCTGCTTATTAAGTGTGATTAATACTCGCCACAATTGTCTTAAAAGCAAATCACATTTGACTATTTGTAGTTTCAGTGTAGTTTGTGGTGTCGTTATCCGTTCATAGAGAAAAGTGTGATGAAAAGAAAGCAAAATGAATGTATAACAAACCTCAAACGGATTGGTATCGGGAAATAAAGTGTGAAAAAGTGCTGAGAACAAAAGTGTTCAGAATGAATGGAGGGATGTTTCTATTCGTATTACTTTTCAATTGCTTCTGTTTACAAGCGCATTTTGCATAAAATAGTTTAATCTAATAAAATGAGGTCAATGAAAATGAGTTTTGCTGCAATGAGAAAAGAAAGCGAAAGATGGAAAGTGATGTGAATGTGACGCTTGCAGAGGCAACAACTTGAACAAGTTTTGACATTTGAAAGAGAAAGGGAGACAGAGAAAAAATAAACATGAAAGTTGAGCGTTTTCCTTCACCAATAACCAATATGAAGCCAACTGATGCGATAAATTTCACCACTTGAACAAGTTTTTGCCACTCAATCGATCTCGGTGAGAAGGGTTGTTCTCGGTAGTTTTCATTTCGGTTCGGTACAAACTTAGCACAAACATGTTTTTACTCGTTAAGTAAGTTTTCTGTCTTTATTAGGTTTTATTGATCGATTTTATGGTACACGAGCTACAACCATGAACGTATATTCTCAATGCAATATCGTCGTGCACGTGTGCGTTTCAAGTGACTCTCTTTTTTTTTTTGTCTCCCAAAATGATACAAGCGAAAACAATCAAATAAGAATTTTATCATTGAAACAAGTTTTTGGCTTTGCCAAGAAAAGAAAGGGAACAAAACTTCTTACCGCTTAACTTACCAACCCAAAAGCAATTAATGCACACAAGATTTGGCTTAAAATGACAAAGAAAACCATTTAACTTCATTTTTTTTGTCCGAAAGTGTTCGATCAATTTAAAGGTATTTACTCAAAAGCGTTGAGACAGCACACGGATATTATGGCACAAACTTTGAACTGGGACACACAGTTTCTGTGTCGTAAGTTTTGTTCCAAATATGTTTCATTAAATACAACTTGTGCCATTTGCTTTCAAACTAAAATCCAATGTGGAGATTGTGAGAGAGGAAGGTGTATGTGTGTGGATGTGGTTTTAGTGAAATGTTTTTAAATAATTAATCGTAAATGTGGGCAAAAGGCCAAGGAGACGGAATGAAATAATAAAAAAACGAACAACATGTGAATTCAACTTTAAACATTGTCTGCTAAAATAGTTGGACAACTTTTCGACCTATTGCAGCTGCTTGATGGATACATCAAGTTATTTGTCGCAATATTTTGGTAGCTTCACCACAACATAGACAAACCATTTGAACAAAAACCAAATAGCAACACAAATTCTAAATCAATACGTTGGCATTCGCACCAAAAGCAAACAAACAATTATATTTCATTAAACGAGCCATTCAATGAAAATCGAAAGCATTCGATTTGATTAATCCTGGTAATTATTATCAACATAATAATGAATGACAAAGTTTGTCAGACACTAAGTTCTTTATTATATTGATTTATTTGATTTGCAATTAATAGCTTTTATGTATTAGATGTAGGTATAAAATTAATTTCATCCATAAATTGTATACCCAAATTTTTCCCATGGTTTGTTCGGCAACTTTTTTTTGTATTCGCTTTATGAATAATGTTCAGATAGTTTTTTTTTGTCGTCTAGCAATTGAATTAAATGAATTACATCAACATTAATGGAGAGATTCATTCATCAGATAATGTCTTAATTTGGTTTAAGTGGACAAAAAAAAGCAATTACAAGTTTGAGCTCGAATGAACTGTATTTGACGATAGCCGCAATTTACCACGTCATCATCAACAGACCCTGATCGATGGGTGGTTCTGTACTATTAAATTCAATTTAAGACATTCTTCTACTTTGGTTTCCTCTCGATGGATATGTCATTTGAGTTATTTAGCTGGCTTTTGCGAAAACTTCAAACATATAAATTGGTGCTATTGATATTTTTAATGGTCTTATGATGACAATGGAAAAAGCCTCATAATGAAAATGTACCAAATCGAGTTTGCAACAATAGCCACTGACTCTCCCCCCCCCCCCTCTCTCTACCACACTTCATTTACGTTGTACATCGATGTCAGCAACGATTAAACAAGATTTTATCTGTTAGTTTACCACAGTATTTGTTTTCGGTTATTTCTTTTGAATCGATGGTTTTATTATGTTTCTGATGAAAAGTCTTCATCAGCCTTCAATAAATCATTCATTGCTGAATTGCTGTCGACAATTCATTGGTACTTGTGCATAAAAGCGCCGTGAATCAATACCAATTTTTTTTCTAACAAAATAATGTCGTTAAATGCCAAAAAAAATGAAGCAAAAGTTTACTAATGGATTTTGATGAGAAAGAAAATGAAAGATGCACAGCTCAAAATTCTCTTGTGTGGTGATCAAGAAAAGTCTTTGCTTTGGAATTTCTTTTTTGTAATTGAGTATAATAAATTTCAAGAGTGAATTGGCTTTGGTAGTATTATAACATTTCAAGAGCAATCATTGAATGTAAAAAAGAATAACGAAGAAGACAACAAGCCCCTAGAAATAAAAATAAAATCGGATCAAATCAAAAGATGAGAAAAATGGGGGCACTGTTCAAATTAGAATGGAAAAACATTGTTGACTTCAATCCATTAGTTGCATAATTGAAGAGCCATTTCACTTTGAGCAATTTATTTTTCATACAGGTTTGCCGTGTGCCAATCAACACAGAAGTGGCTGTATTCAATGAATAACAGCTTATTCAACGGTTCTACGGTTGATTGTTAGCCAAAGAAAAACATAATTCGTCTTTTAAATTCACTTAAAACGCACAGTATAAATTGTTTGACAATATAAAAATGGCCATAAGCACATTGCAATCGCAAAATTTCGCGAGAAAAATCATTTTCTTTTGTACTTGCACACAAAAATGCCTCACTGTCAAAGTCAGCACTTTACATTTCAAATATTTACAAAATCAATCAAGATGAATGCTTTTCGTAATCGACTTAGAAACAAATAAGATACTTGTTAGAATATGTTCACAATTTTTTATGAACCTCCTAGAAGCTGGTACTGCTGCGGGTTGAATGTTGATTCTATACACTCAAGTGAAACATCAAATACGATAAGAAGACCAAATAATAAACAAATGAATCGCAAGCAGCTTCATCATTTTTGTTTTCATAACAGATGAATGCGTTAACATTGCGTTGGAATGTTAAGAAGTTATTTTTTGTTACCGTCGCCTCTTCTTCTGTCTTGCATTGAAATGCAAAAATAATTGAAATTTGACATGACACGAAACAGAACACTGGCGCAAAAACTTTCCCAAATTTTATTGTGAAAATATGATTTTAAAAAAATTACGAGCTCATTCGACGATATTAAACAGTTATTTCAATGTTTCCAATAGAAGTCCGACGTGTTCAATGAACCGTAATGAATTCGAGTCAAGTTAAAGTAAGAATGGAATGGAATATAAGTGCACACATTTAGTAATTATCGGTTATTAAACGCCTCCATGCGTTTTTGATGTCAGACAGAGAGTTTGTTTACATCAATATAAACGTTGGCAAAAACGTGTTTGAAAAACGAACGAAAAATAAAATAAAAATAAATAAATTTGAATACCGAGAAAAGGGACGAAATAAAATTGAATTTCAATGGTTCACTCGCAGGCATTTAGAAGGCAATGGAATTGTCTTCAAAGCGACCAAGTGCTCATTCAAATGAATGATTTCGATAGAAAAAATAAATCGTGCAAAGATCCGAGACCAAGTGATGCCAACGAACCCACTTGTGTATTATCATGGGCATTTGCATTTTTTTAATCAAAAATGTATACATACCAAATGTAATTGCTAAAACATAAATGCAAAATTTGCTATAATTCGATGAATTGTACGAATACGAACCTGCAATGAAAAAGAAAGAAAACAAAAGATACATTAAAATCCATTTCATTTAGAATGCATAGACATTCTAGGCATAAGAAAAACTGGATAAAATTTGAATGGCAGACATGAACAAAGGCTCTTATGATGATGACGATGACGAGAGTAAAAGCGCTGCGAATAAATTAAATTAAGAGCACGTTTTATGGCACAATGGCTTCATTTCTAAAGAGATATAAACTTTACATTGCGACATTTTGTTATCCAAAGTTGACATATTTTGTAAAATAAATATAGCAGCTGCTTGAACCGATTTCTTTATTTTGCGTTACAAAATACTTGACACAATGAACAAATTTATAATTGATCCAACACGTTATTCAAAGGATTTTTACGAAGTAAAAGTGTCAGATGCATTAATTGACCTTGATAAAGTGTCGCCTTTTTTGTGATGCCCATTCGGTCTTTGTGTATGAAACATAAAACCAATCAACTCACATCAAATTGATAATTGGCGCAATGTTCTTGTCCCATTATCTTGTTAACATTACTGAAGAGCATTGCTTGCTCGATAATTGGCCAAATAATGCAAACAGCTCAAACGGTGTGGAAAAGGAAACAACGCTTGATGCAATTCATAAGCATCAGCCACTGTGTGTGCTAGATAGCCTGAGAATAGAGAGGTGAAAAAAGAAGTGAAGCGAAAAAAAAGTGAAGCGCTTTTGAACTAACACTACAAACTAGTGAGAGATTTGCACTTGAATACAAAATAGCACACACACCCACACTTGATGGCATTAACAGAATGGAATGCAATGAAGCAAGTAGCTCAAATTTCCACTCACGATCTAACTTTCGTGAAAACATCGTGTTGTTTGAAATGGAGTCAAATTCAAATATGAGCTCACACACATTGTATCCGTTCGATGGTTGTGTGATCTTTTGGCAAAAGCAAGCGAGAATGAGACCACTCTCCCTTTTTCACTGTACAAATGCAATGTATAGCTATTTGAATGTACTTCGAGTCGATTACATGCAATGTGAGTGCATACCATGGCTAGTAACACCATGCTCTTTTGCCACTTATGTGTTTCGTACGTGTCTGAAAGCGAATGTGTTTCATGTATTTCATTTATTTTTAAGGTTTAGTCCGTCTCTCTCCAAAAAAATAAATGATTGTTGGATTGTATGTGTGTGTGTTTGCATTTGTTACAAACATACATTGTATGAACGCCGTAAAAAAACTACCGCTACCACAATGACATTGAATTTATTGAACCTCGGGCCAGCGTGTGTTGCACAGATGAAGCGAAAAAAATTATATCCGATTTGTGTACTGCATTCACAATGAAATTGCACCCGATTTGACGATAGAGGATTTCGCGATAAATCTTTGTCGCAAGAAGAAATCATGAACATACTTTTGCAATTTTATCCTTATTGGAATGTTTTCGCGACTTCTTTTAGATTTCGGGGACACTGATTTCTGTCATTTATCATCCAGAACGAGATGAAAATCATGGAACATGCTGCCATTATGCCTGCAGCTTTATTCTCACACCCAACTATTCGCAAAAAAAATATGACTGCTTTTCACACTTCGTTCACCATGTTATCTATAACATCCTTCAACCGTTTAACGTTTTTTTCCAATTTCACTGTCGCTGTCTTGTCTTAAACACAAAATTTACTTTACAGTTTGCATCTAATCTAAAACGATGCCACTCCCTTTTTCTCGTGCTCATTAATAATTAGTTCTGTCTTTTCTGTGCCGTATTTTTGTGACATAATTTCTTCAATTAATTTCAATGAGTGTTTCAACACAAACAAAACTGAAATGCCAGCTACCCAAAAAAAAAATGGCCATAGCGTGTAAGAGTGATAAAAAGATACGCAAAGATGCAAGTGAAAAAAAATGGTGGGAAAAAGAGACAGTTGCTCTGGAACATGTACGTACCAAAATCCCAAAAGAGATAAATGAAATTGTACGACATTTACTGAGTACACACCGAAAAAAGGAGAGGCAAACAAAAAAATCTTCATGACCACTGGAAAAAAACTATATATTCACAAAATCGCGTTAAGTGAATTACAGCTGCTGCAATGCTTATTATTGAAGTGTAGCGCATCCCAGCAACATTGTGAACATGACATGACAATTTCCGACGTTGTTGCCGTTTTCGATGCGCGCATGAATGTGACTTTTATTATTAATATTTGCACGAACATGTAAAAAACAGTGCTCATGCTGATGCTGAGCTCTTGTGATGATGCACAAAAAGAATGTACGGTAACAAAAGAGAAACGACTAAAATGCTCTTAAGTTTTTTACGCTCAGTTTCGTTCGTTTGTAAAACTAGTTTTATCTCTAAGGCGAGTTTGGCCATTTGCTAACATACCACACACACAAAGTAAAAGCCCGGAGACTGGACGATGTGAAAACTTGTTAAAATCTCTTGAAATGAAATTTTTCCATTTCGATGCACATGCTTGGCTCCATGGCTAACTATATTGGAATAGTTGAGGTTTTTAATTGACCACATTGCCTATAGCTTTATCTCTCTTGGTTCATGGCAATATACATAGAAAGATAATCCTTCCAAAATAATTTTCCAACAGAGAAAACTATTACCATTTTAATTATTATATGAATATTATTTTTTAATTGGTTTATACAGTTATACGATTTTTTTTTGAAGCAATTCATTTTACTAAACAATTATGCAACCATGTGTTCTGGCATTCAATTTACATCGGATTAATTTTCAATCAGATCCAATGAGCAAAATTAAAATCTCTTCTGGTACAAAGGATGCATTCTCATAATCTATGTTGTGTGACATATTCAGCTGCATATCGGTGGTTATGTTATGGTTTTAATCGGTGCAACTCAATTTTTTCAATTGAAAAAGTTGACTTTCGATAAAGTAACGTATCATAATGACAATGTTCCGTGGAAAATTGCGTATGCCACTCCCGAGTAATTCGAACCCATAACATAAGTTCAAAACGAAAAGCGGATATGTCATGCAATTAAAATGTGCTTATGTCTATCATACCAGCATTATTACAATTTTCTATAATGTTACAGTTTTCTGTGATGTTTTCATACAGAGTTGGTGTAAGATTTTTCCTAGTAATTATGTGTCTAAAGCAGAGTAATTATAGGATATGTAATGGCATTAAAAGCATTAAACGCAATATGTTTATTAAAAATGTTTTCCATCGTCTCACTAAGAGCTTTAAAATTGACCTATACGCATCCACCAAAGTGCTTTTCGTCAAGGTAAACACTACATTCGATGATATATAATGCTTCTCCAAAAATAGATGTTGAAATATATGTGAAATATCTGCTGGTTTTGATATCAACAAAAACCTTCAACACTCTTATGGTTTACTTATTTACTTTCCACTTTGAAAAGCAAGGTTTCAAGCTTTGCTTTTTATTTTATTTTTTTACTTCATAATATCATTGCTTTCAAGAAAGTCAATGAAAAAAAATCCTATAGGGTTGTATACACATGCACATAGCCGAAGTGAAGCGAAAAAGTAAATTCGTTGGATATAAAAATGCACGAAGAAAATGAAAAGTTTTCGATTATCGATTGTATGTGTTTTAGTCATCAATATCATCAACTTGTTCGGTGAAACCACATAGATCACCTGAACACACAATATTCCCTCTCCCCCGCAGCCGAGCACCACAGTAAACGGTGTATTCCAATGTGTATAACTGATTTTGACAATGTCGTCACATTCATCAGACGCCTATGATGCATCGTCGTTATTCTTCGGAAGTTTGGCAAATCAAGCTTCTTTTAAATAATCTCTGCTTATTATGATGGTTTCGATTTACTGTCGCACAATCTGCTTATCGCTATGACATTTCCCACTTTGATTGAACGTCACGTTTAAAATAACTTTTAGCGCGCGTCTTTTGTGATCAGAGCACATTTTATTTTTATCCAAAATTTGCATTCGAAAGATAAATAAGCCACGATGTTTGTGTGTGTAATCATCAAAGGCAGGGCTGATATTAGCATGATATTATGGCTCATGATCGGCTCTTTGAAACATTTAAAAACGAAAACTACGTGATAAAGAGGTTGACAAACTCCCACGATTTTTCGTTTATACGCAATCCGCACAACTTTTCGACAGTGAGATGACACTGTTGTTATGTGAGTAGAAATCGTTGTATCAAGCAGGAATTTCATAAATGGATATTCAGCTTTGGGGACTCACCTTATCACGTCTTTTTGTGTCTCTCTTATGCTATTCTTTTCTTTTACCGCTTTTTTTCTCTTCTGCGGCTGTGTATGTATGTCAAACTCAATCTCATGCACTTTAATAGCTCCCGTTGTGCAATTTCAGTGTTGTGGCTTTTAAAATATAAGTTTGGAAAAATAGCACGTACCAACCCGAAACTGCTTGAACATTCCCGAAAAATGACGGAAAGTGCTTTCAGTTGTCGCTCTGTTTGTTTGTTTGTTTAATCGTTTTATTTTGAAGAGAAAACAAACTTGTGACATGCTTGAACAAGTCACGGTACAGTGCGTGAAATGGAAAAAAAATCCAACTATTTAAAGTCACAACTAGAGGTACAACGAATGAAAACAAAAAATTGTAGAAACAACAACGACGATGACAATAACAAGTAATGACAAGCTCGAGTGACAACGGCTTGAGGTCTATGTTGTGATTATTGTAAGCAATTCCCTTCTATCTATTTCAAACTAACAAAAAACTAAGAGCACATTTGTGCATACGTGAGAAAAGCAAAGTGTTAGTGCTTCGACGAACAAGGAACGCCTGTTTCAGTTACAAAATTTATAAACATCGTTTAAAAAGATATTCCCTCGTCGCATTCAAGAGTTCAACATTTCATTCGGATATATGTGTATGTGTGTCTGGGTGTGTGTTTCTTTTGTTTCTTGATTTCTTTGCAAAATGGAGTTTGAATTTTTTCCCTTTTTTCATACGCAATACTGTTGCTACTACTATTCTCCACCATTTGATAATGCTTGTTACGTGATCATAGCACAATATTACAATTTAAGGGCGCTTATTTTGTGCCAGACATTTCGTGCTATTCATTCTCACCATTCCGTTGTTTTGCCCTCTTTTGTTTCGTTTCGAAATTTTTACTCGAAAGTAACGCTTCGCATTTACTATGGATATATTTTTACAAGTAAAACTTGTTACTGTTTACGATAAATTTGTTGATTTATTTTTCACTTCGGAAACTTTTATTGCACGGTTTGTTCGCATTTTGTTTGTTCTTTTTCTCGGGTCTATTTGAAACGAAGAAGACAAATTGAATTCAATTTATATTTGCGCCGTCATCAGTCGAAAAAAAAACAAATAAAGAAATAAAATGCAAAAGCTAAGAATGGAGACAAAACAAGAAATGTGTGTATGACGCTTGAACTCGAGATTATTTTGTATTCCCCCGTTCAAAATAAATCGCAAGGGACTTTTGAGCTGTGCAAAATTAATAGCGAATATTTTCTTTATTTTCCTTCATTTTTAGGCTATTTTCCATTGGAATCCGTGCATTGTTTGGTGTGGATGTGTTTGGATGTGCTATTTTGTACGGCCAGCATAATGCATTTGTGCACAATATCTATCGATCGATATCTGTCACTGCGATATCCCATGCGTTTTGGACGAAATAAAACGCGCAAACGTGTCACCTTAAAAATTATATTCGTTTGGATTTTATCGATTGCCATGAGCTTACCGCTGTGTTTGATGTATTCAAAAGTAAGTATAATTCAAACGTTATCATGACGGCATCTCGATAATAATGTTGAAAAATGAATGGGTTTTTATTTAATTCTTTCCAAAATAATCACACAAAAAATAGGATCATGCATCAGTATTAGTTGATGGAACGTGCCAAATACCAGATCCAGTGTATAAATTGGTCGGATCGATTGTTTGTTTTTATATTCCGCTGGGAGTGATGCTGATAACATATTGCTTAACGGTTCGTTTATTGGCGAGGCAACAGCAAAGCCTGTGCGGAGGTGGTCCGGCCACAGGTGGTACCAGCACAACAACTAATGGCAATCAACCGAATGGATGGGGAAGCGGATGGTTAGGTCAACAAAATCTCGGTAAGAACTTTCGCCCCCTTCCCCATCGAAATTTTTATTGAAAAAGAAAAATCGTACAAAGAACCTTGTACACTGAGTGAAACGTCTATATAACTCAAATGTAGATTTCAATGCGAGTGCGAGATGCAAACACATAAAAGGCTCACTTTTTATACAAACTTCTATGATTTTCTTTAAGAAAGAATAAAAAATTTCTTCATCAACAAAGTTGATCTTTCATTTAATTAAATATTTATTTTTGCAAAACAAAAAAACCAACAACAACAACTGCAAATTCCCAGAACGAAGGTGTACATGGCGGCGCTTACTGAAAACCAGTTTACCATCAACGCCAAATCATCCACATTCAGCCCATTCAACGGATACCGAGCTTTCGAACTTAGACACGCATGAATTATGGTTGCCAGACTCAAGGTAAACACCATTTTATGGTTGTTTTTTTTTTTCTTCACATATAAAATCTGTTATTTTACATTAAAAATTCTTCAATATTAACATTCGCATTCTTTTCATTGACGGAATTGAGTAAAATTTCATTGAAAGTCTGTGTTTACGTTAATAAATTTCAGAGTGATTAAATTTGAAAGAATTCCATCAATTCGATTTCAATTTGAGAAAGAAAAACATTTAATTAATTGTCTATTTGTACAGCATTCCAGAGCCGACACCATCAACAATGACAGCATTGCATCAATTTGGTGCTGAAATGTTGAAGCTTTCGCGTGGGTTAGATGCCGCTTCATCAATGGTGGTACCCATTCCGGCCAGCACATCGACCACATGTGTTAGTGTTGATAATGCAACCACCGAACATAGAATGCAACAAAAGCCATTATTATCGAGTCAAGAGCTACAACCTTCCAAACTAAATCGCGAACGAAATCGGTAAGTGAATGTATATTTCATATTTCGTATAAAATGAAACACGTTCCGAAGGCCAAACCGATGGAATTGCTTGAAAATGACATTCTGATTTCATTTCCTGTGGACATTCGATTTTCGTTTGATTTCGAATTGAATGCAAAGTCCTTGGACGGTGCGACATGCTGGTTAAGTTGCCTGTAAAGACAGCGTGTCTTGTGTGCATCAAAGCGAATAATGCAATGTGAGAATCGCATTTCAGTCAAAGCAAACACCGCTTTGTGCTATAATACGTGCCTTTACGATGTTTAAGCGTCAATACGAACACGATTGCTAAATAGGATTTTCTGCATTCATTTTCCACATTTATATTTCTTTGACAATGCATCGTCACAGCAAAGATGAGATATAAATTCTACACCTTCTTTTTTGCTTCGCGCAAATAAACACGAAAATCATTTCCATTTAAGAGAAAATCACGCAGAAAAACTAGGCTGCAAGTTCGTTCGCATATCCGTGATCTTCATTGCGAAGACGTGGATCATACCGTACGGGTATTGAGCCAAATGAATTTGGAACGCGATGATTAAACGAAGTCAAACGAATGCGCACATTCACACATAGTCAGTGACACAAAAAAAAATACATTGATTTATCATTAATCCATGTGATTTCATCGTGCGTTTCTCTTCAGCTTCTTCTTTTTGTTTGCATTTACTGCATAATTCATTTTGTAGCCCCTTTGCACTATCATATCGCTGACTCAGTCAAATGAAATACGTTTGATCCCGTTTGAGTATGTGTTTGTTGCACAATTTTCATTCGGATCATTGCACAAAAGAGTAAACCGGCAGCCAGTCAACTGTCGTGCATTTTCTAATTAACATATTAACAGTCCATGGAAAATCAATGCATACATAGATAGATGTTCAAAGAAAACTTTTTTTTTGGTATAAAGACATATCATTTTGAATCGATGCTGAGTTTTAACATGTCAATCGAATTTGAGTTACGATTTATAAGCATACCAAAATCGAATCCTCGGGAGAATTGTATTCAAGCTATAATGTTGGTTTTAAGATCAAATTTCAGTTTAACATCATTCATCTGATTTGTATTCGAATTGAAATGATGATTCATTGCATTGAAAACATGAAAAATTGTCTGCACACAATTCCCAAACTGCCGACCGTACAATTTATCATTGTGCAACTCAAAGTGTAGGTCTTACTAAAACTTTTTTTTTTTGCTGTTCAAACACATGTTTTCGTCCTAGTTTTACAGCGATTTGCTATTTTTCCTGCCTTTCTCTGTTTGCGTCATTTTCTTGTTCGCCAAAGAACTTAATACGTATCTTTTTTGCGCTCGTTTGTTTCGAATAATCTGATGATTTCGTGATCGAAAAAAAAAATCCATTTGAAAAGCCGTTTTAAAAGTTTTCGTTGGTAGCCCCAATGGAGTTTTATATCAAATATTTAGAAATTAGGAAATCACAAAAACCGTATAAAGATGTTTCTTTTTGTATTAATATTGCTATTTCCCAATATGATATGTTTTATAAAATTGTAAGAAATTTTTTTCTATCTCGGTAAAGAAGAAATAAACGAAATAAACAATGGACCGATGTTTCTCTCATGCACACAAACAAACAAACGAAAAATAAATATTAAAGTTCAGGAAGAAGAGAAATCATTTATCGTAGTATGTTTTGAAAATTGTGGTTGATGCTCGCGGAAATGACCAATCTATTGAGAGATAGAGCATCGAAGAAGAAAAAAGTGAAAAAAGCGTTTGCACAAATTTGCGAGCAAAAACAGAAAAAAAATTGCTTGCTGAAAGACAAGCGAATGAGGCGAAGGTCGAGCAGAATAAACAATTTGGAATAAATTTTACGGATAAAAACCAGTATATATTGTTTAAAATGTATAGTTGAGCGAGTGTATGCATTGAAAAAAAAACTCCGAAGATTGATACATTGGAACATGGCAAAAGTATGTGAAAATCAGCAACATCAAGCAAACCGACATACACGCAAAAACTAAGAGCGAAAAAACAGACATGAACATGGTCGTGCTTTCGCATGAGAATCGCTATTATTTGTTTTCCGTTGCCTTGCATGATCAAATCCGGTTCATTTTGGGGTTGTACCTTTTTTTCGATGTGCGCACTTTTGTCAATTTCCAACTTTAATGCATCGTAATATCCTTCGTTCGTATTTCTTGCTCGGCAGACAATATCACAAGTGAGCCAGTGTGTGTCTGCATTTTGGTGTCATGCATTCACTACGATCCTTACAATCGCCACGTGAATGTATTTATCGCAAGTGGTACTCAATAAAAATGGGTGTCGATTCACTTCAATGGAAATTGCGGTTGCATTTTGGCCAATTTCAAAAAATGAGAACACGTAAGAACAATTCTGTTTTATCCTTGAAAAATATCCAGTTTCCAAACCGAATTTACGTATGCGCGTGTTGTATGTTCCAGAGGTGCATTCATTTCTCTCATATGAAAGACAACACAAGCGATACGAAACTTTTACGCTTACCGAATTAAATTCGTAACAGACAAAATCACATCAGAACTCACACAAGCGAAATAATACTCTTTGATTTAAGTTTTGGTTATGTCGGTATATAACAGAGAAAACGATTGAAATAACACGAAATGAATTCCGATGCAAATGCCAGCAAAATTGGGACAAAAAGAACGGGGAAAGAGTACTATAGATTTTGCGGGTTGCACACAAATGAATTTTCCTTGTACGAAAAAAATGTTGAATGACAAACTATGTACGCTTCTCGCTTACATTTCACAAAAGTTTTCGATTACATTTGTTATTTCTTGCAAGTTTTTTCTTCTCCTCATAATATAGTGTTTTTTTCCGCATTTGAGCAAAGCTCTGTATGTACAACTATTCATAAGGTTTACAACAAGCGGGAACAGAGAGAAAGCGTTTGCCAATGAGATTATGTCACGGCTCAAGAGATTTGAAATATCATTTTGGTTTCAATGTAAATCTTTGCAATATATATAATATATACTATTATTTCGTTTCTTTTTGCTAAAGAATTTTTAACATTCTTTAAACTCAACTCTGATTCATCTATTGCGTCGTCTTGCCCATTGATCGAAGATAGAAAAAAGTTTTGGTCAGCAATTTTATTAATTCACAGTTTTGATCTTGAAAAATACGAAACGAAAAAATTCTCACATGACACCTTAAATCGGGTGAAGGGAAGAGGGCAAGAAAGCAGCAAAAGACGCATTAACATCCCGACAATTATATATATTTATTCAGAAAATGGCTGAATGTGCATAATAAGGTGAATAAATTTATTCAAACTGTCTTAGAATGTACCCCAATAATACGTGCAATGTATAGGACAAAATGAAAATAAGAAGTGCTTAAAATGTGTCGTCAGAATGCTGAGTTTGATGAAATATTTTTAGTAATGTTTTTCTTCTTTCGGGGTTTTTCTCTTTTATATTTTCAAATTCGAGTATTCCGAAATTCTGGATCTGTTTTCATCCAAATATGTTCATTTTTGTGGCGATATTTTCGCATAATTTTGCCTTAATTCAGTCATGTGGCATGGAACGGATATTTGAATGCATAAAAAAAGAATACACTTAAATGTGGTTACCATATTAAAATTTATCCACGGAGAGCAAACCGAATAAAAAAAGAACCTTTCATTTCAAGAATAAAGCTCTTTTGGGTTGTTAGTTCATTTTACAACAACAACAACAACAAAAAACTGTAGACAGCGATGGTTTTATGTATAGCAGTGTGGCTTGTGTTCCACTTCAGCGTACACCAATAGAATGGCTTTCGATTGGAGAAACCACACTCGAACGTTTTTCGATTCGAAATGTACAAGCTGAAAAGTGGTTGGATGAAGAAGTCTCGCGCATGAAGTGGATTAAATTTAAACATATATGTGACAACATTTCATTATTTCCACTTAAATGTTCCGCTCATGTTTCAATCCAACATTTCCGATGCACATATTGAATTTAATCAAAAGCAAACCGATTTAAATTGAGACATATAACTCTCTTTCTATCCCACACACACTCTTACAGACTGTCATTTTCTCTTCCCTCCCCTCCACCATGTTCGATTATCATTTCTAAAGCAAGTTTCCCTCACTCGTTTTTCATTTGCCCCAAAATGGCATACATGAAACCTTTTACAAGTTTGAATGATGATTTAGCATAAAAATGAGACATTTTCACTTCAGACAACACATTCTCCGATTTATTTCGTTTTGTGAGGATAAAAAACAGCGTGTGCGCTTGTATGGTACTTTGAAAGTGAAAGTGACGAAATGGAAACAAATTATAGAGAATTCAAAAATGTCGATTGTACGTATTCAAATGCGAAGTGCTGCTTCTGCTACAGACGACCTCATTCAAATGGATTAATTCGAATCTTATCATTTTTTTTTTTGTTTGTTTGTTCGGGCATCGAGACAAAAGCAGTGCATTGCATTTGCCAGAGGCAATATTCACGCCAATTAGATAAATAGTCTGTTCATCAGATGATCGAGAACATTGTACAAAAGAAAATCGACTAATTTCAATGTTGGCTGCATAAAATTCTATTTTCAATGTGACCATTGAACCCAGTACATGTGTTCAATTCAACATTCTTTGCATGTAATCCATTTCTCTGAAATGATTTAAATTTTAGCTCTGTGCATTTCGCTGATGAAATAGATGAACCGAAATTGATTGTCGAAACACAACCCATTTTCAGTGAATGGCCAAATGAATACTCATTCGATACACTTCGAATAATTGGGGCTTTTATCATTTGCAACAATGATCACTAAGAGAGGTTGATTCAATTTGGTGTAGCACATTGAGATGTATCAAAGTTTTCTAGTCGATGCAATAATTATCAGAGGCACGTAGCCGCTCTCGTTTGTACACAATACAATCAAATCAAATGATTCGAATGCTATACCATCGACACTTCGAACACATTTGATGTGAATGCACAAGATTCATCACTTCATTTTGCGTAGGACATTGTTTTCATTTGTTTTTACTTCTCACCATGTAAATTATCCTAATTGTTTTCATATGATGGAAATTACCTTGAACTTTTCTCTCAATCGTTACGGTATGTTTGCTTTGTTATTAATAAATCTAACATGCATCGTACAACATACAAACTTATACTCTGGCTATTTTTAGCCGTAAATCCAGCGTTGATGAAGATAAATGTGATTGAAATTGTTTGAGTTGTGTTGGCTTGTGAAAGAAGTGAGAGCGAATAATGAATTGAGAGCAATATTCGAAAGCAAATAAGTACAATGACACTGCAACATTAAATTGTAACATGATATCCACACAAAGTGCGTTCCTATGGCATTCGTGCCGTTGAACGTGAAGATGGAATAGGGCACCGCTGACATTTAACATCATTCCAAAAATAGAGTCTGCTTTACGCTATCAAGCTTATTCCCCAGACAATCAATGCCATTTGGTGTTTGAAAAGTGGGACCGAATATCACGTTTGGCATTTGCGGTGACAAATTCAAGTTTTCTACAGGTGCAGTAAACAAAAGCCATATATGAATTACGTGAAAAGCGTATTGCATCGCGATTCATCCACTTGTACACATTGAATTAAATTTATCGAAAATTGAATTGATGAAAGCAAGACGTTCATGTGCACGTTCACTCCTAAATGCATTTCGTGTAATGCGTAATTGATTTTTCAATGGTTGTTTGTAGTTTCTTTTTGTCGTTGATGCCATTGATTTATTTGCCAAATCTTGTAATCGAATATATATATGGGTGAACTTTTAAATGTGCATCACATTTATAATGTGCTTTGTGTTCGATGGAAAATTGGAAATCGTACATGTGCAGTGCACATTGTGCACCAATAAAATATCATAACAAGCAGCTAAACAATCCGATTTACTCTCATCCAAACCATTTGTGAACATTTTCCATCCGCACGAATTTCAATTTCAATTGGTTTCAATTCAATTTAGATGTTGTCAACTGCGTTCGATTTTTTTCGTTTGTGTAATTCTATTTCTTGAACATGTGAACACTTCGATTATCCGGAGGTGAAAATTGCAGTGTGAACGACAGAATGCGGTTAAATATAGGTATGTTTTTCATTCGCCAAAACGTTTGTCTGTGACCTTCGACAAATTTATGAGAATGCCAGACACATTAATTGCATTTTGAAATGGTTCATAGTCGAAAAGCATGTGGCAAAACCATTTGTGGTAGGTAAAGTTGGAGCGCACAATGTTGTTTATTCCAAATAAATACCCTTATTTAGTACAGCACAATTTTGAAATTTGCTGAATAATACTTGCAAACATTTTTTTCTCGCAAAATCTTTCCATCTCGACGTTTCACATTCGGCAAACAAATATACAAATTGTTTGCCAAAAAAAAAAAATTCACATGCGATTTTTTCATAAAACTCGAAAACGATGTTTGAAACTAATTACGTGAAAAGAATTGAGAGAGAGTGAGAACGAAAGTTATACTGTATAAACGATGAACTTTGAAATTGATGATTGCAATTGGCATTTTCGAATCGGCGCACAGAAAGTTATACATTAAACTCATTTGCTTCATTAGCTATGCTTCCGATAATTTGTGTATCTCAAGTACATCAATCCCGTAAAGTTCTTGAAGAAAGATGTTTTTTATTCATTATTCGCTTGTACACAAGATAAATAAAATGTTGAAAGATGTTCAGTTGTATTTTGTGGCTTACATTTTGGACGCATTGAAAAGTTTCATACGACGCCTAGTGCTTTTTCTCGCTATAGACGATGTGTTTCATTTATTTAAATGGCATTGCATACATTTTCTTCTTCTTCTCTCCTTCAAAAAGTTTGGTGAATTCATACAATGAACGGAAAATAGGTGATTACTAGCTAGTTGAGCATTTTTCTCTCGGTATTCGAGAGGCACTTCTTTTGTTCTACATAACATCTGTTCATCTTTTCTACTCATCGGATTTCTTCTCGCTTCATCGAAACTTATAAATATGATTTGTATTCAGTGTACAATTGAATGTAAGCTACAGAAATACAGTGTATATGTACTTCACATCTTTGTTAAGTGGAAAGACGTAGAAAAAGAAGAAAGAGAATAAGACAAGAAAAAAAAAGAGATCAGAATGAATAAACGACGAACAATCTCTCTATTCATTTTATGAAAATACTTTGTTTGTTCAGCGAAAATTCATATTCTATTCGAGCACTTTAGCTGCACTTTTCGATTACAATGAGAAAATGAAAATGCAGATTTTTTTTATATTTGCGGATAGATAAAAGAACAATGGGAAAATGTGTAAATTATGCACGAATATAACAGTTTTCAGTTTTATGACATCTCAATTGAAGAAAATGGCAAAATTGCTCAGCGTATTAGAATCCAACTGAGTTGAGCGGTTTGTGATTATCTCTCGTAAATCTCTTGTATAAAATGTGCGAAAAGAATAAAGTTCTCACATTCCGCACACAACGGGCGGGCGGGAAAATTGATGTATTTTCTATCCCATTCTCTTTCTCAGTGTATCTCTTTTATTCTCTGTTGTCGTCATTTTATTCAACAAAATTGAAGCAATTCACATAATGACAAAAAATTTGTCATAAATTTGAATCCCATTAGAATGGACCCCAAGATGTTAGCAGAAACATCACCTTTTTCAACAATTCCACCATTTGCTTTTATTTTACCTGACCAAATAAAATGAAGTACAGCGTTTTTCATTTTAGTTTTTTATTGCGTAAAACGAAACCGAACATAGCACAAAAGTGGTCGTCATTGCACTTTGCATATCTTTTTTTTATGAAAATTGGTCAAAAAAAAAAAACTTTAAATAGAGCACAAACTGAAACTTGAACGCATTACCACAGATTCACTCCATAAAAATGGTTTATATATTCATGTTTTGGCGTGCTTACTAATTGCAATGATGAAAATACCTACATAAAAATTTACTTTGCCGAGTAGCAACTGCTCAGAGTTCGCAGTTAATTTTACTGCATATTTTAATAAAATTTATTTTGCATTTTTACCAATAAGACTTTTTCGTCAGACATTGTCTATGTGAGTTATTTTTACCAAAAAACCAAAATAATGCCAACTTTTTTAAAGTCCTCTTCATTGTTGTCTTTCATTGAGTGTGTGTTTTTTGTTGCTCACGGTGACGCACTTCATCAATACACAACACTTTAATCATTTTTCGCCAGAATCCTTTTTGGTTTTAAAATTAAATAATAAAACATAAAAGGGATGAAATTAAACAAAAAGTTAGTCGTGAGCGACTTTTTAAAACATTGCCAATGATATAAAACTTGATGTTATTATGTGTGTATTACGTTTCTCTTTTCTGGTCAATTCCGGCCGCAATTTGTGTGTCTTCTGTTTTCACATATTAAATTTCACATGAACTCCTTTCATTCAACTGTTCTGAAAACCATTGTGGTGTTGCCTTAAGAGAAATTACTTCCTTTTGAGAACAAACAGTTGTCGAAAACTGTGAAAATTAAATTTTTTTCGGGTTAATAAAAACGATGCTCAAAAAAAGGACGTTCCGATGTTTTTGATTGCGTTTATATCACACTGAATCAAAATTAAGCACAAGTGAGACTCTATTGAACTGAAAATCAATTGTCAAACATTGATCCATTTTTACCAGGAACATTTTTTAATTAAAAATCGAATCCTTAAGTCTACATGGGTTTCACATTTGGGATGTAAAGTCAATCATACCATAAAAACGTAGACCGTACAGCTTACCTCCAACGTTCGTTGTGAACCTCATAAACCACATGAGAAAGAATTAATTTCGCTTGCATTGATTTATGCTACATGATACCAATTCAAATTCTAAGAATTCGACATAAATGGCCGGAAAAACCAATTACCAAAACAATGGGTTTTAGCAAGAAATTGTGAAATACAATTGCGAAATTCATCGATGCAACTTTGACAGTTTGATTTGAAAATGTAAATCGTATTCAAATGCCTGTGGCTTCATGTCTAGATGTTTCTTTTTTTGCATTTCACAATATCGTTTGAATTGAGTCGTATGACTCTATATATGTTGTTTTCTGCTGTATTTTCTCATGTATTCCCGGGCTTCAAGAGTAAAAAAAACATTGAAATGATATAACCAAAGTATAATTGCATTCGCTTAAAATCATTTGCTTGATTTTCGTATGTTTTCACTTAATGTCGTGCCATTGTTTAGAGAGTTGATTGTGAGCACAGCACTTAAAAATTCACTGTGAACGTGAGCGCATTTTAATCATTTTACTTCTTGTCGAAATGTGGCTGTGCATGTTTTTAAGGTCACCGCGATTTTCAATTACGAACGCCTCTAACGAAATGAACTTAGCACACAAACACATCTCATTCGCACGGAACGCCATTATTTCAAACTCTTTTTTTTCTGTTATACTATTCTATTTTCGTTGTGCCTTTTTCGTTGGCGTTTTCCTTATGGATATGTTCATTCTATCGTGTACTTGATTGTGTTTCTATTGTGCTTACGCGCAGAGGCGACGGTTGTGCATTTTGACGTTGCCACTTTTCTAACCATTAAACGAACAAATGTTTTCCTTTCTATTTCCATCATTTATTTCAGATGTGATGGCATTGTTTGGTTGCTCCATCGCTATTAACATACAAATCATTTTTCACTTTCATACAGGTGGAAAACTAAAACGATTTGAGACTTGTGAAAAGAGTGCCGCAAGCATTTTGATGGATTTTCTCTTTTTCACTTGTTAGATACAATTCGTCAGCTCACAATTGTGCGGATGACACGGCCAAAAATTTTAAAACAAAAACGAGCACTTGTCATACCAGATTAATTAACTAAATAAATATTCAACGCGTTTTATTTTGGGGCGCGCATTTGTACACACGTATGTGTGTATTTGTATTTTGGTAAACAAATTGTGCAAATGGAATAGTGTGGGAAGAATGCCATATTGTTGTGCTGTGGCCTGACAAGCTAAAATGAGAAATGACTGTCGTCGTGCCATTCGCATACTCATTCACGAAACACACAAAGAAAGGGTAAGTGTGTGTGTGTGCATGAGTCAGTGAGAGAGAGAGAGAGAGAAAGAGCAAGAGTGTGTGTTATTTAAATTTAATTTCTGTGTACATTGGTTGGAAATGTATCATGTTTATGTGATCAGCCTGTACTTCATTTGGTGCTCGCACACACAAACAATTATTGCAAATTAAGAGCAACAAAAAATTGCAGGCACCAAAATATAAACATAACTTTTGCCATACAAAAGCGACCGGCCGCAATTATTTGGCATGATAATTGAAGTGAGTTGAAGAGAGCGTGTGATGATGTCAAGACTGGGTGCGAACAAAACGCAATTAATTGATTTTAATTTGATTAAGATAAAGCATTCTCTTTATCGTCTTCATCAGCCGCTGCATAAATATTTTGATAGAGCCTTTCCGTTGCTGATTCAGCTTACATCCTGCTTTTAGGTTTTCAGCTTAATTAATTGCATCGCACTCAATTCCATCCAAAATAAACTAAGCACAAAATTCCTATATCCAGTTGAAAAACATTGACAAACATTACGGTAGCCGAGAAATTGCGTTGCAAAATTGTTAATTGAACATCAAAATGAGTACGAATTCAAGCTAGGCGCGCTACATTAATTGGAATCGGGTGAAAATTGTGTGTCAACGTCAGTCGATTGCTGTCGTATTATTCGGGCAACAAAACCGATACGGCATGTTGGGCATCCACTTTGAACGTATCAAACATAATATCCGATTCCAAAAATTCAATACGAAAATGTGTGCGGTGGTGTTCAATATCCCAGAGCTATGGCCTCTCATTTGTTTATGGTTTTTCGCATTATATTACAGCGGTGTGTTTTCATTTATGGCCACCATCTGTGGGCACTTATTGTAAATATTCACTTAATTCAACTCAAAACCGTTCGGAGTTGATTAAAACACACATTTTTGTTTCGATTATGATTCGGTTAAAAAGCGATTCATATTGATTACAAAATTCATCAATGATCCATTTCGGATTAATGGTGACAATCCCACGCAAATTGTTGATGATGATCATTATTAAATGTGTAGGTTGATGATACATATATTAATGGCACCCCCATTTCACTTTGTACAATTTTTTACCGTTTTAATGGGGCGAAATGTTTGTACGCACCAAAAACATTGTAAAATAACGTCACAACACATAAACAAACAAATGAGTGTACCAAAGTCATGAAAACATTTTAAACCCGTAAAAAACACCTGTTGAATGTCAGAGAATCTGATTTTATATGCAAATGCTTTTAGGTGAATATTTTTTTTTCTGTTTTAAAATTATATGCTGAACATAAGTGTTGGAGTTTAATTAATTTTTTTTAATGAGAGCAAAATTCAGTGTTTATTTTGTTGTGTTTGTTTGTATTGGCAAAAAGATAGAAAAAATCTGTGCTATTTCCATTAGATTCGGTCATTCAATGACCAATATAAGCTCTTTGTTTATATTCCATTTAATATTTTGTGGGATTAATTGGAGAGAATGAAAGCAAGCTTTTTCCCCTTCCAAAAATGAAGCAAATCACACATACATTTTGAATTCAGTTTACATAACACAGATCGAATTTTGGGAACGTGAAAACTCTGAATGAAACTAATGTGTCCGTAATTGATGCTGGCACGTACGAAAATGACCAATCTACATGATCATTTGCATGACAGTTAAAGCAATACACTGTCGGATTTTATGTTTTTATTAACATTTTCTGCAAGCGAAAAAAGGTTCAAAAAGCAAAGCGAAAAAATTGTTTATCCATATTTTCAAAGAAAGGGACATATATTGCATGCCATTAGTGTTCGTCGCATTTTGTACCATTCTAATAATGCAGCACGAATGTGTGACCCAAAAAATGATACACTAAAATTATTAGATTCCTTTGAAAACCACTAGCATAGCATAGCATGTGTTGACCTTTGCCGCATATACACACAGGTTGAAATTATGAAAGCAATAATGCTAAATACACCGAGTGGAATCCACAAATTTCAGATTCCATTCGAAATTTATTATTTTGTTGATCCCAGCATATTTTGTGCGAACACCATTAGCCAGCCAACATTCATCGAATAATTAGAATCACATGGAAAATATGTTTCGAATGAATTCGAGAAATGGACATTTTTGTGCCGTTTGTGGGTGTGTGTATGTGTGTAACCACATCAACCATTTCAAATCGATTCACATTCAAATGCAAACAAAAGTGAATTACTCATTCAGGTTCGTTGCTCATAAAATCGGCACATGCACATCGACTGGCACATTTACATACAGCGGTGTACACATGCACACATAAAATAAAATAATAATAATTTATTTGGTTTTGATTTCGGTTGGCTTGTGTGAGCAACCGCAACTTTTCGAAATATTTTATTGTCGTGTTGCAAATGAAATGGCCAGTGAACTAATTGAACTGTGTCATTATTTACTGCACTAAAAGCAATGAGAAACCATCTAAAAATTATCCGACACTTGAATGAATGTTATGTGCATGTGAATTTTAGATGGTGTTGCATCATTCCAGCAAATTGCTATGGTAAATGTGTTTTTGTGTGATACACAAAACTATGTTGCCGGAATCGTCCATATATTAAATTATGTGCACAACCATAAACCAAATATTTGATTGAAATTTCGTTTGCATATTTTCTCTCAGAACATACACGTCCACCCACTCATTGAACTAACAGCAAATTGGTGTGTGAATTTCTCTTGAATGTGTGAATATCTCCTCTCTTTTTTTATTATACTAAAATAAATGTTCAACATTATTACACAAACTCTGTGATAATTTTCCGTAAATGCAATTTTGTGAATGTAAACAAACCAAAAAAAAATTGTCATCTGCACACACAAAATTCGTATTAAGTTTGTGCAGTGCATTTGCCACATTTATTCTAAACTGTAACTGATATGATAGAGTCGATAAAGTTCACAACAAATAGAAGGCATTAAAGTTTAACACTCGTTTGAAATTGTGGATAATTTTATGTTAAATGTTTTTACGCATATACAAAACGGAAACGAGAATGCCATTCACAGAAAATACCACGTCGATATGTTTGGATCGTGTCGATTTACTTCATGCGATATTATCTTGCGAAGTGTTGTCTGTCGTCGAATTGAAGTCATTTACTTGAATTTTTGCCATTGCTTATCGATTTCTCACCATCGATTCGGTACATTTATTCAAATCAGAGCTCATATTGTGCTCGTTATTTAGTTTATTTCACAGCAGACGATTTTGCATATCTGAAAAGAAATAATCTCAGCATATATACAGAGAGAAAGACATACATTTTTATTACGGCGTTTGTATAGTTGAACAACTCCATAGTACAATATGACTTGAATCGAAAATGTGAGATAAAGAGAAATGAAGAAAGAGAAAAAGAGAGTGGGTGTATGTGTGTGATTGAGAATAGAACTTTGAATAGAATTAAAATGGAAAGCGATAAAAACATGCTAACTTAAAACATAATGGCAATCAATGTCGTCCCATTGACAGCACGATGAAATTGCAATATCCAATTATGGTGAGAGCAATAGAAGCAACAATTCCAATTTGTAAGCACTCAACATGAATACGTTTGCGGTGCCGCCTGGCTTGTTTGCGCGCTTCATCCATTCTTATCTGCCCGAAATTCAAAATGAATATGTTTTGCCCATTTGTTGATTCCAATAATACAGACATACTCGTCGTGCGCTATGGAAATTCATGTTTAATCAACTTGCCAAAAAATTGAGGCCGCATAATCAAAAAATCATTCATACATTTTCGGCACGAAAGCACTTGATGATTGAGCATTTGCAACTTGAAGCAGTTTCGGGCCCTTGATGCCAAAAGTAAAATGTTTAGCTTGAAATATCATCTCTGTGGGCACCATTCTATGTCCTTTTTTCTATGTTTAGAGAGAGGGGAAGCAAAGTTTTACTCAATGAAAGCCGTCGTCGTTGGAAATTATATACAATTTTGTAAACGTTAAGAGTCTCGACATTTGCTTGTTAGCGTTGAAAAGGCAATCGATTTGCAGAACGCAAAATCTAGAGAGTACATGAGATAGACAGCGCACAACAAACATCAACCAATTCAGTTTGTTTCGCCCTCCAGTCAAAATAGAGAGCATCGAATATGAATAATAATTGGGAATGATGGTAGCTATAGAAGTGGCACGCGCGATGTACATGAATTTAGAGCTGGTCGTATTATTTGAAGTTTGCAGTTCGATGCTTGTGAAGGCATGATACATACAGTATATTACATGACTATGCGCTCTATATCCTCGAAACTGAAATTTTATTACCGCGGTGAACCGAACTAATGTCAATTGTGTCAAAGTATTTCGGTTTTCTGGTTTGCGGTCGCTCAATTCATGTTGATACATGTAAATGACCAAGGAAACTTTTCATACAAAATGAATTGATGAACGATTCAAAGAACAAAGACCCAACACGTATTACGAAATAAAAAAATATTTTTTTTTTTCTCTCGAGCAAAAGTTATGCTCTGAACTTTGGCCAGGCATATCCATTGAAATGCGGATGTGATAAGGAAAAACTTCGATGAAATTATGAAAGGAAATGAAACAGATAGGCGAAAAGTTTTTTAATTTGATTTTGCGAAAATCATCTAATGAAATGAGTAAACATTCAACGATTCATCGGCATAATTCAATGAATGAGGAGAATTTAATGAGAAAATTGTATTTGAAGCGGATGTTAAAGTTTCAGTTTTCATGTAACTAACTAATTTCAATTTCATTTTACAGGCCTATATCGCCGGCACGTCGCAACCGAAGTAAACGTCGAGCTTCCCATTCAACATGGTCGTCGAGTGGACTGATTCGAAGGGAGTCACAGAGTTCGGAATTGAATTTTCGCAAACGATGCAATAGTTTGCCACGCATCGAACAGGATGAAATTGGATTTGATGAACAATCAAATACGGAAAGTGATATTGAATCATCGGTGCATCGACATCACAGCGATCGTATATTTAATCAGAGTGACGATGACGGTGAAACGGAAGAGGCAGATAGCCGAAAAAATCGAAAAAATTGCCAAAATTCAACTGAAAAATTGAAAAGTCAATTATGTGTGCATGAAAAGCAACCGAATGAAACACATGGTACAAATTTGAATGAAATAAGTTTACCACCACCATGCACATGCCCATACTTTGGATCGGCCAAATCGAATGCACAGCGAAAAGCTGAAGTTAAAATTGTATCGGAATTGAATGCCGAAGAACTGTCACCGCTTATAACACACAACAATCCAATTGCGATTGCATCGAATAAAGGATCACGTCGAAATTTTACCGTAATGGGCAGTTCAGCGCCGACATTACATTTATTAACAGCGCCCGGCCATAATCATTTGATGAGTAATTCAACAACACCCACACCAGCCACATCACCAACACCCGTTCCCATTCGTAAGCTTAGCTTTTCAACGACACCGCACAAATCGAATACAGTTGTAACATGGGACATATCTCGAAAGAGCCAAAAATCGAAACATGGCTCAAATTTTGGTGGCCATCAAACCACATTGATTGCATCAAAACCGGTGCCGACAATAACATCGGCACTTAGACGTTCGGCAACACTTCGTAATCAAAATAACATTTTGAATGGGCTGAGCGGCAGTAGTGGCACGGTAACTGGTTTGAATCGAACGAACATGGATAATATGTTGAATGTCAATAACAAATCAAGCTCGAACAAATCAACGCCATGTCTAATCAATCGGGTCGGAACCGTTCGATCGCATCATTCACGAAATTCAAGCGTGATATCGCGAAATTCATCGCGTCATGGTCGTATCATTCGTCTTGAACAGAAAGCGACCAAAGTGCTTGGTGTCGTTTTTTTTACGTTTGTCATTTTATGGGCACCGTTTTTCGTATTGAATTTGTTACCAACGGTTTGTGGTGATTGTGAACAACAGATAAGCCATTGGGTATTCGATGTGGTCACATGGCTTGGATACGCCAGTTCAATGGTCAATCCGATATTTTATACGATTTTCAACAAAGTATTTCGTCAAGCATTCAAAAAGGTTCTTTTGTGCCAGTATGGTGAAACAAAGTGGCGACCGCAAAGATAGCAGACGGTCAGTAGCAAATCATCGACCACCAAACTCAACAAACTTTAACGCACTGAAAATACCACACGGTTTCAACCGAAGATGATTTGCCAATAAATTCCAATAAACATTTTGAAATAAAACTACAGTCAATTTCACAAAAATCATAAATAACACAAACTTAAATGAAAAATACGCATTCCCACATTTAGCTCAAAGGGGTAAACGGGCATGCAAATCGATTTTAGCATTTCGATAAATATTTATGTATATTATTGAGGCCAAATTGAACAATTAACTAATAAAAAGATATAATAATAATAATGACCAAAAAATAGATGGAAATAAATAGAATCAAAAAGTGATGGTGTAATTGTTGTTGTTTTCTTTCTACTTCATCGACACAAATATACAGATATAAATAAAATCGCATCTCATATAAATAAACAATTTGTTAAATAAGCGTTTCATCCATTTCACGTAAACTGAACTGCTTCAATGCAATTCAAATCGAAAAACAAAACTATGTTCACAATTTTGTTGCATGGTCGAAATTCATTCTATCAATTAAATATTATGGACAACACATTTTAAACACTCTGTAATAGTTCTTTTTTAAATGTGAACACACACACACCAAATATTACCATGTGTATACTGCTCTCGTAAGGCTTTAGATAGATGTTTAACCAAAAAAGCATAAACATAATTTTTAACAATGACAAAATTAATATTGTTTTAAATATGATTCGAACGGACTTACATAGTTACTGTTAGTTTTAAGATGAAAAAGCCACACAAAACTGACGACAGATCTGAATTTATTTTTTAACCGAGAGTAATTTATTTTTTGAAATTATAAAAGTGGAAAATGAATGAAAAAGTCCCATAATTTGTTTTATTTTTAAAATTAAGTACAGCTGTTGGAACGAACAAAAAATAATGAACCGAACAATACATTTAAATAAAAGAAATATGAACTTAAACACTGTCATCTCTATGAACATTGATATCTACATGCTCTAATTAAACATACTCAGTGTTATGTAATGATTAAAATCTCAACCAAAAAAAAACACAAATACAAAATAACCAACAATTACATAGTATATTTATCATAAATGTTAAACAATTGTCGTGAAATAAAATGCAACCAAAATGTTTCCAATTACACAAATCCAAAACCACAAATATTACATAAATATAAATGTTTGAATGTATAAATGTCTATCAATAAGTGGAAATTGTGGTGTTCAATGGATAAAACAAGAATTAATTTGAGGGGAAAGAAAACAAAGAATGGAAAGGCTCAGCCAAAATGCTGTTAACGAACATATAGAATTTTAGACAATTAATTTCTGCGAATAAATTGATTTCAACAAACAAACTAAAAAAATAAGGGTGAAAACCAAGACGACTTAATTTTTATCTCTTATCATTTATTTTATACTGTAGATCATTTATGATTGATTTTGGACAGCGATATTTTTTTTTTCCTTTTTCAATTGAAATTTGGAGAATATTGCCAATTTGAGATGAATCAATCGAATGTTACACACCTGAAAGAAATCCGAATTGTAAAATTGACGGCCAATCCCAATCAGGGTGCGCGCACAATAATCTTCAAGCATTTATGCTTTGTATCAAATAATAATAATTTAAAGAAAATAAAAATAAATATGTGGGTGTAACAAGAACAACATTTTACTACAATTCTGACAATTTTAAACGAGGATCCGGCTTCAACTATTATAAAATCTCTAATGATGCACCTATTCTCAGCAAGAACAACAATTTCAATAAATGTCACCGAAAAAAAATATAAGTGTAAATTTTTTTAGATGTTTAGGGCTCATATTAGGAACTACACTTTTGTAAATACAATTTTAAATAAATATATATAGACGTCTTGTCGTAGGGCGGTAGTTTTTATAGGGTTTTAAAGGCGACGAATGATATTTTATGCGATTGAATGTGAGAGAGACGAGAACGATGGAATTAAATTGAAGAAAGTCGTAAATAAATGTTTTGATTTTTTTCCCAAAATGTTAAATTATTCGTTGTTTCATTTATTTCGTTTGGAATTGAAGGACAGAAGTGCAATGGAGTGAGATGAATATCTCGAACAACATAATAATTCTCTTGGTCAGCACCCACGCATGCCAGTGCGGTAGAATGTTTAGGTGAGTAATGAATTTGCCATTATTAAAGCGGTTTCTGTGTTTACTTATGCTCAAAAGACATATGACATATCAGTTCATCAAGACACGACACATCCGTTCCGCTTTTATGGGTATATGTTCGAACATTTTTCATCTATACGAGAAAATTTTACACCAAAAAAAAACAGAACCGCACACAGAAATGTTAATCATATTTACTTGTTGACGTGACAAAAATAATAATAATATTGATACCAAATTATCGAAAGTATTACTAACACAGTGTGGTACACACATTTGAAATCGTTCAAATTCATATATAATCATCACACATGGCATTGCGATGGTGCGAAAAACATTGACGTAGTGGATAAGCGGTAATCAAATAAAGTGGTTGGCGTCAAATGTGAGCAATCATAATGCGGCGAAATGTGTTCGTTTTTCTCTCGTTTTCGCAAAGCGGCCATAAAACTACCTACACGTATTGAGTGTGCTTTGGTTCGAAAACTGCTTATTTTGATGATGGCACCAACATTTCTATGCACCAACTATAACAACAAACATTATTGTTATTGCCGAAAAATTTGTTGAATGTAATCGCTTGGATTTGGTGAACGTTTTTTTTTTGCTAATAAATTAATTGATTCGAATTTAATGTAATCAAAATGCGATTTATTGATCATCGAAGGATTTTATGCGATGTTAAAAATTTTAAAACCTAAAAAAGCACGGTCCACATGCCATTCAGATTGTTTTCTTTTTTGAAATGTAGAGCTTATCGCATCATCCGTGACAGAAGCTTTGCGTGGCTTTAACAAACGATCCAAGAAAACAATCACCATTATTTCTGATCGATGTGATATGTGAAAGTATCATTATTCAATTTGGATTACATTTACGTGACGACGCTACATATCGATATTATGGCATTTGGTCTCGGGATTTTATCTGTATTTTCTTCTGATTTAACGAAGAATTCATGACTGTCTTCCATCACATACCACATTTTCTCATCATACGTCATACATATTAACACACATTTTTTTCTCTACCGGATAAAAGAATATTGATATTCAACATTCGCAAACCATTTCCAAATCCGCAGTGATACAATAATATCTCGACAAAATCCATTAAGAACTATGCGATTGAATCGATAAGAAGAATGAATGGAAATTCATTGAATCAAAATCGCATAAATCTGTGTTACCAAATGTATGCCAATGACAAATGGGCAAGGAACTCACTGCGCTATGTATCACGATTTTATGCTTTTAAAACATAAAATGTTTCTTCATTTTTTTTTTTGCGTGAATCTATTTTTGCTCGTTCCAATTTATCACGTAATTTCTTTTCGTCGATTTAAATACGCCTTGGGATAAAATGTGATTAGTTTGATACAGCAAACAAGAGTTTCGTGTTTTTGATTGATTGGCCTAATTTAAATAATACTTGAGATAATCGGAAGGCTATCATCAAATATATTAAGATGTGCACAAGTGTATTGGTTGACACGGTAACCAATAACGCTCAATTGATAATTATTTGCGCTTAAATGGACTTTAAAATTCATTAATTGTTTATAAAAGGTTATTTAATTTATGCACAGTTTTGCTTCAATTGTTTTTAAACGATAATTGATCGTCCCGAAAACTATACATTTCCCGATCAAATGCAATGAATTTCGAAATTACCGCAGAATTGCGGAAAATCAAGAATTTTGGGTCGTTCGATTTATTTTCATAATCACTAATATTTTTGGCATTCCGTAGTTGCAAATGAAATAAGCAAAGTTAATCAAAGGAGCGAGTACGACGTTTCCCCCTTTGCTAAGCGAAATAAATCCGATATGCGGCGCTGATTTAAATGTCACTCTATGTCATTCCACAATGATACATTTTTTGACTTGACAATATATAAGCTCTTCATTCAACATGCATAATTTTTGAACGGTCGAGTAAAAAAAAGAAACATATCATAAAATATTCTTCTTACGTTTATTTTAAATTTATTTGTTTAAAAATAACAATAATTTCAATTTTTTTTTTCATAGATTGAACAAGAATCTAATGTAAAAAGTAATACCAATGCGACACCTACCGTTAAAATAGAAAAGGAAACTTATTTGGAATTGTAACATTTTGGTCCGCCATAACAGCATCTTCGTTTTGCTTCTCTGTGATTGGTCAAGTAAAACGAAGATGCTGTCATGGTGGACAAAAATGCTACAATGGATACCAACTAAGTTTCTTTTTGCATTTATACGGTAGGTGCCGCATTGTCATTACTATTTACATTGGATTCTTATTTAATCGATGAAACATTTTTTGTTGAAATTATTGTAATTTATAAACAAATTAATTTTTTTATAAAAAAAAAATTTTAATAAATTTTTTAATGAAAAATGTTAGAAAAATATTTTATGACATGTTTTTTTTTCAACGATTCAATAATTATGAATGTGTATGCATTTTAAATGAAGAGCTTATATATTGTCAAGCCAAAAAAGTATTATTGTGAAATGACAGAGTGACATTTACATCAGCGCCGTATATCGAATTAATTTCGCTTGGCATAGGGGGAAATATTTTGACAGATAGTACTCGATCCTTATTCTACGCATTGCAAATACATCGAATAACGATTTATTAATCATTTTTCTAGATGAGAAAGTGTATCCGTTGCGGAACATGGATATTTGAACGTCGAAATATTTAAGCGTATCTGAACGGAAAGCAAAACAAAATCACGTAGCATTTAACACACAAGTGACTAGCGTAAGAAAGGATCAAATAAAAATGAATGGAAAATTCTTGTGCCTTGGTTGGCCTTTCATTGAATTCAATGCGCCCATTATGTTCTTTTAACGGCTGAATGAATGAATATCGATGATAAGTCGTTGGTGAATGAAATACGATTAATTTTTCTACTTCATTTGTGTTGTAAATGATATTGGAATAACTTCCGAATAAAATACGAAATTTTCGGTGTTTATTCGTTTTTCGGTGATTTATATGGTCGCTATATTGTGTTTTCGGATTTGTTAGCATTTCATTGAAAAAGTTTTACCATTAAATATTAAAAGTCGCGGCAATCACGTCGCAACCCAAACACACACAGTCAACAAATGGAGAGAGCTTCTCGTAGACGGATAGAGAGAGCGAGAGTTAGAAAGACAAACAGGTGGTCTAAGATATCTTCGGGCTAAAAGTTCAAATAAAATGTGCACCTGGATTGCCAACTATTGAACGGCAAATGGTTGTGTTACAACCTATTCATACTAATTTTCCGAAATTTATCATTCTAAGTGGTTGCACGTGGTCAATAAATAACCGTAAATTCAATCGAATACACGTTCAAAGAAGTGCTTGAATCGGATGCGATTTGCCTCTTGATCGATAATTCATATCGAGTTCAAAGAAACAATTTCATACGATGGGCCTGAATTTCTTGTGTAGATATACAAAAAGCTTGATTCCATAAAGAGTATGAATCTGAATGTATATTCACATAAATTGGTTACATCGATTCTGTGACATTTATTAGCCAAATAATATATTGGATTGGCTTGTAAAAGCAGTTGCGTAGTAGGAAATCTAATTCAAATGAATTGACCGTTTTGGCAATCCATCTTCTTTTGGTTGTCATTTTAAATAGTGAAGGAGTATTATTTGAGTGTTGAATGTTTACTATTTTGTTGATTGTTCATTTTCAGTTAATTTGTACGTCTATTTAGGTAAGTACTAATTCGTTTATTCTCCGTAAAAATGTGTCAATTTTATTTCGAGCGCATTTCATGTTGCTAGTTTCACATTTTCCGCCGACCCCAGACCGCTAACAAGGTCAATCAGTAAATGCCATTTCAAGAGCTCATTTCATTACCGCTCGAGGAAATTGGTAGCTTTCGTTTCGATCAAAAGCACGTGATGTTTGTTAACACGATTACTGTACAGATAAAGCACACTCGTCTTAGCATTTGTAAAAAAAACGAAAAAAAAAAACGAAGATACATAGATGAGTAAAGTTTTTCGATCAAATGGATTAAAATCGTTTATATTTCGGTGCAGCGAGAAAATTCCATCAGTAAAATTAAGTGTGGCTATTTATAGCTGAGCTACAAAAAGAAATCTTTATATATTTATTTGGTAAATAGTACAGTTTCATAATAATCGACGAAAAAAATGGAAGTTTATTTGAGCGTAGGAATTCGAAGAGCAAAGTTTGAAACGAGAAAAAGTTGATAGCGAAAAGGGAATTGAGCTGCTCGAGATTAGAGATGAAATTCAATAAAGTCTTCTGAGCATCACTGACTCACTTTGTTGTGTATAGATGCATTCAACTCCGTTGCTTGGCCAGTGAAATAAATGTCAATATAAAGAAACCGGGAACATTGAGTGTAGGCGGATTTTCTTTATTTCACCTTTAATATGAAAACAGCACAAAAGCTTCGCTCATCAAACAAGCGAAACATTCTCAATTGAATTTTTCAAAATTAAGTTATCAGCTCAAAAAGAATGTAGTTTCAAATGAACTGATGTGTTGCCTTGTCAAAGGAAAACTTTTAGTATCTTAGAAATTCGTTATCACATTGTGAAGTTAAATCACAGTTAAGTGATTTCATTCTTTCAATAATACATGTGAGAAGTTTTATTTGGCATGCAGGCGTATAAATGATTTTGATTTTTCAAACCCAATTTGTGCGCAGAAAAAAAAATACAGTCTTTTGTGCTCCGCTGAAAAAAGAAAATATTTTCATTGTGAAACGAAACGATGTTTTAATGTTTGAAATCAAATTCAGTCTCGACGAATCAAATTCCATGACTTGCATACTTTTCAATGTATGCTATAGTATTATAAGCCGTAGCAAATTCAATGAGACAACGTGCATCTGCAACAGCAGACCATTAGATCGAAAATGTGTGCTAACGAGATTGAAAAGGTATTTTTAATTCGTTTATGCGCGACGTGAAATAAATCAATAGAACAGTTCAAGTCGAGTTCGTATGGGTCATACACCACAGCACAGAGAGAGAGACACTGACAAGGTTGCATTATAACTGAAAGAAAATGATATTCGCCGAAAAGGGCCCATTTTCTCATATTTTCAATGTCAGTTGATTCGGTGACACGCCATAAGTATGCTCGCCATTTCTTGAGGCGTGAAAGAAAAACACGTGCACACAGTTGTCAATGCGAATTTGAATTATGATCATGTTTTTCAGAGTATGAATGTCTTTTTGATGATGAAATCTTTGCTGTGTGTGCCACACAAAAGATAACAAATTGCCTTATTTTTTGGCATGTTGTCATGATTACTGTGTTACTCGAACAATGTTATTTATCAAACAAAAACAGTGCTCATTTTACTTGTTGGCAATGTTTTGCATTGTTGCCAATGCTTTTCAATAAAAGTATAAGTGAAAATACTCCTAAACTGTCTATTACAAGCAAAAATTAAACCATTCTAGCCACAGAATACACGTACTTTCAATGGAAATTGAATGAATAGATGCGTTTAATTGTTTCAAATGAACGCAAACAATTTCCAAATCAATTTTATGAATAAAAGTAATAAAACCCATAATACTGTAACAAATGTAACATTATTTGTATCGCACTAATTAACACTCTTTACGAACACAAAATAAATCAGTTTACCGCAATTGAATCGATGAATCCAATTTGTGCGGTCATGGGCAAAAGTTTCAATAGAACATACAACATTTTCGAAGCGATCGCATAAAATTCCTTATAATAGCCATTATAATCGGACAATAATAAAATGATGTAATATTGATTCATAAATATTTTATCGATCATAATAATATACATAAAATGAAATCAACTCAAATCAAAACCAACATTTTGGAATAAATGAAACGGAAGAGATGGAAAATACGCTCAATTGATTTTCAATGAAAGAAGAAGAAAAAAATGCACGATGAAGCATAAGCAAACTAAAAATAAATTGTAAATGCGAGCATAAAAGCGAGAACAAAAATAGTAAAGAATCCATTTAAGCATGTTTGAAACAAGAGAAAAAGTGGTGAACGATTGTGAATGACAAATGCAATGAACACTTTCAGCAGAGCATAAATATTGTACAGTGAAATGGAACAATCATTAATGGAATTTAGATGATAAATAACGCGCATTGTTGCAAGATAATTAATGATTTCATTGCCATTTATCAATTTGGTATTGCGGCTTTTGTCTTTCCCTCTCTGAAATGATATTGTTAGAATAATGATAATCAATATGTCGCATTGGATGTAATACAGCGATTAGTTCAAGATTAATCATTAATTTACTGACACTCATAGTTTTATGTGTCAAATTGTTTCGCAAATAATTTGATTCCATTTTGGCAAAAAACGTGCATGACTATCCAACTTTTTATTTTTTCGTTTTTTGCCCGAAGTATGCATACACAATGACAGAATAACAAATTGAATCAAACAAATGTTACCTTTTGATATCCTTTACATATGTTCAGTATAAAACAACAAACATGCTTACCTGCAAACAAAAGAGAAATGATATTTTAATAATTTGCGTAAATCTTGTTGAATTAATGTATTATTTAATCGATTTTATTTATTCCAATTCGTTGTTGAAATATTTCCATTGAATTCAATATTATACGTTTAAAACCCAATGAATTCGATGACAAAGTCCAATTCATTAAAGCAGAAGTCCTAAAAAAAGGGATCATCTTGTCAGAATGTCTGTAAACATGCATGAATGGCGTAAACAACATTTCCGAAATATTTTTACTGTGCAGGAATTAAGAAAGGATTCAATGAAGCGACGCATTTATTAAATAAATGCAGACATGCCAGTCGCCTTGGTTCGATGAACCATACGAGACGTGGAGAAAAACACACCCTAGCATACACGGGGCTTCAGACTTGTGTCAAAACTAATGATAACAGTCACAAACAAAAATCGACATGTTTCAAACAAACAATATTCGTCGATGAATTTCTTCTTGGAAATTATTTCCATCAAATCCAATAGAAGCGGTGCCGAGTGGCCCGGTGATACGTGCTAAATTGATTCATAACATTTTGACCTTATTGTATATGATTTCGTTTTATTATTACTATTATTATGTTGTTTACCGACAAATTGATTTTAGTTTGTGTCGTACCGCTTGACAAGAGCGTTCCACATTCGTGTGAATTCAAATGTAAACGGTCGCTTAAAAAAGGAACGCAAAAATGTAAATATTTGATTACCTACGAAATGAAAAAGCTCTTAGACACTCAAACAGCTTCTTAATTTAACAAACACACGTCAAATGAAAGGAAATTTGTACAAAATAAAGAAGTGGTATGCAACACGCAACCGAAAACAAATGATAAAGATAACACGAACCAAAAAATGAAACGTAAATGAGGATGCGAGAGAAAAAAACGCATGCATAGATGGAGATCAAACTTTGTAGACAGCGGTGCTTGATTGGGCACGACCTATGACAACAGCGACAACAAACAGAAGCAAGCGAAAATCTGCGTTTTTTCTCTATGTTCTTCAAAATTTTGTTCACTGTAATACTTGCGTGTATTTAAAACTGTTTTGCATGCAATCATGAAATGTTTTTCGACATTTATACCCAATGTTATCTTTCACTTTACCTTCTCACATGCGTGTGTGTACGAAAACCATTCGATTATCATTTGTCATACAATTTCGAGTTTTATTTGCTTTCAGTCTAAGAACATGGTGGTTTTTTTGCTGCCAAAATGAACGACAATAATGACATTTTTGTGATAACATGATTTTTTTTACCACACACACATCAACGAATCTTCATGTTTGTCTTATTTTATTACAATTTCAGCGACTAGACATGAGATCTTTCACATATACACAAATATATATAAAAATAGAAAGAAAAATTCTGCTGCTTTTTAAAAAATGACCGTCTTGCGGTTCGGTCGGTGTACGAATAACTTTAATTTAATGTTTTCATAGATGTTGAACGTACAATTTAAGGATAAGTTGGTCAGATTTGATGGTGCTATTTGCAATAGGAAAACGTTGACGGGAAATTACCACCTAGGAAAACAACAATTTGGGGTATGAATCGGATAAACTAATTAGTGCTGATGATATGGCCCATGAAAATCCCTTCCAAAACAAAAGATTAATGCTATTTAATTATATATAAATCTGTTGACACGTCAAAACCATATTGTTGTTTGTTTATCATCGTGAAGTCAACACCAAACGGCTGTGCCATGCATCCAAACTTTGCTCTACATAATCTTATATGCCAACTTATTGTACACACACACACAACCACACACAAACACAGTAAAGAAGCAAAATAAATACGTTTCACGAAAAATATCTAATTATCTTCACTCGACTTAGTAATAATATTATCCAGGTCTTACAACCAAAAATCCATGCAAACTGCTTTACTTCACTGCTCTTCCTTTCTGTCCCCTTCCGTTTTTCTCTATTCTTAAACTTCTCGTCCCGGAACTGGCACCAAAAATTTCACTTCAATGATGAGATTAATGTTGAAAATTTTACCAAAAAGCTGATTTATTTGATTTCATCAATGTTGAAAACATGAAATCTGTTGCTCTGGCAACATTCACATTTTGCTTATTTGATTTCCATGAACTGAGAAAATTAGTCGGATTGTTGGAAATGTGCCAAACAGAAATGAGACTTATATGCAAAAAAGAGAACAGACTCACTGATTTCAGAATGTTACATTGTATGGTGACGATTTGAAACTCATAATTGCATCGTTAAAATTTTCTACTAATTAGAAGGTAAAGTTAGTGTGGATCCGATGGATAAAAAAATGTTCTTTTCTATTCAATTAATGCCACAACATTTTTCAAGGTTGTGAAGTTGTGGGATTTGTTTTAATTATCAAATGACAAAATTCATGCAATTTCCGCATCGACATTGATAACATGCGTCAAGGTCTGTAACATTGAAAACAGATTTTTTTTGTGTTTTCCTTTGTTCATTTCGGAATGTACGAGCAAATTGAATGCATGCGCAAACTGCAAACTAAGGGAATGAATGCAACGATTGGTTTTGACATCAATAATAGATAAATTATGTGTACGATAAATTTGTACACAATGTACTCTTGTTTCACAGAAAATACAAAATAGGTTTGCCATTAAAGCCGAGCCTTTTATTCGAATAATATTTTATCAAATCGGACGCATTTTCTATGTTTAGCTTTACACTTTTAATGTATTATGTGAAGTGTGTCGGATCAGAAATTCCAGTTTTAAATACATTAAAATGATGAAATGATTTTATCTAAATAAATGACAGTATATATTTCTCGCTTCGACTGCATCACGGTATTTTACTTTTTCCCAAAACCATTTTCGTTATCATTCAGATAGACAAACGTAAATCGGAAAACTATATGCAAAATGCATTAAATATGTTGAAAGTAAAAAGATAAACATTTTGAGTATAGAGTAAATAAATTAAAACCAAAATGAAAGCAATGTAAGCAATAAACCACACAAAAAGCTATATCAACTAAAATCTACTTCACCGCACAGAACCCATTACCCATAATGGAGAGTGCGAAAAGAAGAATTAAATACGAGAGAGTTGGCTTCAAGTAGATAATTCAACAATTTATAAGCAGAATGAATTTCAAGCAAAAACATCTTTGTCACTGCTATTAGTAAAATGAACGCTTTCAATGGTGTCTACAATGGGAGGAAATGACAGCAAATTTTAAAATTGGCGCGCTGTTTAGTTTCGATTTGAGTTGTAAAATAACATTGACGTCCCCTTTGAAATTCGGTGCGCCACCGTCGGCTCAAAGAGACTTGAAGTCTTCACATCCTCTCATTGGGTGTCTATATGAAACATCCATTTTTAAATTTTTCCTTTGAACTTTCTAGTACATAATGTCTGATGTGAAATGCTTGAATTCAGGTTGACTGCACAATTGCCAGCACTTTCTAAAGTTTCTATGCGCATACATTTGCACCGTAGTGTATGAATGCACACAAATGCATTTCGATCAATTTTTCACTGTCACTTTCCACACAGTGAGCGCATTATATAGAAGTACATATAATTTTAGATGATTGTTTACGTACACTAGCGCCACAATCGTTTCGACGTTCAACAAGTACAACTAAGCAGTCAGATGTGAAAACGCATTCACGCCTACCATCACTTACAATGGCAAATAATGTAAAAAACTGCATGATGGCGCCATCTCTATGTGCTCATGAAAATTAGAACAAAAAGTTTGTGTAGAATGTTAGTTGTTTGAAGTTTGAATACGGAATCATTTGTTGTGACGTCTGTCATTTTACGCTCGATAAAGATATACCGTGTAAATTGAACAAAAACCGATTTATAATTTGTATTTGGTGAATTTGTGATGGAAAATAAATTGAAATTACTTTGCACAGTTTGTGTCATCGAAATTAACTGCGAGGACGTTGCATATCACATGGTTTTTCTTCACACAAAATCAGTTGACATTTTTGACTTTTTCGCACCAAAAAAAAAAATGTTTTAATTGCCTTTGGTGCTCGTTTGGATCGCGAGTTCAATGCCAAGCACATAGAGATGTCGCTCGGAACGTGAAGCTCAAAAAAAATATACAGGTGATATAGAAAGCAAGTGAGGGTAGATTCACGCACAACGTTAAATCGTAGTATACTCTGTAAGACAAGAGTGTTAAAACGCCGCTTTAAAACGCGTCACCGTCTATTATCGTTTGTGGCGTTACTGTACGAAGACGTTTGTCAGTGGGCTCACCGTGTGGTCACTTTCAATGCACACGATGCAGCTAATTCATGTTTTATTCGGTTTTCGGTGCACCCATCATACACACAAAACTTTTTGTCAATGTTGACAAACGATCCAAGCATAACTACTTCTGATGTCTCGGATATGCTATCACTACCACAACATTCTGTTTGGTATCGATCGAATATTTCTCTCTTCGGTATAACAAAAATTGTTATTATTAGTCGCAATCGGTATGCGTTATGGGGTGTTATCATCTTTTCTCTTATTCGGGATCAATACACAGAAAGAAAATATCAGCCGACGCCATACGCAAAACCGACTGGTACGTGCGCTCATACGTTTTTACATCTTTTACATCTATTACCATACGATTTTTCGACTGTGCGAAGATACGCACAAAGAGTAACGAATCAGTCGAAAAATCGTATGGTCACTAGATGTAAAAGATGTAAAAACGTATGAGCGCACGTACCAGTCGGTTTTGCGTATAGCGTCGGCTGATATTTTCTTACTGTGTATATATTTTTTATTGTGTCGTTCGCTCCAAAGTGAATTCAAGAAAATTCCAAATGGATTTTCGAAAACGAGAAAATTGATTTTCAATATTCATCGATGATACTGCACGTGGCGTATCACATATATAGTTTCTTCCTCCTGTCACAAATGCTTATCAATATTTACGAGCATTTGAATTTGAAAGCTTTCATCGTTTGCTCACGCTTGTGACTCCATTCAAATCCGTTTTGAATTTGCAATAAATGCTTTGATATATCGGCATATATTGTTCGACGGCGATTGATTTGCCGTATATTTGAACGTTTATGTTTGTTAGAAAACTGGCTACGCCGATCAGGATTCATGGTTCGGGAGAATTGTCAACATTTACACAGTCGCATTCACTGCGTGGCGAAACAGCAGAGTTCCAGTTTTCTTTTTTTTTGCTGACTGGCTTTGATAATAATTTTACAGTTTGGTTTTTCCACTGTATTCATCAAAAGCCGCGCAACGTGATGATTATATTACGTTAAACTACTGTAATTCAAAAGTTCAAAGGCACATTTTCAATGCGATTATTTTGCGATTGTGCATGCCAAAATGAAGAAGAAAATAACATTCACATGCATTCTACTCTGGGTCGATTCTTTTGTTTTCCCAGGATCAATCAGCATGATTGAGTTACAACGAGCAAAATCCTATTATAAGAATCATTTCGGCGGCTGATTGCAATGAATAAAATACGAATGAAAAACGTGTATTACTGATGTAAGTACCAATTATGCAAGTTAAATTTTGGAATGACTTTTTGTTTCAATCGAAATTCGTACCTATCGTACACGAATTTATCATTTATTTTACTTATTAAAACAAATGGAGTTTCTAATTTGAGATTGAATAAATTTATCGGTGCCCCAGACAGTTTTGACTTTGCTATATGTCACGCATAATCTCACATGCTCATTCGTACATACTAACCAGTAAGTAATTATGTGTGTTTTGCAAAATTTATAATAAATTTATGCGTGAATATCGGCTGAATCCACACCAAATGTCGGTGCCAGCTGTTCATTCGAATTTCCGATGTCACAACATAAATAAATGTGGATGTGTCACCAGCTTTGAGTAAATAATCGAAATGGAGTCGAAATTACGAAAGAGATTTACTTCTGGCCTTTGACTCGATTTCATTTCAAGCCAAATCTGCGAATACTTTTGCTCGGCTTGGCTTTGTTATCGGCAACATAATTCATATTTAATAGCCTTGATGTGCCAAGCGAATCGGTTTTATCATGTCGACATTATGTTCAACGGGCCATAGATTTTTTTTCTCTTTGTCTTTGGTTTCATCCAGTTACCATGAGATAGCAAATGGAAACGCGCAGACACTGAAATTGAAAGCGGAAAAATTCAACCATTTTTCCGTACACATCCATCGTATTGTATTACCAGATTCTTTTGTACAATAATTGATCATGAATATTTATGTAAAGTATGTGATTGTTGGAGTATTTTGTACGTTGATGTCCAAAAGATTCAATATGCAATAGGTTGGACTAAATAAAATAGATTGATTGAAGATTATATGGAACATGAAGATAATAAATTTATGGAATAATCAATTAAAATGTGTATTAATGATGTCTTCATTTTCATTTTGTCTACACGTTATGCTTCATGACCCTGATAATTAAAAAAAACGAACTCAAAGTGGAATTTCGGTTTGTTGTTCTTTATTTTCATACCAAATATTATGTATGTATGTTTGCTAATCTATTTTCAAACACAACTAAACTTATGACGATCGTAAACAAGCCGAAAGAAATTAATCAAATCGAAATACACAAAATTAATGTTATCAACCGCATCGAAATAATGCTGCCACATTTCACATTCAATTTTAATTAATTACGCTTCATAATTGTGAATGTGTGTTCGTGTCACTTTATTTGCGATCGAATTTTCAAAGTGTTGGCGCAATCAATAATATTCCGAATAAGTCGATTTACGTAGCGTCTCATATTTTTTTCAGATCAGGGTGTTCATCATGTACCTAATGGCTATAATTAAAACCATCACCAGAAAATTGAATTATCCCGCTTTAACTTCGTTGATGGTTTTGATTCTATCGGATAGCTGGGCAGACTGAAAAATTCAGGGGGGGATTGGGGGGTTAATTTTCTCAAAAACTCCTAGCAAAATAGGAAAATTTCATCTATGATCCAAAAACCCTAGCAAAATGAGAAATATTCTATCCAAAATCATGAATTTTGTAAAGGGGTAACGCAAAAATGATGCATCAGGAGGGATAATCTCCCTCTCCCTGTCTCCCCAGCTATGTTTTATACATATTTTCGGTGACTTGGACACTCATACCGGCGCGTTAATCTTTTTAAATGGGTGTTATGAAAAAGCAAGGCATAGTCACATACAATGACGTATCGTAATCACATTTTGGTTGCCATTAAATTTGGCGGTCCATGAAAATTGAAATCGATGTTTCAAAGGAAAAGGGACACGCTTAAATGATGCTTTTTTCATCAATTTTGTCAACCTAACATTTCCATTGTCATGACCAACAATAAGAAAATTGCATACTATCGAACGCCAAGTCAAAAAATAAATTAGTAAATTAATGTGACATTTTGATGGTTAAATTGTTATCGAAGAGAAATGTCCCTTCAGAACGTTTTGTGATAAGTGTGTAAAATCGTTCCATAATCGATATTGGCGGAAACTAATGGGAAACAATCATCTAAATCATTTGGCTTAAAGCTTAAATCTGCTGGAAATCAATTGAACATGCAATCGCATTAGAATGAAAGATGAATGCGCCCAATGACTGCCTACATTGTTAAGTGTATATTTTATGTGAAAAACGTTTATTCGATGCATAATGTTTCCATTTGTGAACTTCAATTGAAAAGTTGAAAACGAATGCAGAAGCAAATAAAACACTATAGCGAATGGTGGAAAACCACAGTGGAAATCAAAGGGTCGAATACAGTTAAAAAAAAAAGAGATTATTTTGTTGACCTTTCAGCTTGAATGCTTTCAACATTTTTACTACCGAAGAGTAACGGGTCTCCTTTTTTTCGTAATGCTTACTCGGCAAAATGAGTTTCCCACGCTTTGGAAATTTTTTCGTAAATATTTTTCCGCTTTTTTAAAAGGAAATTGAGTCTACATCCCCACGACGATTCGAAGTAAAAACGCCATGTTGATTCACATAGAAAAGTATCAAAAAAATGTCATCTTATTTGTGGCCTTAATTGCTTGTTCAGAGCACAAAATTCGATTCCATTTAATTTGATTTTCGATCGATACAAGCAAGAGATGGGAGGAAAGAAAACAAAGAAAAATGGAGAACAGGTGATCAACCCAATTGTTTCGTATCAAATCCAAAAAAAAATAAAGGACACAATCGAAACATTGGAACGATAAATTATTCATCAAATGAGAGAGAGAGAGAGAAAGAAATACACACACACAAAACCGTTCGCCAAATTAAATTGAAACAAAACCAATTTTCATTCATGAACTCTCTATTGTTGTTGCTACGTCAAACGCAATAATTTCATTTAAATTCACAAAAGTACGTTCAATCCGTTGCAAAGTGTTTCATATGCAAAAATAGTCTCTTTTGATCTGATGGCGAAGAATCTTTATGCAAATAAAATACTCAAATTCATTTCATTGTATATTTCATCGTGTTCAATATGCATGCAAATGGATGTACAGGTTTTCGTTTTTTTGACGTGCCAAAAACTGTTCTCATCTCTTTATAACGCAACAATTCTGGATCAATAAATGTGGCAGCACAATTGTTTTCAGCGAAAAAAAGACTCGGTTATTGTCATTTTGCACAATGAAGCGAATGCAAATAAAAGACATTCCATGAAATACCTATCAAACGAGTATTTTATATGCTTTTTATTTGACATTTTGCCGACTCATGTTCCCAGAGATATTTGGGACATGTTCAATGATGACCATCCGGATAGATTGTTTGCATGAGTGCAACTGCTTTTTTTTGTTGCAGCCCATGGTCCAATCACCCATATAACATTTTTCAATATTTCATCGAAAAAATATATTGTCATTTTATATTCAAAACATGAAACAGTATAATGTATTTATTAAGGAAAAAAACGAATCATATTGAATTTCAAAAAATATTGGTATACTCCATTTTCATACCATTGATTCTCATTTTAAGGAGAAACGAAGTTCGTCTATTTATTTTCTCTGCATTTTCTCGGGCTTTATCCTTGAAATTGATACATCGAATGTATAATGAAAATAGCCCTGAGCGAAAACGTGTTTGAAAGTGAAATTTATTTAGAACCTTTTAATCAGACAACCATTGGTCCACCATGAAAAGAAAAAAACTGTTGCTTGAATTTCGGTCAAGTGTTTCAGATCGAACAGTTCTTTGTCATGCTTGTTGTGGTTTTTAAGAGAAAATACCTGCGGTAAATTGCCAATTAAAACAAATCATCGATGAAAGGGAAAAAAGTCACCCTAAGGCAGAGAATAAACGTTCAATTAGGTATGTCACTGTGTACATTGATGTACAATGATTTTAAAATGTCACTCCTTTTTTATCTCGTAGAAAGTACTGCTATCATTACTCTCTTCACCAATTACAGCAAAAAATAGGAATCTTGCCATTTTTTTCGTCAGAACTCGAAACTCAAGTTCATTTTATTTCATTTTATTGGATTCTTTGGAATTCAAGGGGTAAATAAAATAAAAAAAAGTCGAAAAAGGACCTATGTCAAATAATGCCACATCATATTCTCATGTTGATTTGTCTATTAACCAAAAAACGTTGTTTTTTTTCTATTTCGCTTGCAGTTGTTTATTTTATGCTTCTGTTAGTAACACCGGTTATATTACTTGATGTTGAAATTTCAATGGAAATGGCACGTATTATTTTGATCTTGTTGAAGCAAATTTTCTACTTAACCTTCTGTCTACTAGTTTGATATTCCAATAATTTTCGCTCCTTATCCTTTTCTTGTATGAAACAGAAAAGGAGTTTTTTTTATTCTGACTTGAACTCAGCACGCATTTTGATACACATGCATGTTGCGATGGCAAAAAGTAACAATAGACATCTATAACAGTGAAAAAGGGTCGATTGTTTTAGCAAAAACTTGACTTTCTTTTTCTTCTTCTTTCAGAATTCTCCTCTTCAAAAAAATGTACATACATATCAGACTCAATGTCATTTAATGGCGCCGTTCGACAACACCAATACCACAAAAATCCTATTCGTTATTTTATCAAACAAAACTTTTTTCATATTTTCATATAAATCACAGCTTTTCATTTGGAAAAGTGAAAAGGGACCATTCAATTTTGACTCATGTCATTTTTAATACATCCTTTTGGGATATCTTTTATTTCATAAACAAACAATAATTCATCGTTCCATGTCACTTGATTTCTGGGTATTTTTTTCCCGAAGCAAATAAATGTATCTCTCTTTTGAGAAAACTGTGTGATTTGATTTTTCCATGCAAAATTCATATGTATGAAATTAAATTAAATCAATACCCAAAATTCAAAAATTACATGGGGGGATGATTTTGAGCTTATTACGTGAAAGACAACTTGGTGACTTTCTTGGAAATTTTCAACACGTAATAACCCGTGAAAATGGGATTGAATGTCACTCACCTAAATAAGATGAAACCGATCGATGTCACAGCAGCACGTCGCACGTCATCGTTTACATCCGAAACCTGAGAACGGTGAGGAAATGAAAAGTAAAATTTTATTCATTCCGTCCATAGTTTTAAATTGGATTCGCAGAAGCAGAAAAACAAATCGAATATACTTTCAACAGCAATCAAAGCTTGCCAAATTGCCTTGAGCCAAAAATGAATGTACTTCAATTTCACGGACAACAGATAAGATCATAATTTCCACATGAAATGTTGTTACTACATCAGATTAAGACATTTTCATGGGAATTTTGGCAAACAGAAAACAGTGCTTTTAACTACCAAACTTTTTTTTGTTTTTTTTTTTCAACATTTCAAATTGAAATTACTTGTTGTCCATTTAATTTTGCGAACGTTTTTGATGTGCAATTTTTAATACTTACAGCAATATGCAAAAGCTTTCGAATGGCTTTGTTGCTGCCAGTTCCGCAATATGCCATGGCCAATGTATACATTCCAGATCGTCGTAAAACTGGGTCCTTATCGGTGGTTAAAGACGTCACGAGCGCATCGGCTTCTTCCAAACGAGCATACATAGTGAATGCAATGCCGACAGCCAAACCGCGTAAAATTTTTTCGTGTTGTGTCTCTTGTGCATACTGAAAATAAATAAACAAAGAATTAACCAAAAGCAAGTGGCAAACGGAAAAGTGGTATTAAAATAGACAATTTCCAAAATTAGTGTGCTCTAGATGAAAATAATTTTGAATGCTTGCTTAAAACCGGTTTTTAATTGTTCAACGCTACTCTTTAGTCTCTACAAACGACGCGGGCACATTTTCAATAAGATGCAGTTTCACTGCAACACATTCTGCATTGTTTTGACATATATTTCTTTCATCGTTACCTTTTACACTTTCTCTTTTCTTCATTCATTTTTTTGCTCTACATATTTATTACAAAAACGGAAAAACTATGGTATCCGGTAACCAACATTTAAAAAAAAAATAAACCTGAATATTCGCCATTCAATTTCAACTGATGGCCTTATAACAATTCGTTTCGGATTTTCCATTTCGGGGCATTTCATTTCAACTGAAAGCAAACATTCATTAAGCTGCATTCCATCAAAAGAAATGAGACACCGAAAAATATATATAAAAAAAACAGACAGTGCATGCATCGAACACACACAAAAAAAACACACGAACAGTTGATGCATTGAGCATTCAAACCACCATCCAATTTTGTGAGTATAACTGTCAATGTCAGCATTTGCATGTTGGGGTCGGACAAAAATAAACACTGTGTTTCGAAGCGCAAATTATGACTGACAATCCCACATAAATATTGCAAAATGCTTCTCAATTTTGTTGTTGTTATATTGCTCCCGTTCCGCTTTCTTCAAATTCAACTCATTCCCGAAATGTTTGTACATGCCGCTTCGTATATTTATTTCTCTTCATCAATGTTTCTTTCATTTCGTGTATTCGCTTTAGTTTCGTGATATTGTTAGCATTGTTTCGCTTGTGGCACATTCGAATAGATTACATTCTCATCCCATCTATCGAATGATAATTGTAAGTGCATGTGCCGTTTTGAATAGATCTTCATCATATTCATCTCCTGAAATCATCTTTCATATTTAAATGATTGTAATTCCATCTGTCGCTCTTTTTTATTGTTGCCATTACTTTCATCATATTTTTGTCATATAACCGGAATAATCTCGGGATGTTGATATATATTTATATTTTCAATGGTGGCGAATGCAAATGCCATGATATAGACTTGCGTTGAAAAGTTGAAGCAAAAAAAAAAAAATAAACAAAAAGTGCAACAAGGCTTACCACTTCATGTGTTTTAAAGTGTGGTAAACACTGTTTCCAGTGTTTTATTTTTCTCGAATGAGTTTTGAATTGTGTAAGTGTAGCCATAATGCATATTTTATTATCATTTTATGTTAATTCATGCGAACAGGCCAGTGGAAAATTGATAAAACCGGCTCTCTAGAAAATTAACGTCGAGTTACTTGCCAAAGTGCATATTTTATGTGGCGAACACAGCATATTTTTGTTTTCATTCCAATTGTTCATAGAATTGGTTTTCTTGTTTGGAAAATAGACAAAAGCATCGCCACTTGAAAAGTCCCCATTCGGAATGTCGAAAATAGAAAAAGACAACCGAATTCCTTTATTTTAACAGGGAAAAGTGAAAAAAGAGGATCCATAACATTGCCACTTGTTAAATGAAATTAACAACCTCGACTGATGATGACAGTTGACCTGGATGTGTGCTCGATATGCCCAACCGAATAGGAAACGAAGAAGTTTTACATTTTATAAACATTTCATGGGATTTTATTGTTTGGTTTCGGTTTGTTCCGTTTTTGTTTTGGTATGGGTTTTATTTTTGCTTTTGGTTTTATGGTTGCAAAACAGATAGAAACATGAGAGCTTTATAATAGTGGCTTTTTCCAATTAAATTCAACTTTTGACAATATTCTAACACTGCAATGATGAATGGGTGAACCACAAACATTTTCAAGCATCATAACGTTTTCGTTGCGGCAAGAAAAAAAAAACATTGTGTGCATGGAAATAGACCACAATTGCACTGTGCATTTTGCTGTATATACAATTATTTGTAAGCAACGTAATGAGATGAATTCAATTTACAAGCATTGTTATCGACAGAAAAACAACAAATCTCATTTAAAAGTTTTAAAAGCATTCCGTTTTCTCTTTCACTTTCTCCTTGTTTCGCACACTGTTCCTTCTCTTTCTCATTTGTATGAAAAGTCAGGTAAAAGTTTCAATCTAATAGAATGGAGCTTTTGACCCGCTACAAAATGTATAACAGAACACAACCGAATACAGACTGTTGAGACGGTGGGAGCCGCAGGAGCAAGGTTAATTACATCAATATCAAGGAAATGCTCCTTTCATTCCCGGAATTTTTGTTTCATTTGTTTTCAAGAGGTTAATTTAAATGTAATGCGAAAATGGCAATCTGTATTTCGATGGGTGCACAGCTTGTATTTTTTGTCTGGCCACACAGCTTTTGGTATTTTTCGTCGTGTGTTTTTCTCGCTGAACAAAATATAATAGGACACATACGGATGAATGTGAATCTGTTGTAAGCATCCAATATTTTTTTGCAGAAATGTTAATGCTGTCTAATAAAGTGATGTCTGCATTCCACGCAATCTGTCTGCATGCATGTATATAATATTTACAAATTATTATACAGATGAACGCGCGCATTGCAAATTTGGCGTTGCCGCTGCTGCAGCCACCACCACCACCACAATCGTTGATCTGCTGGCAAAAATATATGAGAAAATCTGTTGAATATTACATGTTAATGCGATAAATATATGCATTTATCGCATTAGCAAAGAAGAAGCTCAGTACCACGAATATTTTGCAATATCTGCATGAATAATGGGTGTTTTTGGTGTTTCGGCGTATTTACTGGGATATTGTTTGATATTGGTTGCCTTGCAATGTGAATGATAATATATGGTATTTTATCAGCAAGCATTGCGAAAATATATTATGCAAAAGCTTATATATATCAAAGAATGCTCTTTATACACCCAAATTTTTGAGCCGGAAATATAGTTGATTTCTTCTTTATCAGCCACATTAAGTGATGCACTCTTAATTGAAATGCCACAATGTCAACATCAGTTTTGGTAATTGTAACCGAACTTGTTGTATGCATTACATTTGATAACTGATTATTCAAAGAAAATGTAAACGCATCGTTGGCACATCATTGAAAATGCTGTTTTACACTTGTTTCATGCTTGATGAAATTTCAAGAAACACATGTTATACAACCGCAAAAAATCTATGCATTCATGTTCAGTGAGCAGAATTCTCTATTGTGTCAATTACAAAATGGATACACCAGAGAAGTGAATGAAAATGTGAAAACAAAGCAACAAACGAAATACAGTGGTGTTTTGTTGGTGCCCATTTTCGACTCAATTTTCCTCGTGTAAAATGCAATACTTTGAATTTGTCACTCTTATTACTTTCCAACATCACATAAAATCGCCTGACTTATTTTGCACGGGCATGAAATAGAGTGAAGTGATGAAGAAAAAGTACGCAACAACGGTTACGAGAAAAGTTACTTGGTCAAAATATCGTGTAAATCTTTTAGAAATATAAGGCATTTATATAAAATTGCAACATGTAAAGTAGCAAACCTTTTCAAGTGGAAAATATTCGACTTAAATTCTCTCGGTAGATTCAAGATCATTTCTCTATTTTTAAATTTCCTTCCGGTATTGCTGAAGTATTCAACTTTTATTTCGATCGCTGTCCCGCTCTCCTCCGTCTGATTTGCAAATTTACAGTATTACAGTTTGAAGAGGGCAAAAAAAATTGTACAACGAAGTTTCATGCATTTGAAATTTGTTTCGCAATGATGGAAGAAAGATGATAATTTCAAATAAATGATTTGGCCTAGTTCAACAACGGGTGGGTGCTCATTCGTATTTCTCTCTATATATTTTAAATTATATGTGACAGTTGGATTCAAAAGTACTCAAAAATTTATGCAATTCATCAAAGTTGAGGCGAACTTTTTCAAACTTTTTGCTCTGCATACAAACTAAAATTTCATTAAATTGCTCAGGAATTCCTTTCGGAATGTTGTTTTACATGCGAAAGCTTTTGTTTATATTTCAAGTGAAACGCAATGGGGTTGAATTTGAAAGCATTTTCTCATTCACAATTTGTTTGGACAGTGATATAGAAAATCTTTTGCTTATGAGCAATCTGACGCATCTCCAAAGCAATCACTTCAATGACAAAAGTTTCAACGTTAACGTGTTTACTGTGAAAATTAAAACATAAAACACAAAACAAAATTGCTCTGAATCGAGTAAACAACGTACTATAGAAAAAGTATACATACAGAGATAGAGGAAGAAAAACGGAACCCCATAGTGAATGTCGCATCACTTTCAATTCGAATGACATTCAGTTACAAAGGAGTGAGGCAAAGTAAATAAAACATGATATTGTATGAAAATACACTTGACATCCTGGTCAATTTGATACATTTTTTTAAGTGAGCCAATGAACAGCACAATATATATGTGTTTATTTTATTAAATAAAATATGTTTGCAGCTAAAATGAGTATTTCCATCGAGAAAGTTCTTTACATGCTAAAGGGCTAGATGGAGAAATCGTCTATATTTAATCAGATATTCTTCAACTTATTTCACACATACTCACAAACAAAGGGAGAGAGAGATAGGATCATTCCGAGATAGTGTACCGAATCAATGTTTACCTGTGTGGTGTACATTGAAACTGGCGTGCATTCACATGCGAAAAAACTCCATTCGTAAATTGGATAAGAGAATTAAAGTTAATGCCCCAAAAAGTCTTATGTGTACAGAACGTTGATAACGATATACTCTATTTCATACTTGGTGTCCCAAAATATGTGGTGATTTCGTATGGTAGGTTAGCTTTTATTTCGAAAGGCATCCACTGTCAACAGATGCTTTCCACATTTTGTTTGCGATCACACTCGGATAATTCCAAATAAATATTCATTGAGATATTTGACCCATTTTGCCAATTGTGGCAATCAGAATTTAATCGAGGTGAGATTTAAATGTTGTTAAATCCATTCACCTTTCGAGTTTAACTATATATTCTCTGTACATGAAAACGACGATAGAGAAAAAAAAATCTGTCCCAATTCCAGTTCGGTGTGTCTTGAAATATGCGACCAAAAATTGAAATTTAATTTTATGCAAGTCACATGTCAGGTTCAAACGTGCACCATATTCATTACAAAGAAACTCTAGTTCTCCTCTACTTTCAATGCAAAATTGAATCTTCAGCAACATGATCGTCGAGCTCTGAGGTTTTGTACTTCATGAAAGAAAGTTTTAATTCATTTTAAATGTAAATGATGGCTACAAACACATACACATTTGACAGAAGCAGTATTGTGAAAAATCAAAACTTTTCCACAAGTAAAACAATGCAAAATGATTCGTTGGGTTCCTCAAAAACTTGTTGAAAGTACAAACAAAAAATTGTTATACTATAATATGCAAGTTTGCTACTCGTTATTCCGATTGTGCAACGTGCGTCGGTTTCACGAGAGAGAGATAATCTTATGACAATATTAAAACGCAAAAAAAGGTAAATCACGCAAACAAGTAAAAATATCTCGGGGATAAATAAACCGGTAAAACTTGAAGTGGAATTTTTGTTATTGGAAAAACTTTGTTATTCTACATACGGAAATTAATTCCGCACACGATTCTTTGCATTCATTTAAAAATCAGAGCAACGACACTAAAAGGAATATTGCGTAATTTTTAGACACTCATGTTATATTAGAGATTACATTGTATTTACAGTTTAAACTTAAAAACCGTGTTACTTTCGAGTCGAAAATTTCGTCAAAAATATCCAAAAGATTATTTATAAAATGAGTCGATGTAATTATTTTCATAGAGGTGTACCGTGTTCAAGTGCCAAAAAATCTATTAAGTTTACTGCTAACCTTAAAGTAAAATCTAAATCAAAGTTCCAAATAAGCTTTCATCAAAAGCACACAAATAACCTCATCATCATCATAATAGTCAATTTGAAAATAACTCACCGAAACCATGTCGCTGATGGCGGTTTCAGCCTTTGAACCCAACATAACCGAACCTTTAAAATTTAAAATCATTTATAAATGTTCATTTGATCTTTTTTCATTGATTCCTCATTTAAATTACCCATTGCAATTCCGGCTGCTTCTCCAGTAACGGCATCATCTTGGTACAAATTGAATTTCAATTGTTCGTAAATATCGGAACGATGAGTGCCCATGGCGGCAAGACCCAAACCAAGACAACCGCCATGACGAACATTCTCATTTTGAGCTTCTTTTAACTGAGCCATCAAATACTCGATAATGTTGGCACCATGATTGGCATGGATCAATCCAAGGGCATACAAACCGCCACCTTCACTGTATCCACTGCTTGGTCCGCTCTCTTTTGGCAAATAGCTCTGCATAAGTGCCAGCGATTCATTCTCATGTCCACGATGAATGACACCCAACGATGCAGTAGCAGTCAGTTTAGCCCTGTAAAATGTAAATTTAAGTCAATTAAACAATACGTTGTCAATAATTTCTTAAGCCATTGCTTACCAATTTGTAGCACGAGCCAGCCACTCCAAATTATCGCGTAAAAATTGATCGCTTGTTGTGCCACTGTGCATGAATGCGTTAGCAATAACAGTTGCTGTATGACAGATTGAAACTCGAACGGCTTCTTTTGTTGCACGAAGAATTTGCAAATCGGCATGATTGCTGCGAATCAAAAACTGCAACTGTAAATCGATTGAAATCTCTCCGGCCAAAATTTGAATAAGTTTCTCGATGTTTTCTTGGTGCGTTTTTTCGGATGCACTCAAACTCTCCAAATCTCGTTCGGGTTCAGCAACCGGCTCTTCTACTTTTGTTTCGGTGGTTTCACCTTCTTTTTTCTCCTCCTCCTCTGTTGATTCTTTTTTCTCTTCAACCGGTTCTGTACCTTGTGGTTTATAGGTCGATAAAAGTTTTGATGGAATCGGTGCGGTTGAACGTAATGCTTGCAAAACTTGTCCCAAAAATTGTTGTGTAGCCGATTCATACAAATCAAATGCAATTTGATAGCCCATCAAAACATCTAAATCGTTGCTGGTGGTGAGTTTATCAAGAATTTCGGCGACTGCCAATGGATCTTCCAAGAAAATCAAGCATTGCACCATGTTCACATAATCTGGCACGGCCAATCCACGATACAATTTGACCAAGCACCGCAAGACGGTATTACGGAATGAACGGTTTTGGATGAGACTCATTGTTACTTGGAATGCGTAGGCCAACATTGCGTTGATGTCATCGGACCGAGAAATGGCCGCCTCAAAAATATCCATACGACGGGTTTCCAATGCAATACCAAGAGCTTGACGGTATTGTCCATCGTCTAAACAACGTTGAATCATGCGATTCACAATGGCTTCAAGACGTTGATCGATTGGCTTTGCGTCTTGCGAATCAATGAGTGCCACACGTTGTTGAATATAAAAATCAATACATTTTGCGATGATTGTTTCAACGTATTCGGAACGAGCATTCACATCGAATAAATCACCAGCTCCAAGGGCATAGGTCAATGCATCCTCAAATGATCCCAAGTGATAAAAGACTTTCGATGCAACCAAACCTGCCAAATTGCTATGAGCAAATCCCTTATCCTCATGCAACATTTCACTGCAAATGAAAAGTGTTCATCAAAGTGAACAAAAAAAAAATTGAACAATGTGAACAAAAAAAGGGCAATGTTTTCACATAGCGAAAGATAATGTTCTTCTTCCAATTTATTAAGAAAGAAGAAGAAGCGAACTTACATTTTCTCAATGGATTCGGAGATTTCCGGCCAAAATTCATTGACGATGTTATCAAGTTTACGCAATGCGAAAATCTTCAATTCGGGCATTGGCTCATCCAAAAGGGCAATGATGCCGGCTAGAAAATAAATTCAATACAATTTTGAGTCAATGATCGCAATCCAAAAAATCTAATTTCCACTTAACCTCAACGGTAAAGTGACACAGCAAATTATACATATAAATCGCATTTTCTGTTTCACGATTTAATAAGATAAATTTACCTGCTGAAGTGATATTCATCTTCACCATGTTTCTCGATTTTTTATTTTTTTTACTTTCGAACTCAACAAATTTATACAAAATTCTCAACTTTATGAATTTCAAAAAAGAATCTTTTGTTTCGATTTACTTAGACGAGTTTATTCACTCCGCTTTCAATACAGAACTGATTTGTCATCGAATGAGCAGTGTTTGACATTTGTCTCTGAAATGCAAGCAATGGGTGCGTCTAATGATACTGCTTGAATGAATCTAATCGAATTGGAATATTTTTGTCACCCAAACCAATTTTTGTTTATATTTTATTGATAATTAAAATGAATAAAAAAAAAATAATTTTTATTTGCTCATTTATTTATTTTTCTTTTTCTAGATTACTTAATTAATAAAGTTTTCTTCATTTAATAGACCATTTAAAAAAAATATCGTTATTATTTTTTGTTGCTTGTATTTTTCGACAGCATATTTAAGAATCGCTTGTTTGCCTTATTACTTTTGCCCTGTGAATGAGAAAAAATCAAAAATTATTTTTTGCATTCGAAAACTAAATGAATTTTTTTTTCTCAAAACTAACCTTTCCATGGAATTTCATTTTGATTTCGTTTTTCTGTTCAACAATCGAACCGCCGCCAAACTCCTTGAAATCAACGTTCGAATAGTCAAAATCTGGTTTTTTGCTTTGCATTGAAGATTGTTGTGGTGTTTTGTTTTTATTTTTGTTTTTCTTTTTATTTTTCTTCGGCGTTGTGCTGGCATTGTCTGCATTAGTGCCGCTTTGCTGATCTTGTTGATCTATATTGGTGCGAATTGCATTAAGTTTGGCTTCAATTGGATCATCGGATTGAGTATCAACTCGTCGTTTCTTCGCCGGTGGTTGTGTTGTGTTCTTATCGAAATCCCTCAATGAACCACGGTATCCACTGTCCTCAGCATTTTCAATAGGCTTCTGTGGCTTTGGTGTCTAATGAAGGCAACAATTAAATTTCAAATATGAACTTGTATAAATTGCATTTTCTTTCATGGTTTGTATACTCACATCAATGATACTATCCGGACATAGTTTACGTTTGCGATTTTCTTCGGCTTTTTTCGCCAAATCAGCCAATCGTTCTTCTTCGGCAAATGGCAGCACGGCCAAATAGCGTGCATATGGACTGAAGAATTTTACTTGTGTGCCATTGACTGTTTTCTTTTCGATGCGACTTGACGTATGAAAGGCGCTAACGGATGGTCCATTCAATTTTAGTTTACTGAGCACCGTCTCTGGCAAAACTTTTATCGTATTTTTATTACCAAGCAACGTTGGTAAATCGTCTCGAAACTCTGTATTGCCCGTCAAATCGTGTGGACAATACAAATGACTGTTTACATCTTGATTTTTGCTTAAAATTGTTGATCGATTAATTGCTTGATCATCGAGAACAATCTGAAAATAAATCAAATTAATTTAACAACAAATAAATAAATAATGAATTCCAAATAAATTTTAATCAAAATCATACCTTTGTCAGTGGCTGTTCACGGGCCTGCAAAATGAAACGATGTAAAACGTGTAAATGTTGTCTAACTAATGGCGGAATTGGATTACAGCATGCCAAAATGCCTTGCATTTCTCTCGGTAAATTTTCGGCAATTTGTAACATCATGTGATTTGGAAGAACATATGCATAGCTTTCATCTTCGCTTCGTGCAATTGAATCACGCCACTTGAACAGTTCTTTCAGCGCATAAAATTGGCGATTGTCAAAAATTCGCTTCGATTTTCGATACATGTCCATGTGTGAATCGGGTTTTATTGTTACTTTTATGTACCGTTTCATACATATATCGGTGCTTACTTTGTAAACATTCAACAAAAGATTTGTTTTACCATGTGCCTCGGCAATCAATTCATTTCGAAGCATATCATATATGTATAGCAAATAATGTGTATCTTGTTGTGCATACGATATGAGTTCAGCTGGTAGGGGTCTCATTCTCCAGTCGGCCAATTGAAGTGATTTATCGGCTTCGATTTGGCAATAATGTTTGAGTAAAAAGGCGAGCGACAATCGAGCGAACTTAAGACGCTTCGATGCTTGATGTGTATCAAACATATTCACGACATAAATCGATAGATCACGTTGTAGCCACTCGATATCACTGTCAGCACCATGAAACACTTTAACAATCTTCGGATTGGCCGTCACTTCGTTGAGAATGTGAAGCTCGTCACGCAATGCTAACGTATCAACGATATAATCTTTTGTGCGTGTTGATAACTGCAATAAACATGTAATGCCTTGAAATGTTCGATACGAATGGTGTTCAACATCAATTGCTATTTCTTTAGCCTCTTCCAGTTCTTTTAACATGACATTCAAATCATTCTCTTTATCGACATACATCAATGTGGTTTCGGACAATTCTTTCGGTTTGGTTACACTTCCTTTTGTGAGTTGCCATTCATTTGGCGTGAATTTACTCAGTTCAAATTCATACGGATGCAAGTAACTCTCAATGTTCCCAATATCATCATATTCCGGTAAAATTGCCAACGGTTTCATCGAATGTGGCTTATACTTGAGTTGTGGTATGAATGGTGTATTGGCACTATTATCAACCGGTGTTTTGAAATTAATTTGCGGCCGAATGATATTTCGGGCTGTCAACAATCTAAGAAGAAGAAAGAAAATCATTTATATTCAGTTGAGAATAGTGGATTCAATATTTAGTTTACTTGGCATGAATTCCTTGTGCTGAACCAGGTGTTTTGCGTTCATTCCAACTGCCGCCACTTCCAGCTCCTACGTTTTGTTTTGGCGTTGATGGTGTTGTACTAATTTCGGTTTCAACCAGTATCGGTTCGATATTTTTACGAATTCCAGATATGCTATCCAGGTTTGAATTGATTCGCTCGAGCATTACATCGTTACATTCTTGCAACAGTTCCATTTTTTCGTCATTGTCACGTCTACATACAAACGAGATTCATTAAACAAAAATTACTCCAATTGAAGCACAATTTAGTTACCGTTGTATGTTTCCTTTGATGTGTTGAAGTTTCACCACTTTTGAGATCATCGATAAAATGTGATCTGAATGTCGTTGAACGGCTTTATTGAATGCTGGATACGCTGAATAAAGATTTCGTGATGCATTCGATGGAAATGCATTAGTACATTTCGTTGCTTCAACTATGAGTGCCATTCCATTCTTGGAAAAAATAAAACATACAATTATTATTAGTAACTGATCCGCTATACGATCAAAATAAAAATTCCAAAAAAAACCTGATAAAAATTTCTTACTTTTGTGAATTGTTCGACGGGCACATCTTTGATTTGATGTGTAGAGGTAGTTGCTTCGCTATGACTCGACCCATCACATTTGTCACTGTCTTCAATTTTCGATGAATTTTTTTCTGCCATTTCGATTTTTACTACAAATGCTAATTTTATGTCGAAAATATAATTGAAAATATTAATACAAAATAAATTTCGTAGCACACTTTATTCATGTGCTTTTAGAGTTTGACATGTTTGGTGCGACTGAAATGTCAAATGACAGCATGAGGTTTTTTCATCACACATCACTGACAAAGCATACACACACACACGCACCAATACACGTGAACTGATTTTTCAAGCAGTTTTTTGTGTTACTTTTCAACCAGCGGTTCGGAATGAAACAGCAATTGTTTTATTTTCCTAATATGAATTATACAATTTTATTTTACAACAGGGAACACATTTTTATTTATTCAGCAGGTATTTTTTGTTTGATTATATGTTCATTCGAATGAAAATGAATGAAAAGAATCGAAGCGGCTAAACGGGCTTGTGTATCTTGTTGGCCCAAATCATGAGCCCATTCAACACGTCCCCAGAATTTCAATTGATATTCCTCTTCGAGTCTCGATAATTCGACCGCCTTTTCCACAGATATTCGTTTATCCACACAAGCCAATGTTAAAATAATCGACTTCAATGTGTCGACTGCATAGAGGAATCCATGCATCGTAGCATCATTATAAGAAAGCAAATGTTTGCTTATATTCATTCTGGTTTTTGAACTAATTTTTGGCTGTGTGATGTCACAACTTTTTGCAATATCAGCATCGTAACGTTCATTGAACCATTCAATGATTGGATCCCATTCGGCGCATTGCAATTTATACAAATCTTCAATATCCTAAAAAAAAACATTGCACTTTAAAAATGTCTTAAGGACAGTGAAAAGCAATCAACTAACGGGTGAATGATAAAGAATGGTGTCCGTGGGTATGTAGTTTAACATATAGTTGACAATATCTTGTTTCATCAATTTGTTCGGATTGTCTGCGGCAGTATTGCATAATGTGGTCTGTATTAAAGACATTTAAATAGATTAGACATTTTAATTTGTTTTTTGAGTTGCGAGAATATGGCAAATTTCCCACCAAATGCATTTTCGAACGATCGATAACCTCCTTTTGAGAATCCCATTCAGCAGCAACTGAAAATTTACATACAATGTTCGCACAATGTTCGCACAATTTTAAAAATGAATTAAAGTAAACATACTTGCAATAGCCAAAGGTTCATTCGTAACTTGAAATACGCTGCCACTTGGTGTCTTCAGTTTTTTATTATCCAATGTGATTTCATATTTACCATCACAGCTGAGAACGCCAGCGTTTTTATAAAATCTCTTCGGAGCCGAGACTAAATAACAGAGAGAGATAAATTTCAAATCAGAGTCCCTTGGAAAGAACAATTCAAATTAAAGTTTAATTTAAGACATACCATAGAATCGTTGCGTTGACCGGAGTGCTAATTGTATTGGAGCGCTCAATGCCCTTCTTGTAGAATTCAATGCGAATTGAAACATTTTGTTTTGAAACAGAATAAATCAATGATGAAAAAACTCGATGAGTTCATTCGCATTGAGGTCCAAACTCAAAACAATAAACCTAACCTCAATAGAAGAACATCATTCGTTCACTTGACAGCCTCACAGTGGATGAGTGAGTTTAGTAACAATTCATTTAAAGCAGTTGAAATACAATCAAAACAATGGAGTTTTTTGTTGATTTTCGGCGAAATAAATAACAATAAATGTTTTTTAAACAATATTATCGCATTTAGAGATGGAATAAAGTATTTTTCTATATAAATTTCAAGATTTCACCATCATCTGAAATTTATTGATTAAATTGGCGGTATTCGAGATGTCGCCACATGTATATTGTGTGTAACATGGCGTCCGCCTAATGCTTCTATCAATAACAAACGAAAACTTGTATTGAGTCGTTGTTGTTGTTTCACCGTGTATTCGACAAATTTTATGTATTTTTTCGTTCGCTCTCTCGTTTAACGAGCCATTTTTGTAATTGGCATCTAAGTTTTTAGCGCCACATTTTTAACGGAGTACAATTCAACGTTGATCAAAGTTAAAAAGCGATAAAATTTGTGTCAAACAAAGTAGAAAAGTGTATTTTACCAAAATGAGCGTTGAAACCGAAGTGATGGATATCCAGAAAAAATTGGAGAAAATGAGTTCGCCAGATGGATCAGGGCAGGGACAAGCATTGGATTTATTGAAAGTACTACAAAAATTGGACATCGATTTAAATATTTTGACCACAACACGGATTGGTATGACAGTGAATGATTTACGAAAATGCAGCAAGGACGATGAGGTGATTGCATTGGCCAAAACATTGATAAAAAATTGGAAAAAATGTTTAACATTAGCATCGACCAAAGAATCATCAACGTCGTCATCAAACAATACACCAAAATCAAGTTCAAAATCAACAAACGGTTCGAGCAAAAAACCCGAAGCAAAAAAGGATGAACGTGAAAAGGATCGCGGTGGTAGTGGCACTGGCGGTGGAAGCACTTCAACGATAAAACAAACAAGCTTCCCAGCAGCATCAAGCACCATGACAGATGCGGTCCGGTTGAAATGTCGAGAAATGCTGGCCAATGCAATTAAAGTAGATGGACCGACTCCGGAAGGATGTCCGACTGCCGAAGAATTGGCCGAAGAGCTTGAGGATTGTATCTACGCAGAGTTCAATAACACAGAGTCGAGGTACAAAAATCGAGTTCGGTCGCGCATGGCAAATTTAAAAGATGTAAAAAATCCAGCACTTCGAACCAATTTCATAAATGGCGCGTTGACAGCACAAAAACTTGCCAAAATGACACCGGAAGAAATGGCAAGTGATGAAATGAGAAAGATACGAGAAAAATTCGTTAAGGAAGCCATCAATGATGCCCAACTGGCCACGGTGCAGGGAACGAAAACAGATCTACTCAAGTGTGGGAAATGCAAGAAACGAAATTGTACCTACAATCAAATTCAGACGAGAAGTGCTGATGAACCGATGACAACGTTCGTTATGTGTAATGAGTGCGGAAATCGTTGGAAATTCTGCTAGACAGAAGCAACGATACGGATTATGAGAAAAACAAGGAGAGAGCAACTAGCGGCCACAATACATTCATCATAATAGACATAAATATTCCTTCTGTAGTACATATGGAATTAACTTCATCATTCTTTATTATTTCATTTAGCATATACTCTAATTTTTTGAATTGTCTTAAGTCACAATAATCGATATTCTAGAGCATGTTCTAGAGGAAATGAACATTTCAAACAATTTAAAAGAAGCAACACTTTCTTTAGTAAAAATGAAAATGCTAAATCTATGAGTTGATGTTGTTTAACAATAACGAAATATCGTACAATTTTTTTTTAACCAATCTGCATTTAAAGAGGTTGACATACATTTTAAGTTAATATTTGTGTATTAGATTATTCGATTTAAGAAGAGATAACATTAACAAAAAAATGCAGATATTAATACAGAAAATATGAAATAAAATATTTCCATGGCATTTATTTATATGTTTCAAACATAAATTACTATGTTTATATCAAAACATTCGAATAAAATAAAAATAAAAGCATGACCATTAAAATTCGGCGTCAAATTCAATAAAAAGAAATACAGATTATGTGCAGATTAAACCATCGATTGATTTGTTTTATTTTATTTATGTTAACTTCCTTCTTGCAACTGAATGACTACATTTAAATTTTTATAAGTAAAAAAACCTTCAGAATTATAAATAGCCAAGAAATGGCTATGATAATATACAATCAATAAAATCATAATGTTTAAATGAAATGTTCACCGATGAAAAGAACCAAGCGATTTTCGATGTACGAATGATCAGAAGAATTCAACTAGAACTCCTTGTTTTCCTAGTTGTAGTTTTTGTTGTTGACGTCGATGGTGTGACCACGAGAGATGTATGCACAAAAGAAACTGTGCCCGTATTCGATTGTGCGGTAGGTGATGAATTGATGGATGATACTGCGGCAATTGAAGAGGTTGCAATCGGTGAACTGGCAATCGGTGAACTTGTAATCGGCGAACTTGCAATCGGCGAACTTGCAATCGGCGAACTTGCAATTGGTAAAGTGACAATTGGTGAAGTAGCGACTGATGAAATTGTAACCGGTGAGCTTGTAATTGTTGAAATTGGCGGCGGACTTGAAATGGGCTTAACACCTGGAATCACATTCATCACTTTCTTTACGGTAATATTTCGATTGAGCACATTTGCCTTAATGACGGCAGGATGCGTTTTGACATTTCCACCCATTGGTGATTTAATAACAATATTGTTCGCTCCGGACACTGCCTTGTTTAGTATCAACGGTTTGACAATGTTACCGGTGACGTTTGACGGATTTTTCACCAATTTCAATGTGGATAAATTGATTTTATTGCCCGGTAGCTTTGTGATTTGATTGCCTTGCAATGTAATTGATGTTGATTGCGTTGATGTTCCCATTGAAGTTGGAACTAGTTTGAGGGTTTGTAGTCCTTTGACACCAATTGGCATTGATTGAGACCCGACGATTTGTTGTTTTAGACCACGATTGATGAAAATCACTTTATTGGTCGATGGAGCTGTGGCAACAGTTGATTGTAGCGTTGGTTTTGATACTTTAGCTGTCGTTATAACCAGTGGCCTATTTGGTATGACAGATTTACCGTCAGCGGTCGTAATGAAAATATTTTGTGGCGATGACATCGATGCCGTTCGATCAGTCGATGTGTTCAATAAAATGTTTGACGATGAACCACTAGATGTGTTGAGAATTTGTGCGGTTTGATCAATTACCGGCGTATCATTATTGTCTGCAAATAGAATTGGTAAATCAAGAATTCCGGATAAATCGCCCGACGAAGATGCGGATGTTTCAAGGACATTTGCATTTATTGGAATTGATACGTGTGAAGTGGGAAGGTTTGTTTGTAATGCTTGCGATTGACCGGACACTTGAATGATTTGAGCAGATGGATTTGGTTTTGCATTGTGGGCTGGTACAATTATTTGTTGACTTTTTATAATAATTTTTTTATTTGACGGCAATGGATTGATGGACATTTGGGGCGATGTGACTGCTGACGTTATGTATGTGCCAGCTGAAGATGTAACAATTTGATTTTGTGGCTGCTTTTCAATGCCCTTACGAATAAAGAAATTCTTGACATTCGGTGACTGAACACGGCCTGATGTGGTTGTCGGCGGTTTCACCTGAACAAATTGGCCGACCGGTTGTATGGTCGGTTGAATGACCTTTGGTGGTGTAGATGGCGTAATTGTAGATACGGTGGATGTGGGCAATACAACACTTGCTAAAGAAATTTTAACGTCCGTACTTTGGCTGTTTTCACTCGTTGTCACCTCCTGAGTGTTGCTAACATTCAAATTAATACCATTGTCGAGTATAGGTGAAGCAATCGCGTTAGGAGCGGTAGCAATAGTTTTATTTGTTGATGGTTCACTACTCGTGGCAACGGTTACAACTTCATTGTTCAATATCGTAGGCACTTCATTTGTAGGAACAATATTTTGAACGTTCATCTTAAGGTTTTCATTGCTTTGTTTCAAAAGAGCCTGCGATGATTTTGGTTTTTCTGATGGGATTTCATTTGCTCGAATCAAACGAGGACGGCCCACTAAAGGAATAAAAAAAAACAGTCGTTTAAAACGAATGCGATAAAATTACGAGGAAAATTGTTGATGGTTTTGATGGTCAATTGCTTACCCTTACGCGGTGGACCTTTGTCAGCCTTATTGTTGATTTTGTGTTTACGTTTCTTTGTAGAATCATGCTTTTTCGTCGACGACGTTCCAATCGATCGTTTAAGCAAATGATTTATAATCTTACGTGGACCGGGTGGATTTATGATGCACGTTGACACAAAATCTTGAATTTCATCCTAAAATATACAGTTGCCAGTATTAAAATAAATATCACAGACCGATTAAATAATAATCGTTGTTTTTAAATGTTGAAATATGCTTACGGCAATCATATTGTCGACCATCGATTGAGTAACGCCTTCCAAATGCCGATTAAACTTATTGATCCGAAGCGCATCGTCTGCTGATCCAACAACAACTAACGATGTTTGAGCTGACATTTTTTCACGCAATGACTCGATCTCCTCTTGACTAAAAGAAAATTACATAATTTTTAAAAAAAGTTTTGACTGAGCACAGACTCTATCTATCGCACACTTACCTCGACCTCGCCGAATTTTCACCCAAAATGAATAGAACAGGCGTTGTAATCTCAAGAATTTTATCGTCTGGTGCTCCACGTTGACCTTTCACCGTATTATAGGCAAAACCCATGCATACAATCGACGATACATTTTCAACGAGAGCGACTTGCAATGCAATCGCAGCGCCGGTATTAATGCCAACCAAGATGATGTGGCGATTCGGCATTTCGTTGCGTAAATCTTGAATTTTTGAACGTGTTATTGCTATTAATTGTTCGGTAATACTCTCTAAAGACTGTGATGGCCGTACTGGGTGTTGAATTGGTGCCGTGCTTGCCATTGTTCCCAAAAGTGAAAACCAACGTTTCATTCGTGGTGATGGTTGTTGTGTGGTGCTGTTTAATGTTGCCGGAATTATGACAATAATCGGTGATTGGCCGGGTAATTTTCGTGATTTTGTCGGTACATTTGCGCCCCAAGGTCGTTTCGTAATCGCTTGTAAATAGTCTTGATTGAATGATGCCGGTCGACCGGCTAACATTTTATCCACAAGTGTCGGCACTTTCACTCTTAACGATTGCAAAATATCCAAATATGATGCCATATAAGTTGGCGGTAGGTAGGTAAACATAATTAAATTCAGCCATTGTGTTAAATCTGTATTCCAATGAACGGATGCAAGTACCAAACGCATTCGTGCCACTGATTTGTCTATGCTGCATCGCCGAATAATGCCTTCATTTGGTCGTCCGCTCACCGCCAATCTTGACAATTGATCATAATCCAGAATACTTGAGACTTGACGATACAATTGTAACTGTTGCTTTGACCATCCAATTCTAATTAATTCAAAAATTTATCCATTGAAATTAGTTAACACTAAAAATTGAAGATAAAAAAAAATCGCAATTCACTCACTTGTTCACTTTTAAATCCCAATCGTCGTCGTCAGCATTGGTATTTTTCACATTTTTTGTTAGTCGTTCGGTTTCTTCCATTGCCATTTTTGCAATGTTATCGTTGATAGCCGGCGGGAGTTGATCAAAATACGGATCCGATTGATGATTTTCCATTTTCTAAAAGAAGACATTTTACAGGTGTTTTTACGATTTACTCGTATTAAGTAGGCGAAATGTAATTTTCTTACTGCTAAAATATCATCGTTGGTTGTGTGTTGGTAGCATGATGGGCATTGTGGTGGACGTGGAATAAGAATTGATCGTGTAGCCATTACTTCAACGTTTCCTTTTGGGTGTACGTCTTTTGAATAACTATGTTCCATATTGAATTTTACTTTTCGATTCTTTCTTTCCAATTTACAATTTATAACCTTTTGAATTCATATATTGAAATAACTAATGACAAACTCAACGCTATTATACACTCTGCACTGTATTAAAATAAAATCACAATTAAAAATGGAAGTGCGCCTTTTAAAATATGCACAAACAATTCTGCTTAGCTAGGTGATTTTCACTCACTCTCTCTCTCTCTTTCACTCTTTCTACACAGCACTTGTATTAGCGCGTAATCTTATTCACTTTGGCTCAAAATATACAACATTTGTCGATTCACGATTTTTTTATTTTCATTTCACAATTTTAAAATGTTTGATCAACAATATTGTGTTTCTCATGCGAAATTCTAATATGAGATCCACTTTTACAGCTTAAAATCAATTATTTCGTACGATAATTGGTTGTTTACGAGTTTATTTCTCCATTTTAGTCTTTTTTTTTCTTCTCCGCAACATATATCTTTGTTACGCTTCGTAGAAATGAAGCGGTGACGACACAATGAACTAGAACGAATGATAGAGCGAGAGAAAGAGAGAGAGAAAGAAACAGAGAAGAGGAAAATAACAAATACGAACGAAGCAAAAAACACATTGAATGAACGCTTACTCATGGCACATTGAACGCACTCACTTTTGAACTGTCAACCGCTGGATTTAATTTGTTTATCACTGAAAAACCACATCAGTGATTATTTTCGTAAAAATAAATTGTTGTTGGATTATTTTATCGCTTTCTTCATCTAGTAAACATCAACTGATGTGAAAAAGTGAAATTATCTACACATTCGACAAGTACTTCAAGGTAAAATATCTTTTTTGATGCATTATTTTCTATATTTGATCAGTCTATTATTTTCATTTATTTATTTGACATCAATAAATTGCTTAATTCCATGATAAGATTTTCTTACGAGCTGCTTTTTTTCGTTTATAAATTATGAGGTTCATTCAATCGACAATCAGAAAGATGGCAACTGTTGATTTGACCTGTAAGTAAATCTAGATTGTTATTGTTATTGTTACTGTACAAATCGATAACCTCACTATTACTTTGTTTGTGCAGCACTTCGACTAAAATATCGTAGTGAAAAAGACAAATTTTTGGAAGAAAATATTTCTGTGAAAGAACCATTCCACTTGTTTAAATCATGGCTGGCCGAAGCATGTGAAACGCCTGAAATTCTCGAACCAAACGCATTTTGCTTGTCAACAGTTTCGAAGTAAGTTTGTTTGCTTGTCAACAGTTTCAATCAATCCATTTACATTGTCTTTGGTGCACTAACTACTTATTATATGTCATTTTTCAGAGATGGTCTTCCATCTGCGCGATTCGTTTTGATGAAAGGTGTCGAGGCCGATGGCATAACATTTTTCACAAATTATGGAAGTCGCAAAGCTCAAGAAATTGTATGTAACGATATTTCTTTGTTAATTTTGAATCATTGACTTTGACAAAGTACCAAATGTTTTTTTAATCCCAAATTTGAATGCTTTATATGTAGGAATCAAATAAAAATGTTGCGGCTACATTTTATTGGTTGCCATTGAGACGGCAAGTGCGTATCGAGGGCATTGCATCAAAGGTGTCTCGAGAAGTGTCTGAAGAATACTTTCATCAACGCCCACGAGCTAGTCAAGTAAATTATTTTATTTAATTTTTATTTTAAACACTATTAAATAAACAAATTTCTGTCCATTTTTAGATTGGTGCCGCGGCCAGGTATAAACTATCATCCATTTCTTTGTCTGATTAGTTTTAAAAATTCTAATTTATGATCTAAAAATCATGTTTTCCAATTAGAATTAATCGCTAATTGCCTTTTATTTGTTCAAACAGCCCACAAAGTCAACCGATTCCAAGCAGAGATTATTTAGATAAAATTGAGAGTGAACTTAAAGAGAAACTCGGGCCAGACGGTGTTGTTCCATTGCCAAATTGGTACTTATAATAAATTTCGATTCTTCAACGAAATCAAAAATGCTTCATTGAAATTGTTGAATTTTTCATATTAATAGGGGCGGATACATTATTCGGCCCAACTTATTTGAATTCTGGCAAGGACAAACAAATCGTTTACACGATAGAATCATATTTCGATTGCCAAAACCAGACGATGATAAACATCTTGTTCATAATGGGGAAAATGGTTGGGTTTATGAAAGACAAGCACCATAAAATGCCAGCCGATGTTCTTGCAGTACAAAACATCACTAAAACAAATGTCTTTCATTGAAAATTTCAAGAATTTGTTTTTTTGTTTGTTAAATTATGATTGTTATCATTAAAATAAAACTCTTTTATGATGAAAACCAATTGTTTTTTTTTAACAAAAAAGAAGAAGGTTTCAGAATCATCCAAATAAATGTGATATTGTGGCGTGAAAACGGAGATAATTTCTACATTTAAAGAAAAACCAAAGCGAAATCGAAACTCCGACACGTGTCATTATTTGTAAAAATTTATTTAATTTTATCTTATTACTTCGTTTCATCTTACTGAAAAAGAGTAGTATATATTCGAATGCATTAATTTTATTTATGGCAAAGACGAACCTATCAATTATCAGTCCGAATCATATTTGAGCCGATCCACTCACACCAGAAAAAAATCATTCACAATAAAAACAGGCTAACGGAAAATTCGGAGAAATTCAGTTCATTTTGTAGTTTGTTTTTGTGTACAAAATAAATGTGCTCCAATTTATCAGTATCGGTAATTTGCCTTTAAATTTGCCGCATCAATAGAAATGTATGATATTTGAAAGGGATAAAAAAAAGACACCGATGAAATAAGGTCCATATGTAAATGGACTAATCTAAATACAAAGCTTATCGCAAATCACTCCGTCAGATGGATTGAGAACAAAAACAAATGTGAACAATTTTTAGTTCTCTACACGTGTACAACGGATGTGAAACAAGGAGTAATGACGATTGTATGCATTCTCTTATGTTGATCCTATGTTCCAATAAACATTTATCCTGTGTTTGGTTTTGACTGGATTTATGCATATTTTCCATCTATTGAATTAATTTTATGTTGAAAAATACGTAACATCGATGCAAGAATAAATTGTACATTCGATTCGGATTCATAGCGTGTACCGTGTATACAATGTAAAATGGAAAATGTTTACGCAAAAACGATTGCGTGCGATGCGAACGTAGTTGATTGAATACTGTACGAGTAATGCCTGAAATATGCCGCCCGAAAGAAAATTCTCGAGCAAGACATACTGTCAGAGCGATTGATATTTATTGTATCGTTTTATGCTTGCGTATCGCCGTCATTTCGTATTCTGTTTGCGACTCAATTCGTTCAATGTTCTTGACTTCGGCTGAAAGCAATTGCATAAAAGCATTCACGTGTTTGGATCGCGTGAACGTCAATGTAGAAACAAACAGAGAAAATTCGACAGAAATAGTGAAAATATCAGCGTTGCGTCGTGAAGCCGCTATGTTTTTAGGTATGCGAAAACAAAAAAAAAACACAGACATGTTTCTTTGTGGATAAAGAAAATTTTCAGCAATCGTTCTGTGCATGTCTTCTTCATACCAGTACACAGCGTGTCACATGTATATGTGTGTGTGTGCTGTACTACATACCAAATGTTTCGAATGGTGGTGGTGTGTGTATTACACACTGTGTAAGTTGTCGAATATACGGTTTGCGTATTTCATTTAGTTTTTCGGGAAAGAAAATTTCGGGGTGGAACAAGGAGGGAAAATCGGATGAAAGCGTGAATAGGAACGAGATATCTTTAAACGAGTGAAGTGTATGCGTGTGTATGGTGGACGTTGATCGCATCGTCGTGCCGTCGACGGCAAGCATGAAAAATTCATTTCTGAAACTGTGGTCTCCTCAACTTGTTATTTTCATATGTACGTCAGTGTGTAATGTGTACTGAAAACGGAATAACGGCGAACAAACATGGCGACGACGATTATTCAGACGAATTTATTCAAACAATTTCAACAGCAAAGACTAAGACTGTAGAAATTACAGTAATACAGCCTTCATTTATTGTTTCGTTTGTTTCATTCGTTCGTTTTATTTTTGAATGATAATTCAATGCACGCACACGCACACAAAGAGAGAGAGAAAGAAAAGCATTCACACAAAACTAAATATGATGCTAAATCAAAGCGCTATATGAAAAATAAAAAGTCACATCAACTTAATTAATCTTATAAAGTGTAGTTATAAAGTGTTGTAAATTTGCTTTTTGTGTAGTTGAGTTCTGAAGCGTTTTTTACAAGTGCCGAACAACAACTTTTTCAAGTGCCACAGAGTGAGTGTGAGAGAGTCGGAGATTAAAAAAAAGGCAACGTGTGAAACGGTTGAAAGCTTCACATTTTACAAGTGTATTATGTTCTCACTATTCGCGCATTTATTTACATTTTACACACAATTGTGATTTCCAAGAAACTCAAAACTAATTCATCCGCACATTTTTCTATCGATTTTAATTAGTAAACTAAACGAGTGTCACTCCGTTAGGATATTTTGTGTTCGAACGATTTTCACGCTAAATTAAAAACATTTTTCTCGTGATAGAAACTCTAATTAAAAGTGGCTATAAAAGCTATAATAATAATCATCAAATAAATTACTCTCTATATTTGTGTGCTCTTGCGTCTTTATTGCTCAGCAAACCCATTTGTCTCATATTTAACGTTTTTTTCATAAATAAATAGTTTATTAATAAATTCGTTATGAAATTGGTAATACTTTTCTTTGGTTCTAACGATTAGGTAAAGGTTTTTTTTTTCTTGAATAAAAAAGTAAAAGAAATCATCGAATAAAATCAAACCCAAATCAAAATTCACCATATGCCTAATAATTTAATTTCGTCGATTGAATCGTGGAAAAGAAAAGAAAAAAAATCGACCACAAAATCAACAAGAACATAATCGAATTCTCCGTATTTGAGTAGTTAATGGATATACGAAATTGATTTAGCTACGGGGCTGCATAATCTCAAAAATCCGAATGTATGAACAGTTCACTGAATATGTATGCAAAAAAAATATTTCACAGAACGTATACGCCAAACAAGTAATATGGAAATTTCATTAATGCATCAATATCAAAATGTATAATAAACTTTTACAAAAGTTCCCGAAACATCAGTGGGGAGAAGAAAACAGAAGAGAATAGAATGCTCATACGAAAGAAAAACCATGAATGATTTCCATTAGCTTCAATTCAATCGAAGAACGATCTATTCAACAACGAACATTTTTGGAATAACACAAAACGGAAATTGTCTTCTATTTTATTGCAACCATCCAAAGAGTTTTTGTTGCAAAATCAACAAACCAAACAATAACTAATCAGATTGCTGAATCTCTATCCAATTTAAATTGGATCCGGAATGTATACACAAAATTGAAATGCAAGAACGGATGGAATACTAACGCAAAATTGACTTGAAGGAGTTTTCATTTGATTGAGATGACACACACATACAATCATATTTTGTCGGATTCATTGTTAAATCGCATACAATTATACTGCTACCATGAATATGCAATCGAGCATAAATAATAATCCCCGAGCACCGCCAATGAAAGAACGGCTCCGAGAAGATACGAAGAAGCTTTTAATTTAATTTGAAATACCACTGTTTTGACAAACGAATTTCGAATGCATATTTGTTTTTAGTTTAAAGATCATTCAATGACAACAGCGAAAAAAAAGTTGTCTTCGTGTCATCTTCATCGAATCGAGAGTGACTCATAGCGATTGTCTTATCAATTTTAAAATTGGATGTGTTCATATATAAATAAAAGTGTTGCTCTTCATTTCAATGGATATGCTTGACATTTACCAGCACTTTGTCAAAGTTAAACTTCGCCAAAGGCATATTATTTAATAACTTTATTTTATCATTCGCTTCGCTGCTTGATGAACATAATACCGACAAAATATTTCACTGGATGTTATATACATTAAAACACAATATCCTTGACATGAAACTATTTAGAGTGTAATTGAAAATAAAACATAATAATCATTACATATAACGAATTGAGTTCGGTTTCAAAGGTCACAAAAATATGACTGAATTTTGTGGTTTATATTTTATCGAACTGTGTAACCGAAAGGCATTAGCACGCAATCGAATAATAATAATACATAATCGTGTACATCAACTGGATGATAAACATATGAATTAGTGTGTGAGTGAAGCGCGAACAAGAAGAACATTGCCATAGACTAAAATATTGGAATTAGTTTCATATTTCAATCAGAAAATAAACAATAATCAAATTTTCATAGCCGGTGAACGATTAGTGTTTTTATGTTTCATTTTATTCTTAAACAACACTAAGCAAATGAGTGTGAATATCGCTCTATATCTCTCTCTATCTCGGAATTTATACATTTTGGGTCAATTGTTGGTGTTACGCGCTTCATACCCGGTTTCGATATTATTCGATAAAATTGTACAAATTATGTATAAGGCAAACGAATTAATCCTTGTATATTGCATTACGTGTAGAATAGCAACGATATATAATTGAATTTATGAGGCCATTCGAATGCTTTGTGAGAGTGCAAATTTCTTTCGAATTGTTTTAGCTAGGGAGCTTAGCTAGATGATTACCGAATATGTAGCAAGAAAAGGACATACAAGATTTATGAAGTGCATGTATTAGCCAAAAATAAAACCACCGTCGAGATATGTTGGCCAAGTAAAAGGAGTGATCAAATTTGTGTGAAGCAATTCGAAAGACGAAGACGAAAATAGAAGAAAGAACCACAGAATACAATATAATAAAGAAAAGTGATAGAAGAAAAGAATTGAATTAACGAAATAAATTTATACGTAGATACTAAAAAATATAATGGCCAGTAAATCACCATTATCAATACCATCAATTGGCTTGTCGTCATCGCGAACACCATCACCATTACCGAGAGATGTAACACAGGCGATAATTGCTGCTGCAACCGTTGACGAGTCGTCCGAAAGCGAAAATGAAACAGAACCGGCGCGAATTTTTCAGCGTCGTGTATCAACTAGCAAAACTTTAAACGGATCGGTAAGTTCATATTTATTTTTATTTTAAAATTAAAACCTTTTTTTGCGCTCCGGAATTATTAGCTAATAGCAATAAGCACGTTTGGTCGAACATTTTTGAATAAATTCGCTTCTAAATTATTTGCGATGATGCGATGCGACCGTATGTGAAATATATGACTTTTCGTCTCATGTCATTGCCCATAAAATGCCACAGAACATTAAATGAACGAGAATAAGACAAGAAAATAGATGCGTGCTTTTTAGGACATGTATAATGCACAAGTCGTGTCAACATCTCTTTTGAATCATATTATTCAACAGGTTTTTATGGTTTCAGCTTAAATTCTTATGGATTGTATGTGTGCCATGTATGTATGTGGCCTCAATTTGGCTAAATTTACCAGTTTTCCATTTCGTTTTAGTGGCAACTCACGCATTTTATTACTATTAAAGTCATAATAATGTTTCGGATCTATCTGCAATTATTTGGATGATTTTTTGCTGTCGTTCGTTGTCATCGTCTTTACTGTGTCATTAAAATGTAAATTACGGGTATATTAAAGTCACACATTCCGCATTTTGTTCACTTATTAGCAATTACATCTTGAGAAATGACAACTCAATGGCGTTCTTGACAACAGCCGGATGACTCAAACCACCAACTCTAAATACTCGTCAAATTTCAAAAAGGTAAATATTTGCACTTGGTTTGGCAGAGCAAAAACATCTCAAAACTTTATCTGCAAAGTTTTAATGAACATTGCTATGCAGATGTGTCCTATGAACAATGTGTCCTAAACACAACTATATATAACAAAAATATATTCACCGAGTGAAAAAACATGCCTTAACCTCATTTTTTTTCCCGGAATAGTTTCGGCACCGAAACAAAAAGAAAAATCATGATGATGGTACACGTTTAACGATGTTACACGCAAATTATTTATCCGGAAAATAGAATTTGATCCATTCACCATCATCAGATGGAATCAAGAAATGTTCACTATGCAAATTGAATGACTTACACTGAATTGTGTTTATAAAATGCTGTGTTTACGCTCTATGACAAGACTAATATTACATAAGCAAATAGAATGGTAATTTAGTACGGTTTAAATATGAACCATGACTCCAAATCATGTATATGAGCAAGGTGTAGATTTCAAGTTTTGAATTTCAATGGAAAAAGAATGAAAAGGGAGAAGAAAAAAACAACTCCTCCATTTCCAACTGTGATAAGTTTCAATCAATAAAAGCGAAACGAAGGTGTGCCTTTTCGTTTGAGCCACGTTTCGTTGTTAGAAATCATCGTCGGGCTTTTTTATGCAGTACGAATATTAAATAATAAAGTCTAACAAAAGAGCGTCGCTACGTGTCAGGTTTCATGTTTACGACGATTGAATGAACAAAAAAAACGCACAGCTTTTATCCAGTCATTCTTTGTTGACAGACTTGGATTTTTCTGCTGTTGCTGCTGCCTTTAATTAAAACGAAACACGAAAGTGGTGCGCGTGTGCTCTCATTTCGTTCCTTTTTAGTGGTGGTATTAGTTCATTACATTAGTGGCAGAATAAAAAAATCGCACGTTGCATGTGGTTGGTGTGTTGTTCCACATAAGATGACGTTGAGAAATTGATTTTATGTGTGTTATCGTTGTCGTATCGTAATTTTGCACGTTTCAACTTTCGATTTACTATGTTCCGACGCGCGGTTAGAGTATGTGATGAGTTACTGACAATTCAATTTAGAAAAAATAGACACGTCGTCGTCCTGTTGCCCTAAATTCCAGCCGCTGAAAGTATTTGCAAATATATTTTTGAATTACCGATAAAGTTCTATTCCCTAGGGGCTTAATTCAAAATTTTCAACGACTGAATTCTATAATAATATCTAAATTAACTGAATTTTTCAGCAAACAAATGAATTCCGGTGAATTCTACGGCAATTTCATTCAAATATGTGAGATAGTGGTGAATAGTTTCTGCTGGCAATTACTGCAATATTTATATTTTGTGTAACGAAAATGCAAATGTTTTTTATATTTTTTTAATAGAAATTAATTTTATTTTCAATTTGAGCGATTTTCTATCGAAAACAATCGGAAATATTGAAAAAATAATAAATTAAAAAATATTGCGGTTATCATAACCTCACTTTATTATTTTGACACATTTCATTCTATTCACACGAATTCACCGAACTTATCAATAACCACTCGATTCAAAAGTGTGAATTTACGTGAATTCCTGTGAATTTTTTTGCCCTATTAAGCCCCTAGTCTATTCCTCACAGCAAGCATTTTCATTTTGTTTGCAACGTTTTTCATCGGCTATAATTTATGTACATTTATCGCAGTGTAGTTTTTCATCGATTCACTGGCATACTGGAAAAGAAATCAGATTGAGCATTGCACAACCATTGAAAGAAAAATGAGATAACAAGGAAAAACATCAAGCGGAAAATTGATAATAAATTCATAAATAAATCAAGAATGATGAAACATTGTCGCTCCAATTTCATGTCTGTCTTGTCTTCGGACTTCCGTTTGTTCTTCGACTTCTTCTTTCACCTTTTTTCTCGCCATTTCAGCCATTTCATCATACAAAAACATTTCGAATTTTAATATGTTTCTCTCTCTCTCTGGCTCTATTTCTTCCGCTCTCAATCGCAAGAATGTTTTATAAATATTCGCACGCTATTTTACACGTTAAAATTGAAAGATAAAAACAACGGGATTTGTGTTATGCAATATTTAATGTATGTATTCGCATTTTGCACCCAGGGATCATAATGGATCCATATAATTTTCTTTGTCTTCATCTTTTGCACCATTTTTCCATGATTTTTTCGTTCTTGTTCTTTTGTAGTAGATATAAAAAGAAAGTTATGATGGTATTTTATGCCCAAGGCGAAATAAAATAAAACAGTGACATTGGAAACCAGTAAATAAAGAAAATTTATTCTGTCTCAAATCTTGCTAGATCATTTTTTTCGTTTCCATTACCATTATTTAGCGCGCACATTAAAAACGTACACTCTCTTCATATGCTGCGACAGCATACCCTCTGTCCATTTCAGGTAATGTTTTTTTGTCGTACGCCAACTTTTGTTTTTCATAAGATGATCGATTTCATTTTTCGTGCTCCTTTTTTCGGGTTGTGTTTCTATATATTTTTGTCGCAGCGCGGCACACCGAAACTTTTCGGATTTTATTGCATAACAGAGATTACCAAAGATTAATGGCAGGAATTTGACAGCAATTTGTTTGACCGATGTTCAGCTGTAACAGTCGCATCATTATTTTTTATACTGTCAAAAATACTTTATCATTTTTGCCACGTTTCATTTTTGGGCATTACATCAGTGGCCGTAAATGTGTGCAAATGTTTTGTATGATTGATGGCAAACGGAAAATAAGACCTTTTTTCTCTCTAAATGATTCGAATTTCAAATATTCATTTTCCAATTTGATCAAAATCAGTGCGCATAGCATGAAAAAAGGAAAACCGAAGAAATCCTTCACGTAAACATCAAACAGCTTCCTGCTTTCCTTTCAGAGCAAATGTATTAAATGTGGATTAGCTAAAGTGTTTTATTTTATTTTTTTGCGGTTCTTCAAGCAGATGCCTTAAATCGATTTGGATCATCTCAGATTTTAGCTTTTCAAAGGCATGCTCCTTGTTCTTTCTTTCTCTTTTCGTGAGTACATTCATGTGTTAACTCTGAGAGTTTCTCAGTTGAAACCACAAAAACTTGAGAACCTTTTCATCATCTTTTCTCTCGGCTTACCATTGGAATGACTATTCAAGATAAAAAGCCATTCTACATCTATGCGAAAACAAAATTGGTCTCTTTAATGTTGTTGGTGGTGGTGGTTTTGTTGTGACACCAAAACTTTACTCTAAGTCCCAAAAGTCACAAAAACTTTTTTGACGACGAACTGATCGACATCAACTTTAATAAATGCTGACTCAATAAAAATGCGTCGAAAGAATTCATCGACCCCAACCAACCAGCTACAACGTACACTTTTGTACATACGCACATACTTTGAAGGACATGCTCGAATGAAAATTCATAATACAGTAAATATCGAGTATGTTTGAAGCGAACAAATGCGTTTCGCAATCGTATTTTGTTATGGAACGTGCACAAGAATTACTTTAGATGCGCCATCAATTCAAATGTCGACCAATAAATTGGTGCACGGTTATTTAGTCGACAATTCCTTGTATTTGGGTCAATTTCAAACACAACGTTTCCATTTATCACTTTTATTTACTATGGGCATTAGTCACACGATTCGAAAGTGCGTAAGCACATCCAAATCACCAAAACACATACTCTCACTTTGTCGGGTGGAGTATCTCATGTCGTTTGTTAAGCAAACGAATAGGCGCAGATGCTGTTCATCATGACCTCAAAATCAAATTGAACTGAACATCAACATCCAACATTATGGATGCGAATAGCACATAATAAAAAAGATGCGGTCGACACTCTTTCTATCTCTTCATTTTGAAATCGATATAACCGAGAAGACATTTATACATGTTCTTATTCTCTCTCTCGCTTTTTTTTTTGTCGTACGCAATGTATATATTTGCCGAGAGGTTAATGATGATTACTTTGGTCGCATTCCATGGATCATCACAACCCATTCGATTTAAACCACCCGGCTTTACCACACAATTTGTCCATGACTCATAAACACAACAATTATATTTGACATCGTAAAAATCGTTGTTAATGCCAATTTATTTTGCTATGACATTGGTGTGCTCTTTTTTCCAGTTTCTTTTTTATTTAGTGTTCAGACAATGTTTGCAATGGCTTGGCGCAGACAATCGGATAAAACTGGGCTGGAATGTAAAATGTTCAAATTGTTTGAAACTACAACAATAACCACAGACAATGAAAAGCTGGTATCGAAGCCAGAAATGTTTTATAGCGAAAGCGACTACATTGAATAGCATTGGATAAAACCTCTTCAAACTAAACTCTGGCCTTAAAAAGTATTCGCCTTTTTTGTTGCTGTCTGCATGCAATAAAACGGGCATTTTCCAAGCACAACAACAAGTCAAACAATAAACACACACATCCAATTCATTTTTGCAATCATGGTTGGCCGTAAAAACTATCCAACAACTAGGGCCATTCAGAATGTTCGTTCATTCACAAACAAACATTCACTCGTATTCGTTGATTTTTTTTCACTCGCCAGCCATCCATTTTTTTGATCATCTTCGGAGTTCCTATGAAACGAGAGAATATCATGCAAAAGAAAATTGAATCATGAATCGATAATTTCATCATCAACCACCAAGTGATATTGTGTGGCACTAAATGCATAGAAACTGTTGATTGAAATAAAGCAAACACACTTTTCTATCAATTGAACATTACACTTATTGAAAAAAAAGGAGAGAAAAACCACATTCATTTCCCACGAGGTTTTTTTTGGTGTTGTCAACAAAAACATGCGCTCACATAAATGTGTGTTCATGACAGGAAGTTCGTGGTAGGATGCCTTTGTCGTACTGCCACAATTAAATATTCAAAATGTTGTAAAATTTTTTGTATGTCTCTTACGTATTGATTTATTGCAAATGGAAAATATTCATCATCACATTGCTCGTAACTCCCAATATCGTAAAGCTTATTGTTTGAACAAAACCAATTTATTTATAGTATGCTGTATCATGATGACTGATATGCAAGTTGACATTAATCGATGTGTTTTCATTGTTCATTTGAATAGCCGTATTCAACCCTCTAGTTTTCCGTTTTATTTTTTATTGTAATTTAAAAAAAAAGCATTTCATTTGCGAACAGTGGCATGTATATTCAAAATGGACAAATTAGCGTTTGCGTTATTAGTAATTTCACAGTGTAGTTATTCTTTTTTCTTGCATTTTGTCTAAATGCTAACACGACATGCACACAACATGGTCAACATTTTCAATTGAATTTTATGAAACTAAAGTTTATACCGAATTAAATATTTTGTAATGGAAAAAGCAACGTAATTTTGTTAAAACGAATTGAATAGCACTCTTGAGACATACATATATACAAGCTATCATATCGTCTATATGTAGTCAAAAGTGTAATGCTCGCATTATTCGACGCCATTCTTTTGCGTAAATATATGTGCTGTGCAAACGAACAAACGAGCGAGCGAACAATTAATAAAATTACATGAGTCAATTTGACGTCATAGTATGGGTCCAGTGTGTGCATCAAGACGACGGGAAAATTCTCCCATGAGCTATACGATGCACAATTGTTATTGGGTGTTTGTGTGTATGTGTGCGTGTGAATAAGTGCTGAAGATAGAGCAGAGGCCATCAAACTTAATTGCGTTCAAAAATCGACCACCGTAAGGTGCTGGTAACTTAAGTTTCAGGTCGAATGAATTCATTGGCACATAGCTGTCGGACCGGTGAACGGGTCAGTTTTTGGATGAAAATTGCAACATTTTTGCGTGGTAAGAAAAAATAAACGAATTCAATGTGTTTGTTAAGTGCACGCTAGAAATGCAGTTAAAACTACCACCATACAACCATTGTCGTCTGACTCTTTTGTCTTTGCATTTGGCATAATGTTGCTCATTTAATTTCAACTTTAACTTTTAACGAACGGTAAAAAAAAGGCGAACATAAATTTACACTGTACGTTTTGTGTAAAGCGCACATACATGCACGTACGTCACAAGCAATAATTTATTCTTTGCATTGTAATAAAATAGTGAATTTTATACGCTTCGCATGCATTTTAAACTCTGTTTTTTTTATTACTCATATGCATTTATGGAATTTAAGCCTGTAGTATTGCATAAAGGAAAATACCATGAACATTTCTGTCCCAAGGCATTTCATTGCATGAAAGTTTTATGGCATCGATATGGAGGCAGAATATCCTGAACTCTGTAAAATTCACATGTGAGTGGTAAAAACAATAACAAATTCTTTTCACAACTATGCAATCTCTTGAGAATCTTTATGTGACATTATTCCCGAGAAAATCTCTCCAAAGTGGATTGAAAAAATTGTTGCGAAAACGAAAAATTCATCGGGCTGTGAATTTGGCGGAAGAATTCATCGGGTGGTTTTGGATGTGGGAGAATGTTGGCTTAGCAACACAAATTTGCTTGTTTGATGCTTTCGAAGAATTTGCATAAATGGAATTTTCTTTATCACGAATATCGAATATAACGAGCATTCTGGGTTTTCTGGTACCTGCAAACGAAGGACGAAGAGGATCAGGTGTAAATCGCTATTGATTGATTCATCAATCATTCGATTTCATTGAAAATTAGATGCGAAAAGAGGAGAAAAAAACAACATTTATGTAAATTGATTCGTTTTGCGTATCGTTTCGCATACAATCTGTTTCTTTATGATATTGTAGGTACATTCTTTGTTTGGCCATACCGAAATTGAAAAGGGTCTTTATTTATTGCATCGATTCGAAGAAAATTCAATGAAAAAAAATTCGAGTTACTGTCACAGTGACAATGTTGGCGCGCGCCTTCGCAATTTAATGCTTAGATAATCAATTTATTCGCATAATAAATAACCTCAAAGGATATTTTATTGGCAAGTTTTTCATTTGATGAAATGTAAATTCCTCTTTTCGCTACTGATAATATGCGATGCAAATGAAGTTATTGACTTCGGATGTAAAACTCCAAATGGATCGTTAACATTAGGTGATTTTTTTCCGTTTGAAAAACGACGTAAACCAATTCGATTTTATATTATTTCCCAACGAGTGCGCAACGTACAAATTGAAATTGATAAAATCTCGTTAAAATGTGTCATTAAAATGGATTGGAAAATTCATGCGTAAACTACAAGTATTTTACCCTTGACGATGTGTTTATGTGAGTTTCAACATTTTTTTAATTTTTCGAGGAATTTTCGTAATCGCAATTTCCTTCAAGCATGCAGCAGAGTTTTATTGCGCATTTATGAAGATATTTAGTGTCAGTAAATTGAAGTTGGGGTAAATTTTCATCATATGTTCGGCAATTAGCAACACATGCTAATACAATCGCACTTGAACTTCAAGTATTGAACGTTTGTAACGTTTATTTCATTCATCACTTTGGCTATTATTGTTATGCAATTACTTAACAGAATTTCCTTTCAAAACATGTACCGTAATTTCTTCGAAAAAAAGATTATCATAATATACACATTGTCACTCAAATGATGGATACATGCTATAAAAAGTGCCACAAAGAAATCACAAAAATGAAAGCAAAAGCGAAAATCACTGACGTAACAGCAACCAAACTGAATTGCCCAGTGCTATAAATAATAATCTAGTGTTTTTGCGGGTTCAGTTGAAGATGGTTAGACGATTATATTATAAAGGGATACGCCCAACATTTAATGGGTTGTTTAGTCGCAATCAAAATGTAATTATATTTCTTCTTCTTCTTTTTGCAGGCCGTTATAAAAGAAGGGTATTTAATGAAGCAGCAATGGAAATTTCACCAACGATGGAGACGCCGATATTTTCGACTGAAAGGCCATAAATTGTACTATTCAAAGGAAGAAAACGAGGTATATATGAATTATATTCATTTCGAATTTCGAAGTCAATAAAATTTTCATTTTTTTTGCATTGATTTCTATTCCATTATGAGCCATTTACAACGTAAATGTTTTCGACAGATCAATTGAAATTCAATGTATTCACATTTAATGTATTCACTAGAATTCACTTAAGAGAATTTGTTGAATTTTTAATGATCTATCATCAGTTAAACACGTTCAAGTGAATTTGAGATGTTCTCTTGTTCGATATTAAATGTTCCATAATTAATGATGAAATGTGTATCTGTTCAAAAGGTTGTGTGTTGCCAAGCGAATAACTAGAGTCATTTTTGAAATCGTCGTTTTCATTTTTCATATTCCATTTGGTATCCACGTGCTTTTTTTTGCAAAGCAACAAAAGATGTAGCAAACATTCGATAAAAATGACACTTCATGATTTATTATTGTGTGTCTTTGGTGGAAATCGTGTTTCAAAGAAAAGTTTCTTCATTTTTCACATGTTCTCCATTTGTTTGATTTCTTTATTAAATTGATGGTGTAACAGCAAACAAACTCACATTTTCCAACTATCATTTTTTATAGTTGACGAACGAATGTTGAATTTTGCACATGCCGAATATGCATCATATTTCTCTTTTACATAAAATTATATCAAAAATATGGTGTTTACGGTCACAAAAATACCTACTTTTCTATAACACTTGATTTATGTACCATAATAGCGCTCTTGAGAGACAACATTCTTATTTGTATTGAATTATATATGAGAGTAATTCTGTATGCATAAAAAATTGTGGGAAAAATTATTGCATGTGCACCTAAATATAGAATTTAATTTATTATGTGCATTGATTTAAGACAATGTCCCCTAGCAACAACCAAAGTTTGTGCTCGTACACTGGCATAAATGTTTCAATACAGGACAATTGTTTTTCGAATTATCTACTACACACTATTTTGCTATAGTGTTAAAATGAGCATATTCAGCGAACATTAACATAAAATGATTCATTTATTCCTCCAATTTGCTAGGGTTTTCCGAATTTAAAGAAAGTCGGTTTTGTGGGGTGAGAGTCATTAGATTTGCAAAGGTTTTTCGATGTGAAGGATACTTTTGATTTGCTGAGCTAATGGACCTCGCTAACCCAACTTGTCGACTGTTTTCATGTATAATCCTAGAACCCTTGCACAAAAAAATCCGTAAAATACATATACACAAAAAGTGCATTTATTGAATCTTCTATTCTGTTGTAGTTGTCTCTAGGGGGCAGACACAAATTTTTACTATAGAAAACTAAAAGTATACTAGAATCTACTAGAAGCTACTGAAAGAATATTTGTGAACAAATGTTCATATTGATTCTTCGACCGATCCATACCAAATACATTGCCAATACTTTTCTTATGATGAGATTAACGGTACATTTTTGTAAACAAAATATTTGCGTTCAGTGAGAACAATGGTTTCGATTGTTCTCCTTATAAATGTCTTCACACTGGCAATGCGATTCATTTGTCTCAATACTAGAAATAGTAGCAGAATATTTGCGTTTTTGTTTGTGTACTAAACGAAACCAGAAGAAACCGAAAGAAACCTAGGGGAAAATATCGAATAAAATAAGTTACGAATATGCTGCGTATAAGAATATAAACCGTATATACCGAAGAATATTTGCAAATAATATTTGCAAATAACTCCGTATTTATGTGGTTTATACGCATATATGCAGCGTATATGCGGCATACTTGCGATGTCTTCATCTATTTATAGTATATTCGGTAAAAAAATACTTGAGTATAAACCGTATAAACGTATAGATAATTCCCCCTAGAAAGAAACTCAATACATATTAAATGAAACTAAATATACTAGAAATTGGTGTCTATCCCCTAGAGCTGTCTTCTTTAGGGTCTATATTTTTTCTGTAATTAGGGCGTCAATTTTTACTTTATATAGTAGATAAGAAGATTCAATATAATGTTTGAAACACGGGAAGTAATATTGAAGTGAGAACGTGTTGAAATGCGTAATGACATGATGTAAACGATAAAAGATAACCATGACACGATATAATCGGATCTCAATTTAACCATAGATCATGTTTTCAACTTGTAAATGAGTTAAACTGCAATTATAAATATGTTCGATATATTTGACTCGATGATTATGCGATTGAGTATGTGAGTGGCATAGTGTAGCATGTGAATCGTTGCGCAGAAAAAGAAGCTCTTATTTTTCTCCAAATAATACTGCAACATAAAGTTTTTATGAATAGTTTATTTTTTGTATTACAACAAATAAACCGTGTGAAAAAAACTTCATGTTGCAGTATTATTTGGAGAAAAATAAGAGCTACTTTTTCTCCGCAACGATTCATGTAAGATATGTGGTGTAAATTAAATTGGAAACTTCATGTGAATGAGTAAGTTCTAAGTTGAAAATGAAAATTTTCTCCTAGATTTTCTCACCCATTCCATATATAATATATCAGTAGTGTGCGGAGGGGAGGGTTTACCCCCCCCCCCTTGTGATTTAGATGAGAATTTTTTTTTCGTGAAATTTATTCGAATTTTGGGTTTTTGAGTCAAAAAGTGAAGACCTTTTTTTTTTAGCTCATCAATGTAGAAAATTGAGGAAAACTTTTTCAATTTGCTAGGGTTTTTGGCTACGAGAGATTTTTTTCCGATTTGCTAGGTTTTTTTGCGGAGAAAATTCTTTCGATTTGCTAGGGATTTTCGTCTCAAAAAGTGACTTCCAAAAAAAACACGAAAATTTGTCTGATTTGCTAGAGAATTTTTTGTTTTTGGAAAATCACCCCCCCCCCCTGAAAAATTTTCCTCGCACGCTACTGTAATATATATATATCGATATGCTTGAGCATAAAACTATTTACTGTTGAGTCAACAGTTTTGACGCATCAAAATCTAGAGTATTCGAGAAGAACTTTTTAATATGATATAATCGAAATGAAATTGGCGAATATGGTTATTCGCTGAATGAGTATAATCAATCACGTAATTGATTTCTGATAAATGAGCGACTTGCGTTTCAATTTATATGATAATGGAGCCGAGAGTGTTTCCATTATCAATAGAAAGAAAAAGCATTAGCGATTGTGCTGCATGATAATGTATCATTTAAATGGTGCGCCTTCTCACATTCCGACGCACATAAAGTGGAAGTGTTTGCCTTGACCAGAAATGAAGACCAGAGCTGCAAAAAAAAAAAAAAGAAACGCATGAGAAAAATAAAAGAGAGGAGGCGAACAGATTGAGTTAAAAACAAACGGCAAGCGATCATCAATCATTAAGATAAAAACAAATAAACAAATATCCATTGTACAAACATTAAGCTTTAGTTTTCCGACAATTGACAATGACATCGTTTCCAAGTTTTTCCTCATTTACTTCAGTGCAATATACACAGTACCATCGCACATATATTTATATCGAATCTAACAATAACGATGGATTTTTGTTTTCCGCTTTTGTTTACGTTGTCAGTTGGTTGCAATCAAGTCATACGTGACTGTGACGATGACTGTTTCTAACCAGGCAATCGCATCGGTTTTTTGTATAGAGTTTTGCCAGTCAACGCTTGACTTTCACGAAAGAAACAGGAAACGTACACTCCATTTTAAAAAAACACGAGCTGTGCAACGTCTTTTTTCACCGTCAAAATTAGGCTCGTTGAAAGCACACCGAGAGAGGCAAACAAAGGATCCAAAAATAACAACACAATCGCTCACTCGTAACCGTAATTCAATTGAAACAACAATGCAAATTTGCATTACAAAATATGTGAAAAGTTTTCCTTTTTGTTCATTTTCATTCATTTTCTATTTCGTTTTTGCTAGTCATTTTTGTAAACTGAATGGTATGTGCTCGAAGATAGAATATATACTCCATTTCTTCAAGGTTACTTGAAATTGACCTTTGCCAAATTATAACCATGGAAAATTCGCAGGCAAAACATTTTCTATTAATTTTTCGTTTTTGAAAATTAATTTGCATTTCGGGTGAATCGAATCATTTCATAATGCACGCACTGGACTCGTGACGAACAATTTAAAATTAAAATGATGGGAAATGTTACATTTCAAATGTATAATCCTTACTGGTTTTTTTCATATATTCGATTAGCCTTGAGTTTCGTGTCGGTTTCAACGGAAATGTAAAGTGTAATCCACCACAAGAATTTAAAACGCGTAGGAATGATACATCATAATAGTATTACAAATTTCAATGAGTGATAAAACCATTTATTAACAAATCGATGTCGATAATTTGCCTACACACCATCATCAAATTGAGTCGAAAGTATTGAAAAAATTAATGCGATCTTAAATAAGTACAAAATAAGTGTACGCGTAACAACATCGTTCTCACTAACGAAGATAAGTAATAATCAAGAAATGATTATGATTCTACAAAATCTATATGAATTATAGAAAGATCTAATAGATTCATTCAGCTCAGATCAATCGATTTTTGTTTTATTGCAATTGTTAAGGCATAAATATATAGATCTTCGCATCAAATCGATATGAACAGCACATAATACGATCAAAAATACACATGGTCCTAGGCAACAGAGATCCAGTTCATTCGCTTACATAAAATTGTATATGAGCTCAGTTAGCATGCCGTAATTTGTACGATGCACGTAACAAAATCGTTTGACGAACATCCGCACGTGCCTACTCGTATTTCAAGCGTAAAAGTGGCAAACATTGAAATGAATATATTAAAACGACGCAAACCAAAATAAACGCACAAAAAAGGGAGAAAGCATTATAATCATTGCATGAGCAACACATATATAACGAAAATTCGTTCGTCGAACACAAATCATTTTAACGAAAAACGTGGAGAAGTGAAAGGACCACAAAAAAGCTCACACAACTGGATTATATTTTTGGCTTTTTTGTATTTTTGAATGTTGAAACGTGACATCGCAAGTTTAAACAGTCAATACATAGATATTTACTACCAACCAACCAACGACTTGCAAATGAAGAGTAGATGCATATCAGTCAGTGTGTCGCCAACCTTATCGTGCCAGAAACCAATGTTCATTGAACACATAAACTGAGTAAAAACAACAATCAACACAATATACGAAACGTACGTTAAACGTTAATAACGTATAAAAACTTTGGCCATTACAAGCGTTTCATTGCTGTTTTGCAACTTTTAATTCACACCAAAATCTATCTTGTTCTTGCTATCTGGTTTATTTTATTGGTTTTTCAATATAAAGAGCAAACATTTCCATTAATGTTCTCTTTTTGTGTTTGTTTTCGTCCAAGTTGTAAAATATTTCTTATGGTTTTGCAGAAAAATTCGCAAACATAAAAACAAACCACAAATGGTCAGGCAATTCATTCATCGCCGATGGTTCAATTGATTTGTAAAAGTTTATTCATTGGCCAAACTTATAATTCGTCATATGAACGAATATAAAATATGGATGGTTTACATAGATGTTCGGCTTATTTCGTTTGGTAGACGGAATAACGCGCATTGCGATTGGTTGCCACACTTTCCAGCGTGTGATGTCATTCGATGGAAAGTGAATTTCCCCCTCAAAGGCAATTCCAAATTTAAAGGTCATGTATTTTGCCAATTTCGTCATTGTTGTGCCAAGCATTATCAAAAATAACGTCATCATTATATATGCGTACGTTACACCTGTTTTCATCACACAAACTCACTCGATGCGCAGAAATTTTCCAACTGATACGTTTCACAAGAAATGCACTCAAAATAAATCAATTGAGCACAATACAATCACAACGAATGGCGTGAATGAGACAAACTGTCCAAGTTATTGGATTCAAAAGAGACGGACATTGAATCCATTCGGTTTACTATACTGTTTGTGAATCCCGCTAAATTAAAGATACCAGATCGATCACGTGCTTTCGTTGGGATGTGAGTAAAAGTTTCACCGAATATTCTACCAACATCCATTGTGTTGAGTGGAAATTCAGCTCAAGTGGAAAATGAGTGAAAATGCATCAAGTCTATAAAATAATCCGTCAATCCGGAATTCGTATCAGTTACTCAAAAACATTGAACAGTGTAAGAATGTCTAACAGAAAAATAAAAAACAATTTAAGAATTGCACGTAACAATCATATAGAAAATATTTCATCAATTTTAAGTAAAAACACAAAACAAATTTAATCTCAATGTTGATGTTTCAATAAGTGTATTTTTTGTCCGTCTAAAATTAAATTCACAACAAACAAAATAATAACATAAATAACGAAAATTGTAAAAACCAAAATCCATGAGCAGTTTGAAGTTAACAACAAGAAGATTTAAAATCAATTTTAAACCGACTTTTCTCTCGCGTTTTATCTTATCAGTAAATTGTGTGTGTATGTGTGTTGTCTGTCAGTAAGGGAATTCGTTTTATCGTTTTATGTGAGTGTATTATTAAGTAGGCACCTGCTACATGTTTTCAACATAAAATTCTTGTTGTCGCTGCTAATGATAATAATAAAAATGTGACATTTGTACCGTTTATTCAATGATGATGCGAATAGGCAAGCCATTCGCAAAATTATTACCCATCACACAACATATTTGTAAATAGAGGTTTTCTAGTCATGTTAAACATCTCAACAATTAAAGAATATTCATATGATTTCCAAATACACCGAATGTAATACCAGCACAACAGAATACTATATTTTTTTTGCTAAAATTTGACAAATATTGAGTAATTAAAGACACAAAAACTCTCTCACACTGGTTAAACGACAAAATAATTGAAATCTCTCTCGCAAACTGACAGCACACATGTGAGAACATTTCATCACAACGAACCATTTGTGCACTGAGGTAAGTATTTGTACAATAATAAAAACGAAATGTTTTCTTTTTTAATTCGAAAAACAGGCGCATTCTAGAATGTGTTTATTTTATTGTTATTATTGTTCATATTGTGTAGTAACTAAAAATAAAACAGGAGAAATTCACATGAAATGTCGAACGGTATTTGAAATGTTAGTTGCAACATACTCATTATTGTGTTTGAAATTGTAGCTCGTCGATTTATGGTTGCTTTTAAAATTTTATCTACGTTCAGATTGTGAAAGAGAATCGATTTTCTTTCTTCAAATGAATATTGCGACACTGTTTTGTACAAAGGTTTTGAGCTTCCGAACAATATAAAAGAAAATATCGACTGTCGACAAATTGCTAAGCATAATTAAAACCTACTATTAGTGTTGGAGTTTTCATATACATTGTGCACACAACCATATCGAACTACTTTGATTTATTATGCATATATGTCCTACACAACATTTTCCTAGGGGCTTCATTCAAAATTTTCAACGACTGAATTCTATAATAATATCTAAATTAACTGAATTTTTCTGCAAACGAATGAATTCCGGTGAATTCTACGGCGATTTCATTCAAATATGTGAGATAGTGGTGAATAGTTTCTGCTGGCAATTACTGCAATATTTATATTTTGTGTAACAAAATTGAAAATGTTTTTTATATTTTTTTAATAAAAATTAATTTTATTTTCAACTTTGAGCGATTTTCTATCGAAAAAAAATCGGAAATATTGAAAAAATATTAAATTAAAAAATATTGCGGTTATCATAACTTCACTTTATTACTTTGACACATTTCATTCTATTCACACGAATTCACCGAACTCATCAATAACCACTCGATTCAAAAGTGTGAATTTACGTGAATCCCTGTGAATTTTTTTGCCGTATTAAGCCCCTAGACATTTTCAATGCAAATTTGTTAAATATTTCAGATCTTCATTTGAATTTTAAATTTGTGTTCTATATTTGAAATTAAAGGACAACCAATGATTAAATTATATTGATTTCCATGGAAGAAGATGCATACGTCTTATAAGGACTGTTATTAATTTGTTAAATTGATGTTGACATAATTTTCATATATTTCTGCATTCTATCGATTTATCAATCTAATGAGGCCAAAAATCAAACCCACTCCGAACTCACACCATAACTGATTGATAGTCACGCAATTTGCTCGTCACAAATGAACGAAACCCATTTGCAACAAGTACAGACCATTTTTCCAATATTGAAATTATAATCAAACCACTTTGTTTGCCATATATATTTATCTTATCGCATTTCTTCATGGAATTGCTATCAATTTGAATGGTTTTTGTTTCGTCGGTCTTAACCAAAAGTCAAATCGTTTACGGCGTGGAAAACGATTTCGGTAGTTACGATATCCATTCATTTGGGTCTGAAATGAAATCAACATTATCCGAAAAATCAACTTTTTCCATCGATTGAAAGTAATTTGAACGACATTCAGGTAACTTAATATTTGTATTGTTAAATGAACATGTCGAAACTTTTCGAAATGAAATTGAATTCATAACCAAAAGTCGGTTTAATATTTTATGATAATTGTTGAAAATGCTGTGAAAAAGGTGGAGTGCTTCATTACTACATGGATCGTAATAAAAGCGAAAATACGAGTGTAATATAAAATATGTTGAGACGGTGATATCGAATCACCTGCCGACGGCAGAACAAAAAACGCACAAGCTATTCAAATGAATGAAAAGAATTTTCTACTGACGGTGCCGTTCTTCCACCCTTGAGTACACTCTCTTTTTTAACCAGCATTGCTTGTTTGCGCTTACTTGTCCATTGTTTTGATGATGATGAAAGTGTCTACATTAATGAATTACATGAGATGAACACAAAAAATAAACGAGGAAAATTAACTTAGTTTTTTTTCTTATTACGACTATTATACAATTTTATTGGTGTTTTTGTATATGACACATACACGCGAGAGAACAAACTTAGGTGCTCTTTGTTGAGTTTCCAATTTTCATTTTGCTATTGTTGGTCTGAACTGTTCCCGCATGGCCATTGTCGCTTCTTGCTATTGTATAATGAGTTTTTTTGAAAAAGGGTGTACGAAAGTTGGTCTTTCTAAAGAATGCTTTTGTGCCCAGTATCCGCTCGGATACGCGATGAAAATTGCGAAAAATGAACGGAGCGGATCCGAATATAATTATTCGTGGAATTATTTCGAAAATAATGTGCGATCCTTTCGCCCTGAGATTTATTCTTACTGTAGGACCTACAGTGTAGGTCAAGTTCATTTTTGTAATTGGCTTGCGTTGGATGAAAGGTGTTCTCAAACATTTTGATTGCCTTGGTCGATTTATTACTTTGATACTGTAACGTCAAAGAATTTTAAAAGTAATTTTGCGAGTAAAAAAAGTATATTATGTAATCAAGTGCTGGCAACATTTGCTATAAAGTAGCAAAGATAATAAATGTTATTAAAAATCACCGAATGGCGTTTCAATTTTAGCAGAATGCTTAAGCTCAGATGATTTAAAGTGTTTCATTGAGTTTACCTTTTTTCCATTGAATTTAATGAGAGTTGAAGCCAATTCGAAGTTCGATCGATATTGCTTTATAAATCAGGGTGAATGCCACTTGAGTTTAACAAATGGGAAACGAAACACCAACTTGAGGGAGAAAATGATGAACCAAAATCATATATTCCATTTTCAGTTCAACATCTCAAATTGTATTATATTGTGTGAAAGTGTGCAAATACTTAAGTAGTCTGAAATTCCATGAAGTTTAATATTAAAATAAAGAATAACTTGGAGCTGATGGTGCCCATACATGTTGCATACGTGCCATATTGACTTATTGTGTGAATATCATGAAACCAAAATTAAACGCTTAAGGCTTAAGCTTCTTCACAATTTGCAGTTTGTTCATTACTGAAGACTCACTTTGGCATTCAACGGCAATATGCACAAAATGGGATACTGATGTAGTTTGATAACTCAATTTCTTGTATAATTTTAACAGATATTCGATGGTGATTTAACAGTTCGAAATGATATTATTATGGAAGTAAATGGTTAAAAACAAAATGAGTCGGAATCATCGAAACACGAACGTACCATATTCGCGTAATGCGTTTCGATTGCACTTGAAATTTAATTCAAGCATATGTTTTATGAGCAGCATTTTATCGAAGCCAAAATGAATAAATAAATAAATAAACACTTCATTTGAGTTCAATTATGAGAATTCGTGTATATTCATTAAAAGTTTCTCTCTTTTTGTTTGCCTATGGATACATTTTCAACGACGTAGAAAAAGTTCTTTTCTGCTATTCCATAAATCGTATATATATTTTAACATTCAGAATCAAATTTCTATTCAATGTCGATGCTCATATTAAATTCAGTCTCATCCGGAATCCGACACATGCTATATTTATATTTAGTTTTTATCAATTGTGAACACTTAGACCAAAGTCAAGGTTTGCACTACAGAGGAGTTGCAGAGAGTGAATCTAGGTGAAATATTGGTTTCAATTTTGTGACACTCATTGGGTTTCTAGCAAATAGTGCCACAAAAACGAAACTTTGCACCAGCTATTCAATATTCTGTCTGATTTATTCTCGGAGAAGTCCGTCAAATACAATCAATGCAAACTACTTTGGAAAGTTGTCGCCATTTCTCAAGAGGAAATTGAAGAACATGATTTGAACAGTGCATATATCCGTATTGTATCTTTTCATTGGTGACAATGTAAGTTATTTTCTTGTTGGTTACACTCGCTTGAAGTGTCGATCAACACATTCACTACACAAATCGAATTTCTAATCAAAATCTTACTTTCGCATGATTGGCTCTTTCATTTTTTTCCCGAAAGAAACTTTTAGCATTTTTCAAATGCATTTCAGTTCATTAAAGCCTTTATTGATGTGGGCTATCAAAAAAAAAAATGAACATTTTCCAAACCAATCCAATTACAAAACGCTATAGCGAATGTTTTAGTTTGATTGAATAAATTATCTCGAATTCAGCCAACGACAAACTGAAGACGAAATAACAAATCTTAATTGGTGATATTTGTAAATATTGGTGTAACATTTTTATGAGATAATTTACCAAAGGAACTTGTGCCACATTTGGATTTGTTCTGATTTGTTTGAGTTAGTTTTTCATTGAAGAAGTAATTAAAAGAAGACGTGAAAAAAAGAAAAACAAATCCGAATCAGATAGAGATGCGTCATTGCTCAATGGCTGATTTTATGAACCGGAATGAATGTGTAGTGCGTGATGCTGTTAGATGAATTGAAAATAATAACTGTGTTAAATAAAGACACCCAAACACGAAGATTTTCTTTTATTTGATTTAATCCGATTTCCTTTCAACTTTTTCCTTGTTTGGGTTGGGCTTGCTGTGCCATACAAAGAAAAAAACAACAAGTTCACACGATTAACGACTATGACCCATGAAACCAACAAAATTCCATCATCATTACATCAATGTGGGGATGCGTCAATGTTGCGTAAATAGACAAGAACAGAACATTTCAGTATTCAAGCCTATATAACGTCAATCATATAGTGATGGTAACCATTTTATCGAATTTCGAAGAAAGTATTATACATTGAAGACTTAATTCCGAAAATAATTTGAGGCACGTACCAAAAACCCAGTTCGGAAACATATACACAATAACTATATATAGTTGTTGTCGGTTAATGCGTTGAAATTGAGTTGAAAGCAGCAACATGAAACAGAAACGTATTTGGATTATATTCATGTTACTTAATTTTCTGAAGGGTTCGCTTTTAGATGTCTTGGTTTTGTTGAAATGGCCAACAGCATTTTCTTCATTTTCAACAGTAGACAGATTTCAGAAAGAACATTCGGTTATTGACACTGCAAAGAAAACAGAAGTATTCTGAATGCGTTTGCCATAATGTAGTGTGTTTGTTTGCTTTTGTTTGGAAAATCCATTGGGAAATCGTCTTTGGTCACCATCAGAGCTTTTATACTATATTTACGACACATTGTGTTAATCCGTATGCATTGTTTGTGTACAGAAAGAGAGACAGAGATGGGGGATTGGGTGATTGGGTGAGCAAAAATTCTCATTTATACAATGGAGACACATTTCAAATGGATTTAGAATAATGATAACAGCAATGGCAAATAAGTGTGAGTTATTTCAATAAATGGTTCAGTACACGTATTGCCCATTTTCCACTTGATATTAGTCTCGAATGGAAAATGGACTTCAGTACTTACCGAAGATTTAAAGTGAATGATTTTGGAATGTGGCAACGGTTGTAACAACAAAATGGAAACATATTTAAACGACACCAAATATATCAGACATCACATAACAGAAAATCACCGTTAATTTGGGCTCTACGTACGCGCCTTTCGCCATTTTAATGGAATTTTAATTGGATTTATATAAGTAAATTCCAACGCATAAAAAGCAAATGGCACTTGGATCATGGAAAAAAGATTGCAGTCACCGTATTTTAAATGAATTCAAGTAACAACTGTTACCCCATCAAAAAGAAAGGAACAACACCACTTGCACCAGAAAGAAACACTGACGTCAGCATTTTGCTTACGGATGAAATATTTTTCAATTTAAATTTCGGCTTGTCCCTTTTGGGGCAGGTGGCGTAATTTTGGAAAATTCAATTTTCACATTTCGGACGCAGTTTTCTATCTGTTACAAGGTGAAAATACCATCACAAAAGATCACAAATTTTCTTTCGGCTTGGATACTCATTATGACATAATTTTATATTATACAAAGATGCTTTTAGCCATTTATGTTATGGAAATGAATGAGAAATGGAAAGCAAATTGTACGATATATAACGGTAAATAAATTTTAATATGTAGTTATCCAAGTCATTCAAATGCAAAATATTTGGAGAATATTCAACAATTTTCATGTATTTAGTTGAGTGGTACTTGGTAACATACGTATTTGCAACTAACACATACTTTGTATGTTGGAATGAATATTAGCTTTTTCAGATTCGATTATTCGAACAATATGAAATCGTACGATCGCATGTTCGAATAAATTTTACCAATGTTAGCCACAATGTACATATTGTATATTGTTGATTTTAGCATTAAACTATTAGTCTTCCGTTTTCAATTATGCAGAATGTGCTTTAATTAATGTTGTGTTCTTGCAAAGCAAAGATTTAACGCCTTGAATCGATTGCTTTGATAAATGACTCAATGGCACAGAACTGTGCTTTAACAATCACGAATTAAATTGATGAAAAGGCATTGTCATACGAACGCTTTTAATTAAATGGAGACTTTTCCATATCATTTCAGCCAATTTGAATGGCCTCCTTATATTCCATTTGAACAAAGCGATAGCGAAATTGAATCGAATTGAATTGACAATGCACGTAAATCGAAAAATGAATCAGTTCCGTTTGAATGAACGACCTAACCGCCTAGTTTATGTTTAATATGCATGGAATCCCATGGGTAAATCATTTATTATACGCTTACCGAATCATTTTTCATTTGCGTTTATTGTTCGGATTGGAGTTGGCGAACGAATGCGAAAAAAGAAGAAACAGCCGGTTTTCGTTAAGCGATGCCAAGTTGTTGTGGGTTATGGCTGTTATTTTCTCTCTCTTATGGATAATTTACTGGAAAATTGTTTGGTTTTTACTTGAACATTTTTTCATCTCTCTTCTAATATCGAATTTGTTGAAGCGGGAGATATCATTTTTCCCAGGAGAAAAAGAAAAGAAGATATTTGTGCGCAGATTTAATGACTTTGCTATAATATCTTATAACTTTTGTAATGCAACAGTGTTTTTGCTACATTTCATGGAGCTGCTAAGATTTGAGCAGCACAACGATACAAAAATATTTTCAATTTAGATTGCCACTTGGTGTGTCAGTTTGTTTCTTAAACGTTTCTGTTCAAATTCTCATTATATATATTTTGATTGGAACAATGGCTATCGTCGAGCAACTTTTCAAAAACGTTTATTCGAGCAGAAAAAAGTTGATTCAATTACAAGATATGAAAAAAATGCTGTATAGAAAAGGACCATCTTTTTCTGAAAAATGAATGCGAAGGTGAGCATCAACAATTGATTCGCCCCATCAAAATGAGAGAAAAGTGACGCGTCAAGATATTAAATTTTTCAAATTAATTCTCCTGTTGTATGAGCATTTTCTTGGGTCTCCCATTCTTATCATATTTTATTTATTAAAAAATACCTACAGGATAGTTCACAAGGTTGACATGTTTCCAAGTCAAATGGCTTTTGTAAGCTACAGTAAGTAATTAATCTGTATAAAAGCTCTTTACCTTATTCATAGAAAAATACAGTTCAAATCGGTTTATTATTGCCACCAACCCTGAAGTTCAGAGGTTCAGGGCCTGAACTGAAAACAGACTTGTGAATTGCTATTTGAAATATTGTAGAATTATGACATTTATTTAACTAATAACAGCATTTAAAGCCTAATTGATTCATAGATATCCCAAAGGAGCCTCTGTAAAGTGTAGATATGTTTTTAGTTTATCTAGGCTTAAATAAAATAATAATTGTACAACGATAAACTCCATGCCTAGGGGCTTAATACGGCAAAAAAATTCACAGGAATTCACGTAAATTCACACTTTTGAATCGAGTGGTTATTGATGAGTTCGGTGAATTCGTGTGAATAGAATGAAATGTGTCAAATTAATAAAGTGAGGTTATGATAACCGCAATATTTTTTAATTTATTATTTTTTCAATATTTCCGATTGTTTTCGATAGAAAATCGCTCAAAATTGAAAATAAAATTAATTTTTATTAAAAAAATATAAACAACATTACAGTTTTGTTACACAAAATATAAATATTGCAGTAATTGCCAGCAGAAACTATTCACCACTATCTCACATATTTGAATGAAATCGCCGTAGAATTCACCGGAGTTCATTCGTTTGCAGAAAAATTCAGTTAATTTAGATATTATTATAGAATTCAGTCGTTGAAAATTTTGAATTAAGCCCCTAGCTCCATGCATAGCGTATGGTTCAACTATTTTCATTGGAAATTATAATATTGACGTAGATAGAGAGCCCTGGGCGTTGATTGACAGAAATAAATGATGAAAATACTTAATATTAAGTGGCTTGATTAAGAACAAGCATAGGAATTAAATTCAACCGTTTGAAACTATTTCGAATCTCTTGAAGTGACTTTTCAACACGTGCACATCTATTCATCAATCGACATACAAATCAACATCGACTCAAATTCTCGAATTGAAGTCAAGCACCGCAACACGAGCCAGACATATTTTCATAATTCATTAAACTGTAAAGTGTCGGTATATTTTTTCGCATCAAAAATTATATTTCCCAAACGTAAACAGTTGTGGTTTTATTATATTGGTAAGAAATCTTTCTACAGACTTTTGGGTATATTTGTCTCAATCAAATTGATTCAATTAGCGATTTTATAATTAATGTGTTCCTCTCGAATGAATTATTTACATTTTGCGAAATTTATTTGAGGTGTTCCGTCTCATCAGAAATGTTACAAATTCTTTGCGCGACTTTTGGCATCTGCAGTAAAGGGCTGGAATTATTGAGTTTCGGCAAAGTATTCGAAAATGTTGCGATGAAATTGAATACTTTCTATAATAAATTAATTTTTTATTGATTGAGAACCACGAAAGCAGCCATTTTCATATTTTCTAGACGAATTTTTAAACGAATTTGTTGCCATAGTCACTTTATTGTGAACTCATTTCTTCTAAATCTTGCCTCGTTTAGTTTGTTCAATTTCCCAAGTGACATAAAGAAAGATTTCCTTTATATTTTGTGTGTATCTCATGTGCAACATTTTCATGTTCAAAGACATCATTCTGCTCCAAAATGGTTTCTCATGAAGTTACGTGCCTATCATATGAATATTCCGCGGTTTATATGACATTTACGAGACCAGTTTCTAGGTAGAAAGTGTAATTGGATGTGAATCATTTAAGAAGATTCCCAAGTTGAAGACAGAAAAAAAACATGACAATAGACATAAATGACAATATGAAATTGAATGGTAGCAAAAAAATGCTTTATTCCAATAAAAGAGCAAAAAAATAATGGGAATGCTTTCAGCGAACCAAAATAATAACCTTATATTTTGTAGAAGTTTATTGCCATACATTTTGCTAAATCTACCGCTTAATTAAATACATTCAAACTACACGCACACATAATCATAATAATGAACGTTCACGAAACGAATATGAACACACGCCGTTTATAAATGACAAGATATGCGGGAATAAATGTTACGAAAGAAAGTAGAACACAGTAACATCGCATTGGTATCAGATGTTTTTCTCTCTCGTTTTTTTGGTTTAAATGGATTTGTTACGATTCGTTTTTTTAGCCCATAGTATCGTCTTTACATGCGCTACCCTGTCGCTGCTTTTGAAACACGACCAACAATGCTTGCCACCAGCAACAGAAGAGATAAAAAAAACACACACACAAGGATGTTGAGAATAGACACAATACGCCACATTTACATAAAGCTGTATAAATTTCGATGTATTTTTTTCCTCTTACATTTCGCTTTAGAATTCTTAAATTTCACCACATTCCAACGTCTAATGTACCATGTGTGATTTGTACAAAAATGGAAATGTTGAACGGTTCACATAACAACGCTTGAGCTGACTTGATTTAATATTCGCTTTTTTCTCTAGTTGGCACTCTTTTCATTTCTTTCGATTGAATAAAGGGAAAAAAACTTTTACAAACAACTGCATAATACAAAGCTACAAGTAGAAGTTGCATAAGAAAAAGAAGGACACATACGCAGAAGATACAAAAGCAAAGAAAAAAAAACCGTATTTATTTGAAGTCGACCCGATACATGGATGGGGAAGAGAAATAAATGATTTTTTTACAAAAGCAAACACTTGCCTTTACTATTTATCTGGAGACAGCAATGGAAACATGAACGGCGCTGCGAGTGTATTTAACTTTATATGTCTTTTTTTCTCTCTAAATCATTCTCACGAGACAAAATCCTATAAAATTCGATGTGAATAAGAAAGGCTTAAGAACAACTGAAAGGGATGCCTTTTTCTTAATGCGTTGAATTATGTACTGTAGTCGTAAGGCATGCGCTCAATCCAATGGTAACCATAAAAAAGCAAATAATAATGATAACACCATGAGCTTTACCGTATATTCGGAAATTGAGCTCACATCGAACGACTTTTCTGAAATAATTTTGATTTTATTGCAATAACGCGTTCAGTTTTTTTTATCAGCTCACACGGTCTGGATTTAACTGGATAAGGAACACACATCAAGGGCAAAAAATCTGCAAAAGTAAAGAGCAATGTTTTTCTATTAAAACTGATGAAAAAAGGGAAAACAAAGGCGATTTTCCGAATGATGCAACCCAAACCGAGTCCCTTTTCAACCGTCTGATACTGATTGTCTCTGTAAGGATTTGCATTTTAATCTTATTCTGAATTAGATTAGAGACAGTTAGTAAAACTCGTTATACAGTTTGCCCCGGGCATATTTGGTAAACGATACGCGTTCGCTTTGAACACATTCTCGAATTTAAATGCCGATGTTTTGGGAGAGACTTGCACGTGTCATGCAATTTTTTTTTTTTGCATAGACCTTGACTTTCCTTTCAAGTGCAACCCATTCTTTATTATGATGTCTACAGTCACAACATAGTTTATACACGTGCGATTTTAACTGAAATTCATGCACATAATAACATATTTATTCTGCGAAAGACAGATTAATAAGCGTTCGATATTTGCATAAAATGCTATGCATTTTGAGCTCCGATGCACATGTATTAGATTGTATCCAAGTACACATTTTCAAATTCCAAGGCTATAGCATGCACATCAATTTATGAGAGTTATTCCATTGGAAACATAAAGCTAAAACAAACAGGCTTTATGTTCGTATTTCAGCAGGCACCGATATTTCATATAAAATAGAAATAAAAAATTGAACAAAGAAACATTTATCCGGGTCCAAATTCTAAGCTAATGGTCGATTTCAAAATATCTATTGCAAAATTTGTGTGTGACCAAGCAAAAGGGTCGATTATTGAAATGCTTAAAATTCTCTGCATATTTATGGTTAAATTCTTTTCCGTGTTGTATTTAAAGTTGAGCCTGAACAATAAACCCAAGCCTATCAAATCGAATTGCTAAATTCATTCAAAAGAAAAAGTTTTGCAAGGCAAAGTTTCGAGCTAGGGGGGAGACGACAAGAATAAATTCCGAATCCACTATATAAATTAGTAATCCAGCTATTCCACTAATCCAAAAAGACAAATGCGAAATCGAAACTATTTTTCCTATTCCATGCACTGTTTCCGTCAAGAATGTTAATTCTGATATTCCGCACTATTCCACTAATCCATTAATAAACGTCAAAAGAAATGTCAAATGGATTTGAAGTGAAACAATTTTTGCTATTCCATGAACTGTTTCGCTATTCCACGCGAATCCATTTACATGCGTTGCTATTTTATTGCAATTTCTCGAATCTTTACACTAAAAGTCTAATCCTATTCCACGTGTCTGCCCCCTAGGTTTCAAGTCAAGAGCGCTACTTTTTAGTCTGTAAATAAGTTGACAAAGAGATCCACAACATTGCTGTTGATTCTGTGAAATGGGAGCAACTGAGAAAAAAAAATTGTATGGATTATGTATATTAAATTAAATTTGAACAAAAAGTGGAAACCATGGAATTCACAAATGTTCCAGTTTCATGGGATTGAACTTGGGTATTGTGAGTGTGGTAAAATATAGTCCGTTAGCGAACATTTTTGTTGAAGGAGCAAAAAAAAGCAAATAGTTTGGCAATGATGCCTGTAGCAATGAGCAGCAAGAATGGTGAGATGTAAAAAGCATCTGGAATCTGGAATATCTCAATTTCATTTAGAATTCTTCATTCGATTTCTCTCTCTCTCTATTTCTCTTTCTCTTTCTCTCTTTGTATTTATGCTAGCGTTCGCATGATTGAAGCTAACAACCATTTGGTTGAAAGAAATTTGCGAAGCTATTTGACAATCAGCTCATGTTCAGTGAATTTGTGGCTGGTTTTTGTGGTGAAAACAACTCAAAGAATTTCCTTTGTTGGTCTTATTGTTCGCATAAGAGCTAAATAATTGAATGAAATACTTTTGCACACCAGTTCATTTTGTTATAATGTTATTGAAAATGATGTCAAGTGCGAAGTGAAACGTGTTATGTGATGCATCAAACGTTGTGCTTTCAAAATATTAACCAAACCGTATGTTTAACATATTTCCGGCATATAATTCATTTCATTTTACATGTGCACACAAATCCTTATGTGCAAACAAATGAAATGACTTGGCTTTTCATCAAATCATCTCCGCGGGCTGTTTGAATGACATTCGATATGGATGTAGATGAATGAATACACGACTTCCTTTACAATTTCTCGTTCATTTTTCACCACCAGTTGAAAGGCATACAGCACAGATGAGCGCATTTATCTCCATAGCTCGGAGCACATAGTTTTAGTAGTGGTAAATTTTTTTGTCTGCCACTTATGGAATGTTTTATAATTCAGGTCAAATACGGTCAAAGAGTCCTTGAACCATTGCCGTACATAAACATACAAACTTAATTTTCATGTGTCATAATTTCAACGTACCTAAAAAATGTTGATCGCACATTTTTCACAACGCATATTCACATCAATATATTTTGAATGTGTGCCTGTGCAAAATGAGAACGAAGTCAACGTCTGCCTGAATTAAGTCAGCTTCTGTAAACATTCAACCAATTTCTCGCTCATATTCACATGTTCATGCTTATCGGCATTTCGGCATTCTGTTTGTGGTGCATGCAAAAAAGTTCAGACTCTGCAATTGTATCAACAGTTTATTGAAAAATTCTATTAACAGCTAGCTTAGTTTAAAAAAAAATGGAACACCGGTGAGAATGATGATTCAAAAGTACTCTCTTAAGAAACGTTGTGCAAATATTTGTCGTTTTTTCTGGTAAAAAAATGCTGGTTTTATTTCAATCTTAAGTGGTTAAAAAATTGCTACTTCAAAATTATTTTAATACGAAAGCACTTTTCGGCTCGATGACATTTATTTATGCTTCAAAAATGATGAAATGATTCTTTTGAATATTTTTTTTTTTTCAACACTTTTCAATGGAAATGGGAAGTAATGATAATCCATCCCGAGATGAATATCCTCATTTGGTAAATGAGAGCTTCCTTTATGAGTTCAACGAAACCTTTCACAGATAATTATATAGAAAAAAAAAAGAAAACATATATTTTCATTGTGGCATGGTTTTGTAGGAATTCCATTTAAAAACCTAACTTCGTCATTAATGCAAATTGAACTTGACTTTTTTTTAAAGTCATATTGAAACGGTAACGTTGTTTGAAATGTGAAAACACGTGCCCAAGATCCAAATTGATAGAGAGAGATAGAGAAAATTTGAAATGACGTGAAATGTTTCAAATTGATGTTTAATGAAATAACAACAACAAAAGAATAAAATTGTGAAGCGTGTTTATTTGAAGTGACATGGCCAAGTACACAAGTGAAAATGTTACCATTTTCATTTAAACGTATATTTAAATCGAATTTGGTTTTACTTTCATTCGCATGCTTAAAAATAGATTTCATTTACTCTTGAATGTTTGAGAAACTCATTGAATAAGAAATATTCACATTTTCGCAGAATTCAGTTTAATCAAATGCCAGCACACCTTTTAGACACTTCGTGCATGAATAAAATGTTCAATGTTGTAACGTGCTATGATTGAAAATTGAACAGTGTGAATCTTTTTAGCAGTGTGTCCATAATATATAGAAATAGCACTAAATAGTGTCGATATCCATACAATGGCATATATTATATGTATTCACAACGACAACAATTGTTGGCTACTTCACAACATTTGTTGGAATGTAAGCATTTACAACACGGTGTTGTCAAAATCATAATCTTAGTTTTGTCAGTGTATCAAATGAACATCGAACTCCATGTATCTTATTGATATTAAAAAGTTGGAAAATGTTATTCATCTTTTTTATGTGTTTTCGGTAGAATTGAAACGACAAACACTATTTCAGTCGAAACACACAACCAAAAAAGGTTTTTTTTTTTTTCAAGTTATCCATAAAAAGAAGGTTCACAATGACGTCAGTATCAAAGAAAATGAATTCTCTCACAAAACACGACTATCAAAATATCACAGTGTATTCATTTAGAAAAAAAAAAACACCAAAACAAAAACAAAATGTTATCTTTTAGCTCGTGAATTTTTCTACTCAAAACTATTACATTTTTTCGAGAGATAAAAAAAGTGGTTGGTTCAATTGCGTCCTCGATCACGTTTAGCATTTGGATTAATGACCCAGTTTGAATGGATAACTACGTGATTCTATTGACAAAAGAGTTGAAGTTTTTCGACTCTATATCATTTTAAGTGCATACATTGATGCAGCATTATATAATATTAGATAAAATAAGCTCGCTGAATCGTTTGCAGCACTGTTTTCGGTGTACTGGATCAAATCCAACGAGCTTTTCTTTGAAATTCATTGCAAACATTTTTCCATGCGTTTTTTTAATTTTTTCCTTTGAATGTGATATCACCGTTAGTAGAAAATATTTGTTCAGTAACTTATTGAAAATTCGTGGAAATCGATGAAATATTGTTATTTTACTCGGCTCGTAAACAACATGCAAGTTGAATAAACTTTGATGTAATATGCAAAGAATCGTAAATATTCGTTATTGAAAGCGAGTTAAAAGCCTTGCCATCGAACTACCGGATTGTAAAAAAATGCTAAAAACATCAGACGCAATAAAAAGTATGCTTTTTGATGCATCCAACCTAAGAAAAAAATCGCTTCATTTCAATATAGTTGTGGCTTTTTATATATATTTTCGCTCAATTTTTCCTACTCTACATCCACTGTTTGATTTAAAAAAAACATGAATGATTCAAAAAGTTTATTTTGAATTTACATGCAATGGATGAAGGTTGTTTGTTCTTCGTGTTAGTTTGATTTTTTATCATAATATTGATATACTACGTCTGGCAAAAGCCAATCTCCGAATTTCCAAGAAAAGCCACAATCAATTTTCTACACTTTTTCAGAAAAGCAATAACGTCAAAATTGAAAGTAAATATTGGAAAAATGAAGATCTATAGCCGTTTGAAATGGAATTTAATGCGTAAATGTCTCTGCGAAAGTTTTGTCATCGAACCATTGTAAATGCCACGCATATGTAAATGTGATGAACAAAATTATATAAAAAACTAAAAAACAAAATGAAACGAGAAAGAGCTCGCCGATTGCACATGACACAAATCGTGAAATCACACAGCAAATTGCTGCTGAAGAAACAATGAAAAATCCGAATGAGAAGAGAACCAACGAAAGTGAGTGGGGAGCAAACCATACAACATAAAAGAAAAAAAATCACCCAATCGATGTTCGCATGACGCCTGTTTGTCTCCAGACAAATTGAATTGAATGTGTGTCTGAATGCGAGTGAAGAAGAATGGAGTGGAGTTGGTACTGTGCAACAAACGATGATGATTTCTGACTCAATTGAACGCTCCTACGTGAGATGATTAGTTCGTGTTTTTTTGTTGATATTTTCGAATATTTCGCTTGTTCGCCCCTCACAGGCCATTCACTTTTAAGGTTTCTTTTTGCTGCTGCCACTGCTGTTGTTATTTTCTATTCAATCAGAGAATTTTCTAAAACCATCGAACGATTCTTTTCTCTCCTTTGATGAAAGAATTCGAATTTCCCATTATCCATCGAAATAATAATCAAAAGGTAAATTCTGTGATAAAACTATTGTCTTTCAACATTCTCTAACGACTAGAAAACGATTTGCATCCGACGTTGTTTTTTTGTTGCCGATATATTCAAAGAGCGAATGGTCATTGAGACGGAAATTCGTGGAATCAAGGAAAATCGATGAAATTTAAAGCTTTCTTTTGTGTTTGCCAAATAGTTTTCTCTGATAAAAAAAAAACATGAATGCTTTGATATTATTATTATTTTTCAAGCATTTACGTGCACATATCTCTCTTGAAAAATTGACGAGAAAATTTATATTTGCGTAAAATCGAAATTGCAAGCGTTTTTTTACATTGTTCACACTTGATGAACATAAATATTGCCTGAATTGATGAAACGATAAAATATTTGCACAAATAATACAACAAGGAGTAATGACCATTAACTCATAAAAAATTCAATGTAAAGTGGCGTGCGTCGCTGATTGAAGTGCAAAATGATGACGTGCACATTTCTACCAATTCGAAAAGTAAAAGCAAAAAGTGAAAAATGTGTTATTGGCCTCTGGCATACTTTCACTTCCCACGTTTAATTCGCCATTCGCAAAAAACTCTTGAAGTTCAGAAAATGTACGTGGTAAATGGATTGATTCTATGCTTCTTTTTTTCATTCATTGCATACGCACATCCAATTGGGCATTTCGATTTTGTTTGCATCACTTTCGCTTCATTCAAATGCTTGACGTTGTTATCAATTGGCACCCATTTATCTTGTATTATACAAACAGATTAACATCTAAAAGACTTTGTGGTCGTATTGTAAACCAGTCAATCGAAAGTGAAAAAAAAAAACAGAAAATATACCCAAATGATATGGGGAAAGAGAGAAAAAATGGCTGTGCTTTTTATGACCATTCATCTAATTGAGACAGCATTTTATTATGATCCACTATTATGGGGATATATTTTCTTCTTTTGTATCGTCGACAATATTTTTTTTTCTTTATTCATTTTTACTATGGCACTTTGTATTCCTTTCATCAATTCGATTGAGGGTTAAACCAAAGAGAACCTTGGTCGTTCGGATCAAAATACAACTCATCCCCATTTCGTAAATATTCATTATTAAAAGATACCCGCCGATCAACAACGTCTAACCAAACATAAACATTTTTATGCGAACAAAATTCAGATGGAAAAAAGTCAACGCATCAAAAGTATAAGTGAAATGGCAAAGGTTTTATTATTTTCGGCTATTCCAATGATACGCATAGTTTGTTTTTACAACCGTACACACGCATAAGCGCACACACTCTATCTTCTTTGTTGAAGAAGGTATCTGTTTTGTGTTTTCCATCCATTTGTTTGATTTGTTTTTTAATACTGTTTGCGTTATTCTTGAGACCGTATGCAATAAATTTGATGGAAAACAGGTATGCTTGTGAAAGCTATCGCTTTGAGTGAGTATTGTGAGTCAAAATTGAGTAACTTTACCGTATACGATACGTAGATTAAAATGAACCAGAGGTGTTCACACCTTGAGCATTTGATTTGACCCGACCTCTGGCATTTATAGATTCTTTCCTATGCAATATCTGATTTCATCATCTTCTCCATTTTTTTTAAATGCGTTATGAAGCTTGAATTGTAGGGGGCAGCACAAATGTAATGCATTGTCGCTTTTTGACTGTGTACATTCTTTGGAAGCCGATTTTACAAAGACAAAAGGGCGTGATTTTTTTTATTTCTTCAATATCATTCAAAAGAATAAATGGACATGAGGACCTCTCGGTTACCGTCGACTTTTCTGTGATACGAATATTTTATCCTTTGTTTAAACGCATATTTTGGTTGTTCACTACAGAACATCGGAGAGTTTTCAACATCAAAACTCGTTTTGAATTTGATTGCGTTGTGTCTGTTCCCGTTTGGTTTAGTCAGCAAAATGGAAGAAAATGCCATGTCATCAATATTCATTATTCAATATATATTCATGCATATCTATTCAAAAGCACGGTACCTTTGCATAAAATTTGAATTAATTGGACGGGGCAGTTGAGAGTATTTTACTTCATGTTCGGTATTTTTCGTTTAATGACACAGTATCGAAAATTCTGTATGTAGCATGTTCATCAAATTTGCATCACATATTCTGTGTCGAGCACCTAATTTAACACGTTTCACAGTGTACTTAATGTTCTTTCATCAATTTTTCATACAAGCTTTTCAACCTTCTCTCAGAAACAGAAGACCGTTCACTTTACGTAAAACAACAATGCTACTGTGTTACCGAACATTAAATCCAGTCTTTCGGTTCGTAGAGCGTGAAAATAAATTTTTGATACAGTTCAAACTCAATAATCACCGTCTACATTCAATCCGAAAATTAATATTTGATCCGGAAAAAATTCGATTGACTCAAAATTCTTCGAATTATTTTCTGAGAGCCATAATTCACTACGATTATTCTAGGAACGATTTTGAGTTGTATGTTTTATCTGTGACGATAAATTTTCAAGCGCTTTAGCGTAATCCAATAATTAAAGCAAAATGAAAGGCTCTATGAATTTATCCGCGTGATAAATCAGATAATATTATTGGTTCCTAAGATACAACTGCAAAAGTCCGTAATTCTCCTTTTGAAATTTTAATATCTCCAAATCTAAATAACCATAAATTTTCTTTGTTTGTTATCTTTCCATACTAAGCGTTCGTAATAAATGAACGCGAAAAGGAAAACTGTTCCGAACAACACGGTCATAATGTCTAATAAGTTCGTATAGAATTGATTAGGAAGTGTTTTTGGTACACAAATCCGAATATATTAACCAAATGCGATTCAATATCAGAGTATCGTTGACGTCAAGATGCCAAATAGTCTTGGTGAAAAATGTGCGCCATATTTTTCCTCGTTCAGCCAATATAATATATTATCATATTAAGGATTTGGCCAATCAAAATGGACCACCAACTTTGTTTGACACTTTACTCCCGTAAGCTTATACACACCAATCTTATAGGGTTTTTATTTGTTTTTTCTGAACGAGGTGTCTGAATCTGCACTGATTATACCGCTTTGTGTATCTCTGTCAGTTAACTGAAAATGCGCAAAAGATAAAAACTGTATACAAAGGCCTAATATTGAAAAAACATCAAACTTTTTTTTTCTCTCGCCTTCATGACCAGACGTATTAAATCTTCATCAGACATTAAAAGAACATGGCAGTTTTGTTCGCACTAAATCTATATACATGCACAGTTGTTTTTGGGTCTGGACAATCCATTTTATTATGAAGCTTTGAAATGTATCGTATATTATGATGTTGAAAAATAAGTGCCGGAATGTTGGAACGAAACCCTTTCCGATCATATTTTATGCACAATAACAGACACAACAAAAATGCAACAAATGGGAACGAAATTCTTTGAAAAAGAAGCCCGCTTAAAACATCCATAAAGCTTCAGTGACTTTCCATAATTGGTCCACTTTTCCCTTTATCCAATAAATAATTTGAATGAAAAAAAAAATTAAATCAATTTATCGAAAAAAGTATCTTTTTCCGTTTTTTGCTCATTGTATACAGAATATAGATGTTGACCGTCAGTTTGAGCGTTATAAAATAAAGCGAACATGAGCAATGTCTCATTTGTCGACAATGTCTCCTTCATCACTTGCCAAAGCTCTCATTGGTTGATGGCATTATGTCAAAAATGTTTGTCGCATAGATCATTCTGGCATTCTAAAATAAGATGTCTCATTCATTATATTAACGTGCAATTAGCATATTTCGCATCTATTTTTATCCAACTAACATCATATGTTGACAAAGACCATTGCGTAAGCTAGGCATGTAAATGGAATTGTGTTTGCACTTACTGCGTACACTGTAATATATATTAATTTATGAACTTAGTAGAAACAGAAATGAAATTTCCCTCAGAAATAAATGGCAATTAGACATGGTTCATATTGGCTTAGTAAAATAGACAGGCCTGCTGCCCCCAAATTTCACTTTGATGACGATCTATTCGGCGACATAATAAATATCAGTTCGCACATGTGCTACAATATTTTCCAGGTGTTTTCAATGCCCTTAATCAAATTTGCCATTTCACTCACCCACTAGTGCCACCGATGACGTCAAAGTGTACGAAGTAAAGTTCAAATGATTTTGCTTTGCGTTCACTTAAATTTCTCGTAAAAGTACTAAATACCATAATGCGCGTGGTGTGAAAATGAAATAGGCGTCAAATCAAATTTCTCCAATTTATTAAGTTCTGGCAGAGTATGGGTTAAAATATTAACCATTTTCAATTGCAAGAAATCTAACGATGGTGATGATTGCCATTGAATGATGACGAGATATCGAATATGCCGAGAAGATTCTTTAACGCCATTTATTAAAAAAATCACATTGCACAGAACAAACAGCTACTTCTAAAAGTGCTTACCGCACGCATTTCTTCTCACTTGAAATACTATATGATTTGGGTTCTTCTTGAATAAGAGAGAGAAAGAGGGAAAAGAGGCGAGAAAGTGAAGAAGCCATGGTTGTCACAAATCGCTTTTGAGCTTTAGCTTCTTCTTCGCATCATTCGGTTTTGGATTTTGTTTTTTTCACATTTTCCAAAGTGTGTGTATTGAAATCCAATTACACACGCAACGAATGTGATGAGATTCGACGCGACAGCTCTTTGCGCCCCCAAAAAGATATTATTAATACTGTATTTTTGGCACTGGGAATTTTGATGCGATATCAATACGAATCGGGTGACATACCTCTTACTTCTCTATGCTAAAAGACAGTTTTATATCGCTGTATCAAATCATTATTTTGGGAATGGCGTCATTCCTCGATTTGTCGCGCAACAAAAAATCTATATATAAATCAAAAGAAGCGCAAGCTTTCAAGCGTCATTTTTATATTTGTACATCGAATTTATTTTCATTTTTCAACGTGTAAATCACATTAAATCCCATGTGCCAACCGAAAAATTCATTTTACGCGCACAACACATCGCACATCTGATAAAAACCCCAAAAACGTAATGGCAGAGCATCAAGGGTGAAAGCACGCATTAGAAGGGAAATGTAATTCAATTTCTATATTTTCCATATACGTACCATGTAAGGTAAACGATGATGTTCAAATGTTGTTCAACGAAATTTCATCCACTTTTTTTGGTTTATTTTTGTCAAACAACTAATGAACGATAATTATATTTATGATTCCCGTAATGATCGATAATTTTAATAAAAACCATCAATCAGATTCGCTTAAGTGCTAGATAAACAGCAGTTGTTGACTGCTTACGTGACCTACTGCATATACATAGATTCAGTGAATATTATTCAAATAAACGCTTCACTCCTGTATTTCAATGGCACCTTTTCAGCGTAACATAAATCGGATGACATTTCGTTTGCAGCACTGCAATGTCACAAACAGCCTATGGTGCTCGAGTGAATGAATAGTGAAAAAAATCGAATCTTCAGTTAATTTAAATCTCGTGTCACAAGAAGACACCAACTCGATCGGCAATGCAATGGCGTGAAAAAATACCACACTTTCATCCAGAAAAGTTAAATCACAGCATGCATGGACATTTTCATGTTTGTTCGAAAGTTTTTTTTTTCATTTATATTATATACTGACTAAAGTAAACGGAATTTATTCTATCGGAAATCTCAATCAACACCACAATCGATAAAAGCTCGGGTAAAAAAGTTTCATCCGAATTCCATTATTATGCCACATTGCTCAATGCACTCTTATTTCTCTCGTTACATTTATAACGATACTTACGGCTGCAGCTAAATCATGACATTTCACACTGGCATCGAATAGCCACTATTGCAAAATGCAGTTAGTTTGAATGCCACACCGTATTGATGCTGTGCGGTAACATAAGTTTGATTGAATGCCCGAGTGCAATGATTACTGAAAAATTTGATTTTAGTTTCAACCAATTCAATCCGTTCGATTGCAATACGGATAAAATTAAGTTTCCACGGTCGAAATTGAATTCCATGGTTAAAAAATAGTATTATTTTGGTTTTTTTTATTTAGCACCATGATTTCAAGTTGATTATCAAGTTTTTTGGCCATGACCTTGCTGCAAAATGTAATTTTTGCAAATTGACGGATGGGAAATTCCATTTCGGCATTCAACACATATAAATTGCCAGCCATTACTGATTTCACGAGCGTTTGTTCTGTTTACGCCACACAAAAATGATTGATTTGGGTGTGAGTATGTGTGAAAATTGATTTCAACCATCAAAACATTGTCGATACAAAGCGCTGATTGCATGTATTCTCCATCCATCATTTAAACGATATGGTTGGTGGTTCATTTTCCATTTTGATGATGGGCTAACCTTGAAATACAACACATTTCGACAACATTTATTTTACTGTAATTTTCCTTTGATTGGCTTACGCAAACAAATCAATACGACACGAAGGATGATTGAGCAAAAAAAAAATGTTTTGATGAGAAATTAGCACGTTCGGATGAAAGAGCATTGGATAGATATTGGTTAAATTTGGGGTTCACCGTCGGATTCGTCATACAAAGTTAATTTACCTTTGATGAGATTGAACCTAAATCAATATGCATTTCAGATTAAATTGTTGTCACTCAATGAATCATTTTCAATGACAAATATCGATATAAAAACCGAAATCATTAACGGATGGATACAAACCACTCGATTTTAACGCTCCAAAGAGATAATGCGGTTTTTTCTATTGAATCTTCTGAGAATGAGTCCAAAATTCGATTACATCTCCGATATACGCAAAACTGTCCAGAAATGCATCCACATCAATTTACTATAATTTCGGTCTATTTTTATCGTCGCCATACAATCAACTGCTTTTAACTGAAATTCAATGGGATAATCATGATCAAAAGACGAAAAGCACTTTTTTTTTGCTTGAAATTCTATCTTTGATAACACAAAGGCCATGTTTCCATGGGTCTGCGAAAAAAGTGCTCATCAAAAAGTGTTAATGACCTTGGTAAATTATGTTTATTGCCATTATAGCGTGCAGTGATTGAACGCAAAATGGCTGTCACAGAGCCAAATAAAAAACGACGTACACTCCTAATGAAAAATGTAAAGCAATGTGCTAACGAAGCATATATATTTCAAAAATACTTATCATTAGCTCCAATGAGAGTAAATTCATGTCGTTACTTTTTTCCCCATCGGTGTTGTGCTTTAATTCACAGCTGCTACTTTTGGTTAATATTTTATTAAAATTAATGGCCAACACATTTGTTTTCTGTCTCGATGTTTGACACCCAAATTTGTAATGTTGCCGCTTACTTGGCGAATATAAAAAGTTCTCGATGCAAAATATCCACATTCCATCTTCATGTCTGACTCTATTCGAAATTGCCAAATCACTGAACGTAGAAAGGGATTTCTCCATTTGAGAAGGAAAATAGAATGCATTGTTATTTATTAGTTATGACAGTACAAAGGCAGGTCCAGTTCGGTTATATCGTTTACAGAGCTTTGAACTCACATGGAAATTCAAAATATCTTTTCTATTGCAATGTTTTACGTGCGTTTCGCTCCGTTAATATTCATCGATATGATCAAAACAAAAGGGAAAATGGGAAAAAACCATGCCTGCAAAAGATACACATTTTTCAATACCGAAGAAAAAAGAACTCTCTTGTCTTCTCTATGTCTCTTTGTTGGTGGAGCTTCTATCTCTATTTTAAATTCGGCAATAAATTTTAATCTCTGTTGCTTTTTTTCGCGGCTAAAAAGCTTTATAAAAAAATATTCTGCCCTTTGGACGTTCCGAAAATGTTTTCCAATTCCAAACATTCGAATGAAGTTGATATTTTTTGCATATGAATAAGTGACGGTGACATTTTTATCAACTTTGTTGAAACTTTTAATGTATATGTTTTTTTTTCTTCAAAAGACTGAAAGGTTATGGTGCAAAAAGATTCAAAACAGTTTAACAAAAGTGGAGACTAAAAAAATCGGATGTTGAAACAAAGCGTGACGCTTTTTCGTATAAAACACATTATAAAAAAATCGTAATTCATGTCGAAATAGTCTGGAAATATTTGAAACATTTTGTGCGTAGAGGCGAATCCAGAATATTATTCAAATGAGTTTGTCCGCCGTATGAATTTCATCGGGGTTTTTGGTATTTTCATTGTGTTTTGATTACACAGCAATATCAAATTGAAATGTGAAAATGTGTTTCCATTGCATTCACATCACTTCACCGGTGCGACGGTGCAAAATATGGATTCCATAGACGAAATCGTCGAAACGGAGATTGAATACGCTTTACGTGAAAATCACTTCAAGTGAATAGTCAAAGGCAAGCTATGCAATATTGTTAAGCAATTATTTTACGCTTGGATGTGTAACTAAAACGATTTGCGCCGCCCCAAAATATAATATTTCAGCTTTTGTGTGGCAATCAACAAACAAAAGCTATGCTCCAATCTATATACATTGCGAAATGACATTTTTTCTGCGCGTAAAAAAGTTGAAATGGTTTGCCAGTTCAAAGATAGCCGAACAAAATTTGATAAGAGAGAGATGGTGCCACATAGCCCGAAAAAAGTATATCCCTTTGAAGAGCTCAAATTCCAAAAAGAGCACTTGACCTTTGTTGTTAGCATTTCATTTTAAAAATGTTTTGCCTCACTTTTGCTGAACATTTTTCCGAGAAGGATGTAAAAAGGAAAGATTTTGAAAAAAAAAAAATTATGTTTACGTTACAGAGCAAACAAATAGAGCTTGTCTATAGACACAAATGTATCTACAGTACTAAGTGTGGATACAATAACGATAAAGAAAGCAAAAGTTCTAGCATCATTCAGAGTGTCATGTGAGCCACCAACCACGAAGAGTGTAGTTAATTTGTTGGTCGAGAGAATAGACAAATAAACGAGAAAAAAGCCAATAGAAAAAGTTGCTGATACGAAAGTTAAAACAAATAAAAATGAAGAGGAAAAAAGTCGATCCAACGTAGATGAGAGCGTCAAATTGAGTGGCTTCAACAAAAATGACTTTCGACTCTTTTGTCTCGATTTTATTGTCACGACAACACTACCCCATTCAATTGCTTTTCAACCATATGACCAAGTGTATTGTGTTACATGAATTTTCCAATAAATCGTCTTTATCGATTTTATTCAACGCTAACTATTGCTTTAATGATGCGATTTATGTGCTCGGCTCACTTTATTGCATGTAATATAACTTTGGGTCTCAATCTCGTCAGCTCTAACAAATCAGTCATGTAGTAATAAATTAATTGTGCATAACGATCCAATGATTAAAGCGTAGTACATTCCAACTTGCATTAAAAAAAAAAATATTTTATTATGGATGAACTGATTCGGAAACTTCAACCTTAAAGCCTCAAAATAAATACGGTCTCCCATAATAATTGACTTTGTCATATCGGTAGTTGAATTGATTTAAAAAGCTCTTACACTTTGAAGGCATGACGACATCGAAACAAAACATGTGTAACTAAACATCAGAATCTACACTTTGTTGACACATTAATTGAAGTTAGACTCAAGTAAATTAAATTCGAATGAAATTTTCTTGGATAAAAGTGTTTTGAACGATGCAAAAACTACTAGCCACTTTGAGCAAGTGAAACCATCTATTGTATATATATTTAAGAAGAAGAAGAGCCACTCATGCACGTAAATGTGACATCAAATATTAAGTTAAATGTGAGGCAATCATGAAATTGATATGATGTAATCCATTAAAATGCATTTTGATGCCATTATTCTACTGATCTAATTAATTGTGTTTTATCAATTTATACCTTAATTGTATTCGAATTAGGTGTCTGAAACTCCATCACTTTCTATCTAACAATCGAGTCATCTTAAAATAAATTGAATTCTAAATGGCGTGCATTTATTCTGTTGAGTTCAAGGCCGGCACACACCGCTTGCAGTCACCTATTAACTTAATGCCTTCACATTAAGTTAAACTCGATAACAAGACGACAGCTAATATCAAGAGACCAGGAGAGTTGCAGTAACAATGCGACACGTGCCGACATTCAAAAAAAAGCTTGATATGGCTTCCCGTGCAACGAACATTCAACGATAGAGGACAATATTTGATGCGATGACAGACGGCCAAAAGACGTCACACTAAACTGAATGTTTTATTTTAGTTTTTATATTCAAATTGAAACATAAACAATAATTCGAGACTCGTGGATCATTTTAAATCCACCACGATGAAAATCATTCTCTTCCGTATTAAATGTTTCATGCAAATAAAATCGATTGAATCCGCTGCCATCTTCTTGTTCACACCGACTTGACGTTGAGCTGTAATCAGCAAAATCATAAGCCGCATTTAAATGCATAAATTTTCTCCGTTGTGAAATGAAGAAAATTACCAGAAGAAAAGAATACTCTTTCTTCGGCATCCGGATACAGTGATTCTTAATGTAAATTCTGATTTTAAGACATCATGTTAAACATTTGTTTTTGCGAAGTCATGCATTAAATCAACATTTATCGTACTTAAACAATGTTGAAGATTTAAAAAATCCGTGAAGCAACTAAAAAGGATACGAACCACCTTTTTTTACTGACATCAGAAAAGAGTCGAATGAAAAAACTCGGTAAATTTAACGTAGCAGGAAATAATTTTTCCTTTTTCCAATTACTTACATATTCGGTAATGTGGAATGGAAATGGACAGAAGGGATTCACAACAGATATGAGTCTATTGGAAATTTTGAGACTGTGCTGCTGTTACCCAATGTTACGGTGGTGTTTAAAAAGGTTTCAATTCACACTTCAATTACCACTTTATCAGAACAAAATTGCAAAGTTAATAGTCCTAAGAAATGAATTGTTAAAAAAATGGTTCGAATGTAAACACGTGCTTGTTTCCGATGAAACACACCAAAGACTACGCATAAGAATTTACTTTTCGCACCGACTTTTCGACTTTTTTTGCAGATGTACAATGTTTTTCAAGAACATTTGAAAAGAAAAGGTAAATAGAACTCAAACTTGGCAAATTAAAAAGAAAATTACGTCGTTTGTGTCTATTGTCTATACGGCTTCACAATGCTATTTCGTTTGTTGGTTGGTATTCGTGGAATTTTATCTCGTTTCTGGGAATTTACTATTTCAAAAACAATTGTTATGTTACAAGCATTTTCTTCTCAATCTATTTTATGCGTTTCGAGATTTGTTTGGCTGTGAAAATTTCTTATAAGCACAATTCGTTATATAATTTTGATTAATAATAAGAATTAGTTTTTGTCATTCTGCTAAATAGCAAAAAATAAAATAATGATCTAATCAACGCATGTATGTGTAGTATGAGAAAAGTGCCCTTGGGGCAGTTGTGAGTTATATATACCACAGGTCGGTATACTTCAAAACTTGATCGTTTATTGCTGTGTATGGTTTTTTTTTCTTCGCTAAAGGCATACAATACAATAGAAATTTGGTTGTCATTTTGCGTACGAAGCGTTTTCATTTTTCTTCGTTTTCCGGTCATTTATATTTCGAAACTAAACACGCGATTATTTATAGTTGCCGAGAATTTGGCACACATTAAATACATTGTCAGCAAATGTTCGAACTAAGTCCGACTCTTAATCATATAAGAACTGATTCATATCAAGCAAATAAACAGGGGAAGAAAATAATGACGAGTTGGTGTCAGGATTTTATATATAGATCAGCAAAAGCTTCCGAATGATGTTTCAGACAGTGTTCTTCTTTTTTGTTTTCGTCAATGACATAACATGTTTCTTTTCCACGAAAAATTCGGAATGAGAATACAATACAGTTGTTGCTGTTGTTTTTTTTTACGTCAGTAATAATAATGGATGTTACCTAATGGATGGAGATATCTGATAAACAGATCTAGGATTCCAGCTAAATGGAAATTTGCTGCTTTTCATACATTCAGCGGATGCGTTACGCGACATCAGCACGTTCGCTGCTGATTTGCGTCATAGCATTGTATTGCTTCGGCATTCACATTGTTCTGGTAAACTGGACCTATAAATAGCAGCAACTTACCAGTTAGCTAAAAGGGGCATCCATAGTAGCCGTAGGTATTCATGTTGTGCGTGTAGTCATTTTGGTTTGAAATTTTTCTTCATTTGGCCACAGGCCACAGACCGGAACAATGTAAAAATACAGCTTTTTTGCAGCTGACATTTCATCAAATGGAAATTAATGAGCAAAATCGGCTAAATATTTTCCTAAACGAATTATTATTCAATTACAACGTAGTATTTCGCATGTTCCACGTAGGATGACGCAATTTCCTTCGTCATTGCGGTTTTATTTTTTTCTCTTATTTCACATGGGAGAATTGAATTAACACATCCAGTGTCTTGCTTTTCAAATCAAAATTCGGCCGGACCGAGCTTCATTCGAAAAATCAACAAACATTTTCGCATTTTGAAAAGTTCATCTTTGTTTTGCAATGAGCAAATGTCTGGAATTACATTATCAATATGCTAGCAATTTCAAACCAAATGCGTACAATTTGACAACATTTCGGCGTTAAATTGGAGATTATTGACGTTAATATCATAGAGATAAAATTGGATTTTTGATGCCAAAGAATAGAGGAAAAGTAAGGTTTAAAGGAATTTGTAAACATTTCCGTTGTATTTCCAATTTCAATCGGAAATGTGTTGAATTTTGTATAAATTGCCAATCTCAACTCCTCAAAGCATACAATATCTCTTCGAACGCTTTCTGTTTTTTCTAACAATGAAAAATGTAAAAAAAACACTATAGTATTTGTTTTCCTCTCTCGATAAAGCAGATGGCGCGTGTATTTTATTGAGATCTGGTGGATGATTGCTCGAATAATATGCGCAAGCACGAAAAGTGGAGAAAGTGGGAAAAAACGATTCACATCGCAATAGAGTGCTATTATCTGTAGTTCAAGTGTTTTGTCAATTCATTATGTTCGACGTGAACATTGAAAGCATTTTACGTCGATAAGCAAATACAATTGCCAATGTATCTTTTTTTTTGCTTATACGCTGCTGGCTACTGACTCGTGTAGTACGCTTTCGTCAATTATTCTTCTGCTTCGCACAATTTAATTTGCAATATTAGCCGTAAAGTTCATTCAGAAATTTATGATATATATTTGCAACATACAACCAACGACAGCGATATCATCGACGATATATCCGAAGCGATACTTCCTTTGGCATTATGTACATGCTATTCCGGGAATAATAATAACCTCAATTACTCAGTCGCATAAATTATGGTTAATTGCGATCGTTTAATACTTAGCGCCCACGAGCATGCGAAAAGCATAGCAACAATATGAAAACTCGTAGAAATTGAGGAAAGAATGTCGATTAAAGATTAATTTATTAAAGCTTCCAATCGTTCCTACTTCAATACGAATTCAGTTCATCGTCGGAATCGTGTAATAAAAATGAAATTTTGTCAACAGTTTTTGGAATTAAAGAAACGTTTAAAGACTAGTGCCGCGTCTTTGGATAAAACTATTCATCCGTGTTGAGTGGAAAAATTCGAGAGAAGAATATAATTTTATTAGCAAAAACCATTGCGATTGGATCACATTTTGAATTTCTCAAATATTGACTATGGGACACAATATCTTAGCGAATGCCGTTGTGCGCTTGAAATCAGAACGTTTGAAAATGATTTATAATCAAACCGTTTTGCCAAATAATCAATTCGACTGAAAAACTTTTTTTTTCTCAAACTCAAACATACTCGAATTTCAACATGGAAACATTCAAAATGACGTCTCGTCGTTTCAAATTTTATTAGCTTTTGAAAGAATTTGATATCAACCGAAGAACATAGAATAAATCAACAATAAATTTCACGTCTTGAATTCCATTCGAAGGCTCACTCAAAATGTGCTCATTATACGCTCAAAATGAAACCCCTTTATAAAAGAGAGTATACTCTCATATCGCTGACTCGTGCCTCAATTCATGCTGAATAACAATGGCTTTACCTTCCTTCTGTTTGTTTGTTTATTTATTTGCTTCACTGAATATGTTCCTATTACGATTTTAAGACGGGTGGTTTATTTAACCCCAGCCGCGCAATTCCAATACAAGTCAGAATCACTTTGCTCGTTCTTTGTTTGAAATCTATCGCAGACAACAAAGATGAAACAAATAAATTCACACAAACTTAGGAAAAACCGGCACGTGAACAAATACGGATTTTATGCGCAATTTCGATTGCACTCATCAAGAGAAACTCTGTAAGAGGTTTTCAGTAAAGATTTTAATGAAAACTAGTGCCAAAAGTCGAAGCAATTGATTCAGATTTTCAAGCCAAAAAGAAAATATTTGATTTATTTTTGGTCGAAAAATATTACCTGTATAAAAAAAGACATGAGCTTCGAGTACAAAATCAAGACAGCGACGTTTCACACGCGCATCATTGATTTCTTTCAGATACAATGAGTATAGGGTTTTTCGAATTTAATATAATGAAAAGCTAGGGAGCAGACACGTGGAATAGGACTTTTAGTGTAAAGATTCGAGAAATAGCGATGTCTGTGGATGGATTCGCGTGGAATAGCGAAACAGTGCATGGAATAGGAAAAATAGTTTCGATTTCACATTTGTGTTTTTTGATTAGTGAAATAGCTGGATTAGTAATTTATATAGTGGATTCGGAATTTATTCTTTGGGATGAGCCCCTAGATGAAAAGTATCTTTACGATGTAGGTTGATAGAATCACCAATTTTATTCTTGGAAAAATGCAGATAAATGCCTCTTATATGACTTACATGTCAAACAAAACATCAAGTAAACACGTTATCTGCCTACCACTTTTATTCACACCACATCGACGTATACCGTCTATTAGCATACGTTTGCCTGGCGTGCTGAATCTATTTGTCCAATTTGTATTTAGATCGCTGAAATAACGTTTTGTTATCGCAAATATTTACCGATTTGAAATAATAGCGTTTGACAAGTTGATCGAGACAAATCGATGTATTTTTAAAAAAAGAAAAACTAAAAGCGATTTGCTACCTCCACTATCCATCATTCGACGTAATTTAGTCACTTTGAAATGACATCACGATCGGGTCAACACAATTTCAAATGAAATAAAAACAAGTTTGTTTGATTTTCCACGAGGAATTCCAAACATTATAACCATTACACATTCATATTTAGAAATGAAATCGTAATTTTCCATGTTTTTCCGAATAAACATCTAGAGAGTTCGTCTCACATTTAATCCAATGTGTATCGCCCAAAAACTTTCCTATTTAGCTTTTTACGTGTATTTTCCAAGAGATATGTCGCGTTTTATATGTTTTTTTTTTCAAATGCATTTTGTTTGTTCTTATTCATCTCTGGGGATGCTTGTATATACACATTTTTTATATCACATTCATCGGTGAATTCATCATATAAAGTGTTTTTCATTTCTCTTTTTTTCACGTCGATCGTCTTTCAATAAAGAATATTTCAGTGGGTCGGATTGACTTCGGATAGATTTCTCAGGTGGATCTTTGTTTGACGTCATTTGCTCGATTTCCGAAAATGAGAGTTTATTTTTCGAAGAAAATTCTGTCGTTTATATTTTTGCACAGAAATTATTTGAAAAATAAGGAAAAAAGTGTCGCTTTGGTTGAAAGCCACCGCTGGGAATAAAGTTAAAAAAAATTATCGAACCAATGGAAAACCGGTTGAAGTAGACACACAGTAAAATATGGAATTAAAATCAAGGATGGGGAATTTCATTGTTGTGGAACGACCAAAATTAATATTTATATGGTTACAATATATTCTCATTATATGTACGCCAAAGTTTGAAAATGTCATTACTAAGAGACTGAAAAGGGATGCGCTAAACATTGACGATCAAAATACATACACGATATTATTGTTATATATGACTGAACCGCCAACTCAACAGTTAAATTTCTAGATAATTATTGTTAGCTGTGCTTTTGCGGCAACCACAATTTCATATTTCTCTCTCTCTCTCTCGGTCTGCATTGAAATTCATCCAAAGAGCGGAACAGTGAAACGTACGTCAGTGTATCTAATAAATTTTCGTATTTTATATGAAATTTTACTGTTTATACATATATTTATGTGTCTTTCTGAAACAATATAAATTTCAAAATGATTGTTTTTGCCTGTGATGCTATCGGGAGACCTTTTGTTACCTCTCTATTAATATGAAGCACCAATGTTGCAATTTCCTTTGTCAATTTATACGACAACATAATTTCCATGTAGTAGAGTTAAAATACACACATTTTATATGCGATCATAAAAAAACTGAAACCCCCAACGATGAAGACGGCGGCAATGACGACGATAGCGGCAATATCAACGATGACAATAAGATATGCGATGGAATCGTCGAGAATGTAGCATACACCGATGCAAACGCGTCCAAGTAAATTATGCGAAGATGCTTTTGATCTGGGTCTTCGAATCGAATTGTGTTGTTTGTCAAAAACTTTCACCCCATCGTATTCATATGACGTCATTTGCCGAATGTTATGATTTTAAAGCGAATAAACTTGTTTGTGGATAATAACAAGTGCGTCATTACTGAGATGCGCATGAAAAACGGGATGAAAAAACATTGTTTCACTGTGGTATATGCAATTTCATCAAACAAAAACAATACGAAATGTGCTTTTACTTCCATTGCGAAAGCTAAGGGATTTTTGGTTGCGCTACATGGAGGCGTAAAAATATCTTTTATCTATTTACCACACATATCGACTGAGCATTACTGAAAATGTCGATTATGATTCAGAGTGACAAAACAAGTTTCGGGAATGTGATTTTAAAAAATTGTCACGATTTCAATGGTATAGCCACGATATCGTTGTCATAAACGAACGGCATTCCTTTGGCAGCGTGTTGATAAATATTTTTCGGTTGGGTGTTTTTTCCATTGCAACAACAATGGCCTGTGCTTCGTTGGTATTTTGATAAGCATCTTATTGAAATGTGCTTACACTTTTATTGGGTATGACTTTGACAATGTATCTTTGTCTAAAATCGGTCAACGCCCCAGACTCTAAGCGTATTATGATGCAAATTGAGACATGCCGAATGTTCGAATTGCAATTCAAATTTATAAATACTCGAAATTATGTTGAATAAAGCGTTGAAGCTCCTAATCAAACTCTTGGTGATACTTTCATTCTATTACCATCGGTAAAATGTTCAAGTGCAAATAATGCCATTGGCGCAATTTATCTAAATAAAGAAAATTCTGACCGAGGTCAGGTAAATACAACAAAAAAGTTACAACTTTATTTCTCGTGAATAGCACAATACTAACTTTGTTGATTTGGGTCTATAGTATGTCTATTGTGTGTTTGAGTTTATGGATTTACTTTGGATCAACTTATCAATTATTCGAGTCAAAATTTGATGCGTCGAGACCATCTTCGATATAAAGTGGTGAAAAAAAACATTTTCTCTCCATATTTCCTTCTTAGAAAGGATAAGAAATATACATGTTCAATTCATTATGTTTTTTTTTTTGTTTTCTTCTTTTTTCCTATTCATGTTTGTTCGTGTCGACGCTGGATTAGCTCGAAGTTTTTGATGAAATCGATTTGCTGAATTTATGCTTATGTGAGTGCAGCACGAAAAACCAAAACCACAGTTTCCAGGTAATCATTTTATTTATGGTCTACAAGCACAAGCGTTACATTAGAATAAGGAGTGAATTGTTATTTGGTTCCCAAACAGTTTGATAAAAGTAATTTTGAGTTTTTTCTAACACGAAATTTTATCAGCATGTCATGTAAGTCTAACATCTGAAAGGCTATTCATATGCCAACAGTTTTGTGTAATAAATTGCAATAAAAAGGAAAAAAAAATGAAACCAGTTATGTACTTTTAGGAAAAGATTTTTTTCCTCTCAATCTTCGGTTCGTTTGACCGAAGTGAAAAAAATTGGATCAAAATATACGGATTGTAGCATTGATTTTGACATGAGAATACAAAATAAATATTTTCGCAGTTGATGTTGACAATATATCTTGAAATGTGCTTTATTTGTTGTAACATTGACGTCAATCAAAAATGTAAATATATAAAAGTAAGCTTGAGATGCCATGAAACTCAAAAAGTGACAACTATTCATCGAAATCATGCATCTCGTAAAGCATGACACAACCAAACTTCGTTACTGACGCAGAAAGGCCAAATATTTGATTGCATTTCTGTATGTGAAAATCAGGCGATAAATTCTGTGAAACTAAATGGAAATGTGCAAAATGTCGTTTGTGTAGCATACTCCGTGTAGTGTTTGCGACACATTCATGCAAAATCGCTTTTTATTTCAAAATAAACAGAATGTTTTTCGCACAAGTGAACATATAAGTTCCATCATTTACAACACATAAGCGCAATGCAGACAATCAGTTCCGCGCTTTTTATTATCGAGCATAATCTCATTGGTTTTTACTATGAATATCACGCAATTTCTAGTTCGCTCTTTCTATCTTTCCATCACAAGTGTAAGTCGATTGTCGGGCAAACGGAAATGAGTTTTCTTCTTCTTATTCAACTTCCTTGCCATTTTATGAGCTGTAATAACACAGTCGTACACATTTCGCATTCATTTGCTGCAATGTAACGGAAATATTTCTTACATACATTGGGATTGAACGTTGTACTTTTACATGGTAATAAAGTTTATGAACAATTTATTGCTCCGTCAATAAATAAATGCAAGAGAAGTAAAGTGCGGAATCTAGTGATTCGGTTTAATGATAGAGAACATAGATATTAAGTTAAATAGAATGCAGGCCAATGCTTCCTTGAAAAATGCACTGACGTACTTAGACTTTCATCATTTGTAAAACGATGTCTATAAATAAACTCGAACTGGATGCGAGTTGGTGTATCAGTTACATGCCTCGTTATCGAGAGCTTTGACTCATGAATAGATTCTGTTATCCGTATTGCGAATCAACCGTGTATACCAGTATCATTTTCCATTTGGATGATGTGCTGAATGAATGAGGCCACAAGAATCGCATCTCTTGTTGAGTCATCGCATTTCATACATTTTTTTTTTGTTTTTCCTTTCTTATGCATTATTTATTGATCAATTAAATTAATGATTGGCTGAGTCTGCATCAATCGGAAGAGAATAACAATAAACTCTGATAATAATGTTTGTTCAAAAATCAGAAATCACAATTGAAGCGGTATTTTTTTTTGTTTTGACCGTGAAATTATCATGCTAAAAATAAAAATTCAATAGAAAGCGTATGTGCAATGAAATTGGCACACGTTCATGGAAAATATAATCATGAAAACCCCCGGGCCAATGTGCTGAATACATAAATGATGTGTTTTGTTTCGCAAACTAAGCACTTCGTCATGTCCTAAAACAGGAATTGCTTTTTAATTATAAACTTTTTCAACATCCATGTTTTTTGAGCAAGAGAGCAAAATATGTTTTGCAAGCTGTATAGATTACACTGATCTTAAAATGCATCGTTTTCTAAAGCACACTCAAAAAGTTTTTCTGTCCTTTTTACCATCGCAAGAATGTTCTTAAGTCCCTTATATAAAAAAGAACACTTCGAACAAAGTGGAAAATCTTCTTACAAAACTTTCTCATTGAAAGTGTGTAGTCAAGTGAAGGAAAAACTTAAATGAATTAGAATGAAATGGATTAATTTAAGAATGGCCGTTGGCGGCGTGTGTGTGTTTGTGTAATTTCATGGGTTATTCGATTTGGCAAAGAGATTCCTTAACTGATGGGATCAACTTATCGGATTGATGAATTAGTTGGAGTGGAAAACACTAAAGTATTTTCAGCGGTTATCAAAGTGCACTTATCGACAACGATTTCCACATAAGATGGATGATTCGTTGAAGCCATAAAAAGTCAATATGTAATCTCTGATCTATGAACAAAGCGGCAATTGTACAACGGACATACCAATAAAGATAAATTAAGTGAATTCAATGATTCAGAAGATTTATGAGACATGAAACAAGACTCAACGAACATTGACATGATATTAAAACTTTTCACAGATTCTCATCAAATGTATATAAATATAATTCGTACAAAATCCAACCATATGCGAGTTATATCAATTTATTATACCCTGTGTGATGCTGTCACATCCATTTTTGATATTACAACATTTTTTATATTGTGTGAAACGCTTTTGTGATGAACCAAATGCCAAAGTTATAAAACTCTGATTGAATTGACATTTTCGACCAACAACAAAAAATTCAATATTCATAATGAAAAATGTTCTCTTATCTTTGACATTTCGCTTTTCATTTTGATAACTCAATTTTATTAAAAATATGAAACTATATGTATATATCATTATAGCACAGTCTTATTAATTCCAATTCATTCGTAAATGTCATCAGAAAAGTCTTCTGAAATCCAAGGACTTTTCAATTATACGTTCTCTGTGTATATGTATAATTACAAAATACTTCTTCATAGTCGGCTGGATATTTATTTATTTATTTATTTATTCGGTTTTATTGTCTACCAAAACTG